>NC_135826.1:40556384-40886384 GCF_964213995.1 Mustelus asterias
GTTTCAGGTTATTGATTATTAGTTAATTTGAAGATTGTGACACTGCCACAGTGGCAGGTGAGTGCAGGGAATGACGGTGGGTCTCGGTGTGAGTTATGATACGGGTAACAGCAGATACACCGAGGAAGCTGGGTAGGGGGGTGATGTTCTGGAGGTGCCAATGGCTGTTCATGGAGATAGAGGGGGGGCGGTGGTTATGGGGCCACTATCTCCACTCAGAGTCCAGGTTGTGAATGTTTGAGCCGGAGAATGGAGTTTATTGCTGAGAGCGGGGGAGGGGGGTGGGGGAGGGGGGTGGGGGGGTGGGGGAGGGGGGTGGGGGGTGAGGATAACACCAGGCCTGGGTATGGGGAGCATGGGCTACATTCTTCTGCCTAAAAGCTGAGGTCCGAGACTTTCCAGGTGGTAGACATTGGTCTTCATTATAATGGAGCCAGGATGGCAACAAAAACTCCAATCAGATCCTTAGATATGTTGCCAGCTCCCAAATCCACGCCCATCTCTGCGACCTTTGACACAGTTGACCACTCTGTCTGCTGTGACCTCACTGGTACCATTCTTATCCAATCTTTCCTCTATGGTTTCTCATTCTGCTCCTGAAGCCTTACAAAGAACAAAGAACAGTACAGCACAGGAAACAGGCCCTTCGGCCCTCCAAGCCTGTGCCGCTCCTTGGTCCAACTAGACCAATCGTTTGTATCCCTCCATTCCCAGGCTGCTCATGTGACTATCCAGGTAAGTCTTAAACGATGTCAGCGTTACCTCTGGAATTGTCCAAGGATTGCCTCTTCGGGCCCTTCTCTTCCTCATTTTGCTCCTGGTTAATATTATTTGCAGACGTTGTGTTGATATTTATGCTGAAGACTCTCAGCCTCACTAGCTGTCTCCAGTGAAGAATGAGGTAATTTTTATAGCGCCTTTCACATCTTCAAGCCTGTCAAAGACTTTAAGGTATATTGGAAGTGTAAACACTGTTGTTATGTAGGAAACGGGGCTGTTGAGTTGGGTACAGCAAGATTCCATACAAGTAGCAAAGTGATAATGAGCTGCCTGACTTATTTATGCTGTTCGAGGGATAAGTATTGGCCCAAGACCTGGGGGGTCTGCGTTCTTTGAATTGTCCCATGGGGTTCTTCACATAAGCCTGAGACTGCAGATACATTGCTGTGATTAACATATTGTTTGAAGTGACAGGACCTCTGACAGTGCAGCACTGGCAGTGTAACTCTGGATTACTTGCTTAATTCTCCAGAGTGGGGCTGAATCCCAGAAATGTCTGTCTCAGAGGCAGGGGGGAGACTTTCTGAGCCACACTCACCGTTACCTCTTCATTCACCCCATCCAAGAGTTGCCATTTCCTCCAGCGAAGAACTTGCCCTCAGCCCCACCACAACCCCCTGTGTCTAACTCCATCCCTCTCCATCACTCCATCCCTCTCCCTCACTCCATCCCTCTCCATCACTCTATCCCTCTCCCTCACTCCATCCCTCTCCCTCACTCCATCCCTCTCCATCACTCCATCCCTCTCCCTCACTCCATCCCTCTCCCTCAGCACTGCCTCACACGCACCCAGACCATTTGTTATCTTGGTATCCCAGTTGTATCAACTAACTCCAAAGCTCTTCATATCCCAAATTCCCTCCACCCACCAAAGCCACCTGCTTCCAGTTTTGTAACACCAATCTCCACATCATTATTCCAATGATCAGCCGGCTACAACCCCAAACTCCATCCCACTTAAAACTTCGAATGACCAAAACCATCCCTTCAGACAGACCTTGACTCAGTTATAACACTCTCTCTGCTACATTGTCCCTCAGTATAAGACTCTCAGTTATAACACTCTCTCTCTCACACACTGTCCCTCAGTGTAAGACTCTCAGTGATAACCCTGTCTCACACACAACTGTCCCTCAGTATAAGACTCTCAGTTAGAAACTCTCACACACACTGTTCCTCAGCACAAGACTCTCAGTGATAACGCTCTCTCACACACTGTCCCTCAGTATAAGACTCTCAGTGATAACACTCTCTCACACACTGTTCCTCAGCACAAGATTCTCAGTGATAACGCTCTCTCACACACAACTGTCCCACAGTATAAGATTCTCAGTTATAACACTTTCTCTCACACACTGTCCCTCAGTATAAGACTCTCAGTTATAACACTCTCTCTAGTGTACTGTCCCTGAGTAACTAGTAGAGTTGACCGAGGAGAACCAGTGGATGTGGTTTATTTAGACTTTCAGAAGGCTTTCGAAAAGGTCTCACATAACAGATTACGATGTAAAGTTAAAGCACATGGGATTGCAGGTAATGTCTTGAGATGGATAGAAAGTTGGTTAGCAGATACGGAGCAAAGAGTTGGCATAAATGGGTCTTTTTCTGATTGGCAGTCAGTGACTGGTGGGGTTCCACAGGGATCTGTGTTAGGACCCCAACTGTTCACATTATATATTAATGATTTGGAAGAGGGAACTGAATGTATTATCTCCAAATTTGCAGATGATACAAAGTTGGGTGGGAGGGTGAGCTGTGGGGAGGATGCAGAGATGCTTCAGCGTGATTTGGACAGGCTGAGTGTGTGGGCATCTACATGGCAGATGCAGTATAATGTGGATAAATGTGAGGTTATCCACTTTGGTAGCAATAATAGGAAGACAGATTATTACTTGAATGGGTGTAAATTGAGAGAGGTGGATACTCAGTGAGACCTTGGAGTCTTCGTGCATCAGTCACTGAGAGTAAGTGCGCAGGTACAGCAGGCAGTAAAGAAGGGAAATGGAATGTTGGCCTTCATAGCAAGAGAATTTGAGTATAGGGATAGGGATGTTTTGCTGCAATTGTATAGGGTGAGGCCACACCTGGAGTATTGTGTGTAGTTTTGGTATCCTTATCTGAGGAAGGATGTCCTTGCTATAGAGGGAGCACAGCGAAGGTTTACCAGGCTGATTCCTGGGATGGCAGGTCTGTCTCATGAGGAGGGACTAAGTCGGTTAGGATTATATTCACTGGAGTTTAGAAGAGCGAGAGGGGATCTCATAGAAACTTATAAAATTCTAACAGGATTAGACAGGGTAGATTCAGAAAGAATGTTCCTGATGGTTGGGGAGTCCAGAACTAGGGGTCATAGTTTGAGGATAAGGGCTAAACCTCTTAGAGCTGAGGAGAAATTTCTTCATCCAGAGGGTGGTGAATGTGTGGAATTCACTCCCACAGAAAGTAGTCGAGGCCAAAACATTGTGTGATTTCAAGAAGAAATGAGATATAGCCCTGGGGGCTAAAGAGATCGAGGGATATGGGGGGGAAGGGGGGATCAGGATATTGAATTTGATGATCAGCCATGATCATAATGAATGGTGGAAGGGCTGAATGGCCTCCTCCTGCTTCTAGTTTCTATGTTTCTATAAGACTTAGTTATAACACTCTCTCTCTCACACTGTCCCTCAGTATAAGACTCTCAGTTATAACGCTCTCTCTGGCCCTGCCCACAAACTCGCAATTCTCAGTTGTAATGTTTAGTTGCCCTCGATAGTATGACGTGCTGCTCCTTTTGCCCCACTTGGAGGGTGTTAGTCTGGGGTATTTATGTCAGCCATGGATGATGAGGTTGTCAGGAGTTTATTCCCAATGCCTTTCAAGGGTAAATCTTTCCTGGAACCAGGTGTGGACTGGGAGCAGACCCTGTCTGGCTCTGGAAGGAGAATGGGCCGGAGTTGTGATCTGAGACTGCTGTGTGATGACAGAAACAGATGTCTTGTTCCTTTAGCTCCTGTTTGGGGGATTATTCTGCTTTAAGTGCTTTCAATTATAAACAAACAAATTTAAATGTGCAGGAGGATCAGAACTCAGTGTGCCATTAATGAGCAGCTGTCAAGGACAGTTCTCGAACTCCCAACAATTAACCAGAAATCTGATGATTATCGTAACAGCTTCTTCTCCGAAGCTTCTCGAAAGCACCGGGATTCGCTTCCCACAGAGCTGGGCACAGTTCAGAATCTCAGAGATTTTACAGCAGGAAAGAGGCCATTCGGGCCAACTGCTCTGTGCTGCTCCACACAGCTTCCTTCTGCCTCTCTCAATCCCACCTTACTCCCTCTCTCCCTCCCGGCCATCCCCACTTTCCCCTCAGTTGGCTCGAATTCCCACTCAATCTCCACAATCATTGTGACTCTCAGACAAGATTCCTTCACAGAGTTTCCCTGTCACTGATTGACTCTAAGTTCCCTTCACTCCCCAAAATGTTATTCGAGACTTTGGCATTCACTGTTTTAGAATAAATGGAAGAATTTGCATTTCTTTGGTGTTTTTCAGGGATCCTCAGAGCCAGTGTCGCAGGTGTGGTCGTTATTATAAAGTAGGAAACATGGCAGCCGCACAGCAAGATCCCACGAACAGCAGGTGTGCTAGCTGCAAGCTTGGCAGCTGCAATCAGGGGCAAGAGGGAATGTGTGATCTTCCGGTTCAGCGCAACAACAGAAACTTGCATTTATATAGCGCCTTTAACATCTTCAAAATGCCCCAAGGTGCTTCACAAGAGTAAAAGCTCTGACCATTGAATACTGATTAAGAAATATTGGAGTGCTCGACTTTTAAGGAGAGTCTTAAAGGAGAAGAGAGGCCGAGAGGTTTAGGGAGGGAATTCCACAGCCCAGGGCAGCAACAGCTGAAGGCAGAGCCTGTAACAAGCGATTGAAAGCATAGATTTGGGGAGGGGGGGTTAGAAAGATTTCAGAGATTGTCGGGCGGTGGTGGGGGAGAGGGAAGGAAGGGGTGAAGACAAGACCCAAAATTTTCCAACCATTCACGCTGGCAGGATTTTCCCATCCCGCTGCAGTGCACGGAGATTTGGATGGTCGCCAAGATCTCCGTCTTTGGTGCAGTGGGAGCATGGCGGGAGGATGGCAGGAGCATGGCGGGAGGATGGCAGGAGCGTGGCGGGAGCGTGGGCGGAGCATGACGGAGCATGGAGGGAGCGTGGCTGGATCGTGGCAGGAGTGTGGGGTGAGCGTGATGGAGCGTGGAGGGAGCATGGCGGGGTGTAGTGAGAGCGTGGTGGAGCATGGCGGGAGAGTGTTGGTGGCGTAACGGAGCATGGCAGAGCGTGGAGGGAGCGTGGTTGGTGCGTGGTGGAGTATGGTGGGAGCATGTCGGGGTGTAGTGAGAGCGTGGAGGGAGCGTGGCGGGAGCGTGGCAGGGCATGGCGGTTAGATCCCGCCTGAGGACTTTAACATTGAGATGTTTCTAGGCTGGGAGCCAATGTCGGGAAGAGGGGTGAAGGGCTGGGGTGCGGGGGGGTGGGGGGGGGGGGAGAGGGGGGTGTGGGTGGGGCGGGGCGGTCGGTGTGAGTCTGATTCGGGCCGCAAAGGTTTGGAGCAGCTTCATGTTTTAGAGGGTGGGAAGTGGGAGAGAAAATTGGACCAAAGACAAAATGCCGGAAAATCTCAGCAGGTCTGACAGCATCTGTGGGGAGAGAATCGAGCCAAAGTTTTGAGTCTAAATGACCCTTCGTCAGAGCTGAGAGCAAAGAGAGAATCAGCAGAGATTTATACAAAGAGGGTGATGGGGTGTGGGGGGGGGGGGAGGGCGGGGGGAGGTGGGAGGGGGATAGAATGGGACAAAGGGAATGTAAATGAGGATACAGAAGGCTGAGAAGGTGCTAAAAGTGTCCATTAAGTGATCAGAATGCGAGAATGGCAGAACAGAGATACAGATTGTTAAAGGACTGCCTGAGGAATGTGGAGTTGCCCTGAAAGGGGGCGGAGGGGGAAAGAGGGAGAGCTGGAATAGAGATGAAGTGAGAGAGAAGGATGATGGCGATGTGGGAATGGCATTAAACAGGAAACTAGAGATGCGTGTGATGAGGGAATATCGGTGATCATGGGTGATTTAAAGCTGCACATAGATTGGACAAATCTAATTAGCCACAATGCCGTAGAGAAGGAATTTCTGGAGTGTATACGGGATGGTTTTCTTGACCAATATGTGGAGGAACCAACTAGAGAGCAGACCATCGAAAGACAGGGTACTGTGTAATGAGAAGGGAATCATTTCCAATCTAGCTGTACGAGACCCCTTGGGGATGAACGACCATCACTGTGTTCTCACCCCCCTACTATACTCCTTATACACCTAGGACAGTGCGGCCAAATTCCCCTCCAATTCGATTTTCAAGTTTGCTGACGTCACCACTGTAGTGGGTCGGATCTCATACAATGACGAGACAGAGTACAGGAATGAGATAGAGAATCTGGTGAACTGATGCGGCAACAATAATCTCTCCCTCAATGTCAACAAAATGAAGGAGATTGTCATCGACTTCAGGAAGCGTAAAGGAGAACATGCCCCTGTCTACATCAATGGGGATGAAGTAGAAAGGGTCGAGAGCTTCAAGTTTTTAGGTGTCCAGGTCACCAACAACCTGTCCTGGTCCCCCCCATGCCAACACTATAGTTAAGAAAGCCCCACCAACGCCTCTACTTTCTCAGAAGACTAAGGAAATTTGGCATGTCAGCTACGACTCTCACCAACTTTTACAGATGCACCATAGAAAGCATTCTTTCTGGTTGTATCACAGCTTGGTATGGCTCCTGCTCTGCCCAAGACTGCAAGGAACTACAAAAGGTCATGAATGTAGCCCAATCCATCACGCAAACCAGCCTCCCATCCATTGACTCTGTCTACACTTCCTGCTGCCTCAGCAAAGCAGCCAGCTTAATTAAGGACCCCACGCACCCCGGACATTCTCTCTTCCACCTTCCGGCGGGAAAAAGATACAAAAGTCTGAGATCACGTACCAACCGACTCAAGAACAGCTTCTTCCCTGCTGCCGTCAGACTTTTGAATGGACCTACTGTGGTGAACCATAGATGGTTACCACTATGGGTACTGAACCATAGATGGTTATCACTATGGGTACTTGTACATATGTTACTCTTGTTACTGTTGGGGTTAGGGTTGGGGTGTTCCACCTGTTGGTATTGTTCTGTGGTACACTCCGGTTGGCTCCGCCTACCTATAGGAGTATAAAGGTCACTGCACTTCCTAGTGACCCTTTAGTCTGGGATTGTATTGTTAAGCAGTATGCTCCATTCTTGTTGCTAATAAAAGCCTTTATTTCCCGGGTACGATCCAGCCTCCCGAGTGAATTAATCGCGCATCACCTACCTCGCATTAAGTTGATCTTTCTCACACCCTAGATATGACTGTAATACTTCATTCTGCACTCTCTTGTTTCCTTCTCCTTGAACGGTATGCTTTGTCTGTATAGCGCGCAAGAATCAATACTTTTCACTATGTTAATACATGTGACAATAATAAATCAAATCAAATCAAATCAAAATCAATAATTTTTTATCAAGATGGAGAGTGGAGTCGTTGATTTGGAGATTAGGGTACTGAATCTTAATAAAGGAAACTATGAAGATATGAGGGGTGAGTTGGCCTTAACAGATTGGGGAGAGTTGCTTAAAGGGATGACAGTGGATAGGCAATGGCAAACATTCAAGGAACGCATGGAGGAACTGCAGCAACTGTTTATTCCTGTCTGGCACAAAAGCAAAATGGGTAAGAGGGCCAATCCATGGCTTACAAAGGAAATTAGAGAGAGTATCTGATCTAAGGAAGAAGCATACAGATTGGCCAAGAAAAAGAATAGGTCTGAGGATTGGGAGCAGTTTAAAATTCAGCAAAGAAGGACCAAGGGATTGATTAAGAAGGGAAAAATACAGTACGAAAGTAAGCTTGCAGGGAACATAAAGACTGACACTAAGAGTCTCTATAGATACGTGAAGAGAAAGAGGTTGGTGAAGACAAAGGTAGATCCCCTACAGACAGAAACGGGGGAATGTATAATAGGGGACAAAGAAATGGCCGAGCAACTGAATACATACTTTGGTTCTGTCTTCACAAAAAAGGGCACAAATCAGATGCCAGAAATGTTGGAGAATGCAAGATTTAGTGAGAGGGAAGAACTGAGGGAGATCAACATTAGTAGAGAAATGTTGCTGGGAAAATTGATGCGATTGAAGGCGGATGAATCCCCAGGGCCTGATAATCTACATCCCAGAGTACTTGAGGAAGTGGCTCTAGAAATAGTGGATGCATCGATGGTCATCTTCCAAGATTCTATAGACTCTGGAACAGTCCCTGCAGATTGGAGGGTAGCGAATGTCACTCCAATATTCAAAAAGTGAGGTAGGGAGAAAACAGGGAATTATAGACCAGTAATCTTAACGTCGGTAGTGGGGACAATTCTTGAATCCATTATCAAGGACTTTATAGCAGAGCATTTAGAAAGCAGTGGCAGGATCAGACTGAGTCAGCATGGATTTATGAAGGGGAAATCATGCTTGACAAATCTGTTGGAATTCTTTAAAGATGTAACTAGTAGAGTTGACAAGGGAGAGCCCGTCAATGTGGTATATTTAGACTTTCAGAAAGTGTTTTACAAAGTCCCGCATAAGAGATTATCGTGCAAGATTAAAGCGCATGGGATTGGGGGAAGTGTATTGAGATGGATAGAAAACTGGTTGGCAGAGAGGAAATAAAGAGTAGGAATTAATGTGTCCTTTTCAAATTGGCAGGCAGTAACTAGTGGGATGCCACAGGGATCGGTGCTGGGACCCCAGGTATTCACAATATATATTAATGATTTGGATGAGGGAACAAAATGTAACATCTTAAAGTTTGCAGATGATACCAAGTTGGGTGGGAGGGTGAACTGTGACGAGGATGCAGAGATCCTTCAGAATGATCTGGACAGGTTGGGTGAGTGGGCAAATCAATGGCAGATGCAGTATAATTTGGATAAGTGTGAGGTTATTCACTTTGGAAGCAAAAACAAGAGGCAGATTACTACCTGAATGGCTGTAAATTGGGAGAGGGGAGTGTGCAGCGGGACCTGGGTGCCCTTGTGCACCAGTCGCTGAAGGTAAGCATGCAGGTGCAGCAGGCGGTAAAGAAGGCAAATGGTATGTTGGCCTTCATTGCGAGAGGTTTCGAGTACAGGAGCAGGGATGTGTTGTTGCGATTATACAGGGCCTTGGTGAGGCCACACCTAGAGTATTGTGTGCAGTTTTGGTCTCCTTTACTGAGGAAGGAAATTCTTGTTCTCGAGGAAGTGCAGCGAAGGTTTACCAGGCTGATTCCGGGGATGGCGGGACTGATGTATGAGGAGAGATTGACTAGGTTAGGATTGTTTTCGCTGGAGTTCAGACGAATGAGGGAGAGCTCATAGAGACTTATAAAATTCTAACCTGTCTGGACAAGATAGACATGATGTGGAGGTGCTGGCGTTGGACTGGGGTAAACACAGTAAGAAGTTTAACAACACCAGGTTAAAGTCCAACAACCCTGTTGGACTTTAACCTGGTGTTTTAAACTTCTTACGAGACAAGATAGATACAGGGAGGATATTCCCAATGGTGGGGGGGGGTCCAGAACCAAGGGTCACAGTCTGAGGATTCGGCGTAGACCATTTAGGACGGAGATGAGGAGACATTTCTTCACCCAAAGAGTGGTGAGCCTGTGGAATTCATTACCACGGGAAGTAGTTGATGCCAAAACATTGAATGTATTCAAGAGGCGGCTGGATATAGCACTTGGGGCGAATGGGATCAAAGGTTATGGGGAGAAAGCAGGATTAGGCTATTGAGTTGGACGATCAGCCATGATCGTGATGAATGGCGGAGCAGGCTCGAAGGGCCGAATGGCCTCCTGCTGCTCCTATCTTCTATGTTTCTAGGATGACAAAATGGATGAATAGGGTGAAACAAAATGAAATAAAATAAATGGAAATGGGCTGAAGGTGGAGGGAGAGTTGATGCTCTGAAGTTGTTGAACTCAATGTTCAGTCCGGAAGACTGTGGGGTGCCCAATCGGAAGATGAGGTGCTCTTCCTCAGAACATTGATGGCCTGGGAGACTGCGGGAATGGACGAGGGTTCCAGCAGCTGATAATCTGAGGTAAGCAGCACCGACTTATATCTCACTGATTCACTCATTTTCATCAGTCATTAAACTCCAGACATGCTTCCTGGAGCAGCGAGTTAGCGGCCGTGTCCTCTCTTCCTGCCAGATGGTGGGAGGTCTTGCTCATTCAGCAGCTTCCAGTAGCTTCGTTCCCTATTGCTGCACTGATTAATTGGACTTGCGATTGCCACAGCTCTGTGCTGCTTACAGCACTCGGACCCTGTTCAATTAGGCCCTCGGCATAATTAGTGGAATTATTTGCAAAGGCCCCAGTGACCCCAGCTCTCTGCCAAGGCCGGATCTGAAACACAAATTACTTCATTTCCCCAATTTGTTTCTCCAGTGTTGCATAGAATTTACAACCCAGAAACAGGCCATTCGGCCCAGCTGCTCTGTGCCAGTGTTTCTGATCCACGTGAGCTTCCTCTCACTCTCTCTTCATCTCACCCCATCCTCTCATTCCCCTCCTCCTCATGGGTGGAATTTCCAGCTCCTCCTGCCAATGGGATTTTCCGATCCCTCCTTGCCAGGACAGTGTCGTGGAATTCCATCCCCTGTGTTTATCCAGCGTCTCCCTTAAATACAACACACCACACCCTCAACCACTCCCTGTGGGATCGAACATAAGAACATAACATAAGAACTAGGAGCAGGCCATCTGCTCGAGCCTGCTCCGCCATTCAATAAGATCATGGCTGATCTTTTCGTGGACTCAGCTCCACTTACCCGCCCCCTCACCATAATCCTTAATTCCTTTACTGTTCAAAAATCCTTGCCTTAAAAACATTCAATGAGGTAGCCTCAACTGCTTCACTGGGCAGGGAATTCCACAGATTCACAATCCTTTGTGTGAAGAAGTTCCTCCTCAACTCAGTCCTAAATCTGCTCCCCCTTATTTTGAGGCTATGCCCCCGATTTCTAGTTTCACCCGCCAGTGGAAACAACTTCCCTGCTTCTATCTTATCTATTCCCTTCATAATCTTATATGTTTCTATAAGATCTCCCCTCATTCTTCTAAATTCCAATGAGTATAGCCCCAGTCTGCTCAGTCTCTCCTCATAAGCCAACCCTCTCAACTCCGGAATCAACCTAGTGAATCTCCTCTGCACCCGCTCCAGTGCCAGTATATCCTTTCTCAAATAAGGAGATCAAAACTGTACACAGTACTCCAGGTGTGGCCTCACCAGCACCTTATGCAGCTGCCACATAACCTCCCTGTTTTTAAACTCCATCCCTCAAATCCCACATTCTCCCCACTCTCTGGCTAAAGAGGTTTCTCCTGAATTCCCCATTGGATTTATTATTTGTGACTATCTTATAGTTATAGTCTCTAGATCTGGCCTTGTCCCAAAGTGGAAACACCTTCACCTCAATCCAACAAACCCCTGCATAATTTTGAAGATCTCTACCTAGTCATCCCTCAACCCCTTGAAGAGAAAAGTGTCGACAAGTTTAATTTTCCCGATAAATTGAACCTTTCGGTCTGGTGTCATCCTTGAATCTTTGCTGCACCTTCTCCATTGCCTCCTTTTTATAACATGCAAACGTGAGTTGTTTTCCAGACTCCAGATCATTGTTGGCTGTTCCCTGGTTCGAGGGTGACATCCACTCAGGGTCGCGGGTTTCTGCCTTGGGTCTTCACGTGACTAAACAGTCTGATTCTCAACCACAGATCTTTGGGCAAATGGAACAGGATGTCCCACAAGGCAGTGGGATCCGCAGTGTGGGATCTTCTTTCCTATCTTTCCCTCTCTGTTGTTGCTCTGCCCCATCATTAAGGAGTTTGGACTCAAAGTGTGACACACTTTGATGGGACAGCTGGTGTCATTTTGAATGATTGGCAACCAACTGGGTGTGTTTCCTCCGGGTGCTCCGGTTTCCTCCCACAGTCCAAAGATGTGCGGGTTAGTTTGATTGGCCATGCTAAAAATTGTCCCTTAGTGTCCTGAGATGCGTAGGTTAGAGGGATTAGCGGGTAAATGTGTAGAGACATGGGGGTAGGGCCTGGGTGGGATTGTGGTCGGTGCAGACTCGATGGGCCAAATGGCCTCTTTCCGCACTGTAGGGTTTCTATGATTCTATGAACTCCCCCCTAATGATGACCATGAAATCATTGTCGATTGTTGTAAAAACTCATCTGGTTCACTAATGTCCTTTTAGGAAGAAAATCTGCCATCCTTACCCAGTCTGGCCTACACAGGGTGTCAAGGTAGCACAGTGGTTAGCACTGCTGCCTCACAGCACTAGGGACTCAGGTTCGATTCCCGGCTTGGGTCACTGTCTGTGTGAAGTCTGCACGTTCTCCCCGTGTCTGCGTGGGTTTCCTCCGGGCACTCCGGTTTTCTCCCACAGTCCAAAAAACGTTCTGGTTAGGTGGATTGGCCATGCTAAATTCTCCCTCAGTGTACCCGAACAGGCGCCGGAGTGTGGCGACTAGGGGATTTCCACAGTAACTTCATTGCAGTGTTAATGTAAGCCGACTTGTGACACGAATAAATAAACTTTAAACTTTATGTGACTCCAGAGCCACAGCAATGCGGTTGGCTCTTAAAAGCCCTCAGGGATGGGCAATAAATGCTGGCCCAGCCAGCGACGCCCACATCCCGTGAATGAATAAAAAAAGATAATGTATATAAACCTCTTCCTTCTCCTGGCGGATATAGAAATTCATTTTGATCTCTTCTCCTGAAGAAGCTGATTCTTTCCTGGTGAGAGAGTTTGGTGGGTGCCAAACACTCACTAATTCTTCATCCCAGAAGCCGCTCCTTGCCCACGGAGTTGGCTGAGCTATTCCATCATGGGAGCCTCAGAGAAGGGCCCTATCCTGAGCTCAAACCCAAATCCATGAACGCTGGGATCACTGGACAATGCTCGGGTGAGGGAGGCCTGACTACTTTATCCCCTTCACTGTGACTGGCGCATTAGCGGACCTTACAGTGTCGACTGACTCACTATCAGTCAGACAGCTTCTAGCTAATTGAATCTTGGCCAACACTCGCTCTAATCACAGCTTTTAAAATGCAACTAAAGGATCTCCAACCAATCAAATACATTTGAAGTGCTGTTGCACTCCCCAACCTCTCCCCATGTAAGAAATATTCTGCCTTTCTGTTTTTTCTACCAAAGTTAATAACTTCACATTTATTCACATTATATTCCATCTGCCCTGTTCTAGCCCATTCACTTTGCCTGTCCAAGTCCTCTTTAAGCCTCCTTGCATCCTCCTCACATCTTACGTTCCCCTCCAGTTTGGTGTCATCAGTAAATGCGGTAATATCACAATTGGTCTCCACATTCAGGTAGTTTATATAGTGCTTGATCTCGGGGTCAGCACCTCTGACAGTACAGACCTCTTCCAGCTCTGAGCTCAGAGCGTCTGCCGAGGGTCTGTGCTCAAGTATCTGGAGTGAGACTTAAACCCACAGCCTTGTAATTTTGGAGCAAGTGTCCTTGCCACATGGCTGTAATGACCAAACAGTTGGAGAATTCTCTGCTGCAATTTACCACATCATCCACCTGCTTCTCATTTGCAAGCTGGATATTTCACTCATGATTGGTCAGCTTCTGCCGTTATCCCAAACCATGTCAAAAACATCGCAACAACAAATCTGTCTTCTGGGAGGAAGCTTTCCTGTCTCACTATCCCTGTGTCTCTCTATCTCTGTGTGTCTCTCCCTCTATCTCTGTATCTCTCTATCCCTGTGTCTCTCTTTCACTATCCCTGTGTCTCTCTATCCCTGTGTCTCCCTTTCACTATCCCTGAGCCCCACTATCCCTGTGTCTCTCTCTCTCTCTATCCCTGTGTCTCTCTATCCCTGTCTCTCGCTCTCACTATCTGTGTATCTCTATGCCTGTCTCTCTATCTTTCCCTGTGTCTCTCTCTATCCCTGTGTCTCTCTGTCACTATCCCTGTGTCTCTCTATGTCTGTGTCTCTCTATCCCTGTGTCTCTCTATCTTTGTGTCTCTCTATCACCATCCCTGTGTCTCTCTATTCCTGTGTCTCTCTCACTACCCCTGTGTCTCTCTATCCCTGTCTCTCGCTCTCACTATCTGTGTATCTCTATGCCTGTCTCTCTATCTTTCCCTGTGTCTCTCTCTATCCCTGTGTCTCTCTCTCACTATCCCTGTGTCTCTCTATTTCTGTCTCTTGATTTTTCCCTGTGCCACTCTATCCCTGTCTCTCTATCTCTGTCTCTCTCTCTCTCACTATCCCTGTGTCTCTCTATCTCTGTCTCTCTCTCTCTCACTATCCCTGTGCCTCTCTATCTCTGTCTCTCTCTCTCACTATCCCTGTGTCTCTCTATCCCTGTCTCTCTATCTTTCCCTGTGTCTCTCTATGTCTGTCTCTTTACCTTTCCCTGTGTCTCTCCATCCCTGTGTCTCACTATCTCTGTGTCTCGCAGGCCTTGTGTCTGGTTCTCTATCCTTTGTTCTCTCTATTCTAACTCCCTATCCTGTGACTATTTCTGTCTGAATTTCTTTGTGTTTCCCCCGTCTGTCTGTGTGTTGTGTGTGTTCTGTCGGTTTGTGTGTGTCTGTCTGTGTGTCAGTGTGTGTTTGTGTCGGTGTGTGTCTGTGTGTCTGTTTGTGTCGGTGTGTGCGTGTGTGTGTTCTCTCTGCTTTGTTCTCTCCTCTGTCTCGATTTGCTGTCTAATTTCCTCTCCCTTTGTGCTGTGACATTATTTAGAATGCTCTGTGAGGTTCTATCACTCGGTGCTGACGGTCTGTCTGCTGTTCTCCCATTCTCCATCCTGCAACGCTGCATCTGGAAGAGTTAATCTCCTCATTAAGGAACTTTCCACTTCATTTCACAAACCACTTTTAGCTGATTGGCCGTAAAATTGAAGCAGTTATTTCTGAATCCAGAAAATTTATGGAGGGATCAAAATAATGGATGAAGAAGAAATAATAAGTAGCTGAAAAGAGAAAGAGGGAAGAAGAGAGAAAAACAGCTGAGAGCGAGGCGGATGGATAAAGAGAGAGAGAGAGAGAGTGAGACAGGGAGGGAGGGGGGAAGGGGAGAGAGATCAAGGTAGAGAGACGGACAGAGGAGAGAAAGGGGCAGAAAGAGAGAGAGAGAGATAGAGAGATAGAGACAGAGAGAGAGAGAGAAGGAGAGAGGCAGAGAGGAGAAGCAGAGGCAGAGAGAGAGCGATTGAGACAAATAGAGGGAGAGAGAAAGTGGGGCAGAAGTAGATAAGAGAGAGAGACAGAGTGAGAGAGACTGGGGGAGGCAAAGAGAAGGGAGGCAGAAAGGTGAGAGAGAAAGGGTGAGAAACAGATTGAGACAGAGAAAGAAGAGAGAAAAACAAAAAGGAACACAGGGTGCTAGTCTGAGAGGGATAGGACAGAGCAGGAAAAGTGAGAGAAATCCAGTCTGTGCTGAGGACACCAATCTCAGTGACAGCTCCCACTTCAGAAACTCCAGCTCTTAATCCAGCAATCCCAGTGCAGGAATGAAGGAGCGCTTCATTGCCCGATGTTCCATCCAGGTCACACACCACCCCGAGTAACAAATAGATCACAGTTCCTTCATCCTCAGTGGGAGGCTAGGGAGACAGATGGAGTCGTGGTTAGGAACTAGAATTCCTGTCCCAATCACCCCATCTCTCCAGGGACTCCTTCTGGACATTGTCCGGCTCTTCGATTCTCTGGCTTTCCATTGGACGTTCCTGTATCTCGTCGCCAGATTGAATGATCTGTTTTCTGGTTTTACTGAATCAGCAGCTCTGAGTGACACATTAACCTGCTGCCCGGGAGACTGGGAATCAGTAGATCGACCTCTGTGAACTCAACAGGGCTGAGAGACTGAAACTGAATATGCTCACTGGGGTACGGGTTCCACACACACTGACTCTCACTGGGGTAGAGATTCCACACACACTGACTCTCACTGGGGTACGGGTTCCACACACACTGACTCTCACTGGGATACGGGTCCCACACACACTGACTCTCATTGGGGTACGGGTTCCACACACACTGACTCTCACTGGGGTAGAGATTCCACACACACTGACTCTCACTGGGGTACGGGTTCCACACACACTGACTCTCACTGGGGTAGAGATTCCACACACACTGACTCTCACTGGGGTACGGGTTCCACACACACTGACTCTCACTGGGGTAGAGATTCCACACACACTGACTCTCACTGGGGTACGGGTTCCACACACACTGACTCTCACTGGGGTAGAGATTCCACACACACTGACTCTCACTGGGGTACGGGTTCCACACACACTGACTCTCACTGGGGTAGAGATTCCACACACACTGACTCTCACTGGGGTACGGGTCCCACACACACTGACTCTCGCTGGGGTATGGGTTCCACACACACTGACTCTCACTGGGGTACAGGTCCCACACACACTGACTCTCACTGGGGTATGGGTCCCACACACACTGACTCTCACTGGGGTGTGGGTTCCACAGACACTGACTCTCACTGGGGTATGGGTCCCACACACACTGACTCTCACTGGGGTACGGGTCCCACACACACTGACTCTCATTGGGGTACGGGTCCCACACACACTGACTCTCATTGGGGTATGGGTCCCACACACACTGACTCTCACTGGGGTACGGGTCCCACACACACTGACTCTCACTGGGGTACGGGTCCCACACACACTGACTCTCACTGGGGTACGGGTCCCACACACACTGACTCTCACTGGGGTACGGGTCCCACACACACTGACTCTCACTGGGGTACGGGTCCCACACACACACTGACTCTCACTGGGGTACGGGTCCCACACACACTGACTCTCACTGGGGTATGGGTCCCACACACACACTGACTCTCACTGGGGTACGGGTCCCACACACACTGACTCTCACTGGGGTACGGGTCCCACACACACTGACTCTCACTGGGGTACGGGTCCCACACACACTGACTCTCGCTGGGGTACGGGTCCCACACACACTGACTCTCACTGGGGTACGGGTCCCACACACACTGACTCTCACTGGGGTACGGGTCCCACACACACTGACTCTCACTGGGGTACGGGTCCCACACACACACTGACTCTCACTGGGGTACGGGTCCCACACACACTGACTCTCACTGGGGTATGGGTCCCACACACACACTGACTCTCACTGGGGTACGGGTCCCACACACACTGACTCTCACTGGGGTACGGGTCCCACACACACTGACTCTCACTGGGGTACGGGTCCCACACACACTGACTCTCGCTGGGGTACGGGTCCCACACACACTGACTCTCACTGGGGTACGGGTCCCACACACACTGACTCTCACTGGGGTACGGGTCCCACAGTGTTAACGAGCCTCCTGAAATGTGACTCTGACAATGGGGAAATCATTCCATGATCTGGGATCCAGTGAGAATTTGTGGAGTTTTCTGTGGATTTGTTTCAAGGTCAAAATTAAAATAATTCAGAAAGAGAAGGGACTGATTGCAGATGGAACAGTTCCATCCAACACCCAGAGGAATCGAGAGTGCGGCAAAAAACTGCCGGATTACCTGGGGAATTCTGTGGGAATAATGAACCAAGGAATTGAGCTTGTGAAAGTCAGTGGCTTAGCTGACCCAGAAACCGTGGTGATGGAGACAGGGAGCAGAGACTGGAGAACACAGCAACAGAGCCAGCCTCCAATCTGAGTCAGCAACAGATTGGGGAATTCATTCTCAGAGTGAAAATGGGTTTCTCATTTTGGCATTGAAATTAGTCTCTGACCTGCTGCACGTTTCATACTGTGAGTCTCTGCTTTCAATCTTTATTTGCGTTTCATATTCCTTCCCCCACTCCTGATTAATCTCACAGAATTAACTGGTGTCCTACATAAAGCACGCTCGCACCTTGAAGATGCCCTCTAGATATTCACCAATGTTTCAGCTAATACATCGGGCAGGTTGACAAATTGCTTAGCTGCAAGGAGGCAGGGAGTAGGCGAACTTCTGTCAAGGCCAGAATTTACTGCCCACTCTCATTGCCCCCGAAAAGGCGGCGGTGAGACACCTTCTAGAATACGATGATCATATTTGCCGAATCAATAGGTTTATTTGGAATCACGAGCTTTCGCAGCGCCGCTCCGAACAAACACAGGGGCAGCGCTCCGAAAACTCGTGATTCCAAATAAACCTGTTGGACTTTAACCTGGTGGATTGAGACTTCTTACTTTGCCCAACCCAGTCCAACGCCGGCATCTCCACATCATTTCCTGAATTAACCAAATTTCTATGGATCCAGAATCACGTCTGGGCCACACAAGGCAAAGCAGATCCCATGGACCCAGCCATCCCCCTGGGGGGAGTTTCCACTTCATTCTGTGGGGCCACCATCCTCATTCTTAAATACTTGAATGAGAATGCCTCCATTTGAACCCACTCTCCACTCAATCAAGGACCCCACACCATCCCGGACATTCTCCCTTCCACCTTCTTCCATCGGGAAAAAGATACAAAAGTCCGAGGTCACATACCAACCGATTCAAGAACTTGGACCACTTGGAGTACTGTGCTCAGTTCTGGCCGTCTCATTACAGGAAGGATGTGGAAAAGATTGAAAGGGTGCAGAGGAGATTTACAAGGATGTTGCCTGGATTGAGTGGCATGCCTTATGAGGATAGGCTGAGGGAACTCGGTCTTTTCTCCTTGGAGAGACGTGGGATGAGAGGCGACCTAAAAGAGGTCTATAAGATGTTGAGAGGCATAGATCGGGTGGACTCTCAGAGGCTTTTTCCCAGGGTGGAAATGGCTGCTACGAGGGGACACAGGTTTAAGGTGCTGGGGGGTAGGTACAGGGGAAATGTTAGGGGGAAGTTTTTCACACAGAGGGTGGTGGGCGAGTGGAATCGGCTGCCGTCAGTGGTGGTGGAGGCAAACTCAATAGGGTCTTTTAAGAGACTCCTGGATGAGTACATGGGACTTAATAGGATGGAGGGTTATAGGTAGGCCTAAAAGGTAGGGATATGTTCGGCATAACTTGTGGGGCCGAAAGGCCTGTTTTGTGCTGTAGTTTTCTATGTTTCTATGTTTCTAACAGCTTCTTCCCTGCTGCCGTCAGGATTTTGAATGGTCCTATCACACATTAAGCTGATCTTTCTCTTCACCTTCCCTGTAACATTATATTCTGCACCATCTCCTTTCCTACTCCCCTATGTACTCTATGTGCGGTATGCTTTGTCTATATAGCGCGCAAGAAACAATACTTGCCACTGTATCTCAATACATGTGACAATAATAAATCAAATCATATATGAAATCCAAACCCCTGGATTTCTACCGTCTAATGAAAGATCACAACCTGAAAGGTTAACTCTGTTTCCCTCTCCTGCCCTGGATGCTGCCAGACCTGCTGAGTGTTTCCAGAATTTTCTATTTTGGCCTCTGGGTTGCTAGTCCAGTAAAATAACCACAATGTTACCGTAGTCATTAATCGGCAAGATGTAATAAGTGGCATACCCGCAGGAATCTCAGCTTTTCACCATATTGATCAATGATTTAGATGTACACATGGCTGCCACAGTGTATCATTGATGGAGTGAGTAAACGTTGAAGGGAGTGGATGAGCTGCCAATCAAACAGGCTGCTTTGTCCTGGATGGTGTTGTACCCCTTGAGTGTTGTTGGAGCCGCACCCATCCAGGCAAGTGGAGAGAATTCTCCTGACTTGTGCCTTGTAGATGGTGGACAGGCTTTGGGGAGTCAGGAGGTAAGTTACTCACCGCAGAATTCCCAGTATCTGATTCCCATTGACTTCCATTTCGCTAGGGCTCCTTAATGCCACGTTTTCACAATGTTTCCTTGATATCAACGAGTCAATCTCACCTCACCTCTGGAGTTCAGCCCTTTTGTCCATGTTTGAACCAAGGCTGTAACGAGGTCAGGAGCTGAGTGACCCTGGCAAAACCCAAACTGAGCGTCACTGAGCAGGTTATTGCTGAGCAGGTGCTGCTTGAAAGCGCTGTCGATGACCCCTTCCATCACTTTACTGATGGTTGAGAGTAGACTGATTGGGCGGTAATTGGCCGGGTTGGATTTGTCCTGTTTCTTGTGTACAGGACAAACCTGGACAATTTTCCACATTGTTGGGTAGATGCCAGTGTTGTAACTGTACTGGAAGAGCTTGGCGAGGGGAGCGGCAAGTTCTGGAGCACAACTCTTCAGGACTACTGCCAGAATATTGTGAGGGCCCATTGCCTTTGCAGCATCCAGTGCCTTCAGCCGTTTCTTGATATCACGTGGAGCGAATCGAATTGGCTGGAGACTGGCATCTAAGATGCTGGGGACCACTGGAGGAGGCCGAGATGGATCATCCACTCGGCACTTCCAGCTGAAGATTGTTACGAGTGCTTCAGTCTTATCTTTCGCACTGATGTGCTGGGCTCCTCCATCATTGAGGACGGGGATATTTGTGGAACCTCCCCTTCCAGTGAGCTGTTTAATTGTCCACCACCATTCACGGCTAGATGTGGCAGGACTGCAGAGCTTAGCTTTGATCTGTTGATTGTGGAATCGTTCAGCTCTGTCTATCAGTTGCTGTTTATGCTGTTTGGCACACAAGTAGCCCTGTGTTGTAGCTTCACCAGGTCGACACCTCATTTTTTGGTATGTCTGCAGTTGCCCCTGGCATGCCCTCCTGCACTCTCCATTGAAATGAAGAACGGAAGGGTTAAATTATGAGGACAGGTTACACATTCCGCAGAGAGTCAGACTTAATGGAAGTGGCAGAGAAAAATTGGAATTAAAAATTACTTGTCCTGGATATTTTTTTCTGAACCGTTCCCCTTGCAGCTTTAAAAAGATCATGGCATTATTGAAATAATGAATTTTTAAAGAGTTTTAAATTATTTCATTCACAGTGATGGATGAAGAATGATGAACTCATCATTCCTGACGAGGTCTCGACTGTCAGACACCTGGACTGCAATTTGTCATCCTCCTGACAGTCTTCTCTCTGTTTGTACCTGTCGCCTCAGTGAGTGTCTGATACACAGATACAAAACACATGGAGGAGTTGGCAGGAACACACTCTCTCATCAATAGCTTTCCAAACAGAATCACAATGTACGTATAGAATCATACAATGCAGAAGGAGGAAATTTGGCCCTTCGAGTCTGCACTGACCACAATCCCACCCAGGCCCAATCGCCATAACTATACTCATTCGAATACAGATGAATGAGGGGAGATCTTGGGTAGCACGCTGGCACAGTGGTTAGCACTGCTGCCTCTCAGCGCCAGGGACCTGGGTTCAATTCCAGCCTCGGGTCACTGTCTGTGTGGAGTTTGCACGTTCTCCCCGTGACTGCGTGGGTTTCCTCCGGGTGCTCCGGTTTCCTCTCACAGTCCAAAGATGAGCAGGTTAGGTTGATTGGCCATTCTAAATTGACCCTAGTGTCAGGGGATTAGCTAGGGCAAATGAGGGTTACGGGAATAGGGTCTGGATTGTGGTCGGTATAGACTTGATGGGCTGAATGGCCTCCTTCTGTACAGTAGGGATTCTATGATCTTATAGAAACATATATTATGAAGGGAATAGGTAAGAACAAAGAACAAAGAAAGTTACAGCACAGAAACAGGCCCTTCAGCCCTCCAAGCCTGCACCGACCATGCTGCCCGACTTAACTAAAACCCCCTACCCTTTCGGGGACCATATCCCTCTATTCCCATCCTATTCATGTACTTGTCAAGACGCCCCCTTATCCGCTTCCACTACCTCCCCCGGCAACTAAAAAAAAGCAGAGAGGTTGTTTCCACTGGCGGGTGAAACTAGAAATAGGGGGCATGGCCTCAAAATAAGGGGGAATAGATTTAGGACTGAGTTGAGGAGGAACTTCTTCACACAAAGGGTTGTGAATCTGTGGAATTCCCTGCCCAGTGAAGCAGTTGAGGCTACCTCATTGAATGTTTTTAAGGCAAGGATAGATACATTTTTGAACAATAAAGGAATTAAGGGTTACGGTGAGTGGGCGGGTAAGTGGAGCTGAGTCCACGAAAAGATCAGCCATGATCTTATTGAATGGCGGAGCAGGCTCGAGGGGCCAGATGGCCCACTCCTGCTCCTAGTTCTTATGTTCTTATTAACCCCCTCCATTTACCCCAGCTAATCCCCCTGACACTAAGGGCAACTTAGCATGGCCAATCAATCTAACCCGCACATCTTTGTTCTGTGGGAGGAAACCGGAGCACCCGGAGGAAACCCACGCAGATACGGAGAGAACATGCAAACTCCACATAGATAGTGACTCAAGCCGGGAATCGAACCCAGGTCCCTGGCTTTGTGAGGCATGATGTGGAGATGCCGGCGTTGGACTGGGGTAAACACAGTAAGAAGTTTAACAACACCAGGTTAAAGTCCAACAGGTTTATTTGGTAGCAAAAGCCACACAAGCTTTCGGAGCTCTTAGCCCCTTCTTCAGGTGAGTGGGAATTCTGTTCACAAACAGAGCTTATAAAGACACAGACTCAATTTACATGAATAATGGTTGGAATGCGAATACTTACAACTAATCAAGTCTTTAAGAAACAAAACAATGTGAGTGGAGAGAGCATCAAGACAGGCTAAAAAGGTGTGTATTGTCTCCAGACAAGACAGCCAGTGAAACTCTGCAGGTCCACGCAACTGTGGGAGTTACAAATAGTGTGACATGAACCCAATATCCCGGTTGAGGCCGTCCTCGTGTGTGCGGAACTTGGCTATCAGTTTCTGCTCAGCGACTCTGCGCTGTCGTGTGTCGCGAAGGCCGCCTTGGAGAACGCTTACCCGAATATCAGAGGCCGAATGCCCGTGACCGCTGAAGTGCTCCCCAACAGGAAGCAGTGCTAATCACTGTACCACCATACCAACCATGCTAAGAATGCTTCAGGTGTACGGAGTCTTGTACAGACTCCCATCTGGAGTAACTGCATTCAGTTCCCAATCCCGCACCTCAGTACAAAGGAGGGACATATTGGCCTTGGTGAGGCGACAGCGCAGATTCTAGAATGATACCAGGGCTAACAGGGTCATATTACAAGTACAGGTTGCACAAACCTGTTCTGTATTCCTCAGGATGGAACATTAACAGATGATCTAACTGAGGTTTTTCGCAATGATGAAAGGAATTGATTGGGTCGATAGAGCGAAACTATTCCCTCTGGTGGTGGGGACGGGTGGGGGACGAGGGGGGGGGGGGGTGCGGGGAGAGTTTGCTGGGGGGAGGGGAGGGTGGGGTGGAGAGGGGAGTCCAGAACCAGGGGACAGAATCTCCAGATGAGTTCCAGGTCACTTAGAGGGTGATGGTAGAAATCATCTCTGCACAGAAACTCGTAAAAATCTGGGACTCTCTCCCCGCCCCCGGCCAGAGAGGGTTATGGATGCCGGGGACAACTGGGAAGTTTCAAGATTGAGATTAAAAGGTAGTTGTCAGCTAAGGGATTAAGGAATGCGAAAGAAAGGCAGGTCGATGGAATTAGGATCAGCCGTGTTCTAACTGAATGGTGGAATCGGCTCAATGGGCCGAATGGCCTCATCCACAGCCTTGGCTTCTTTTGTTCAGGATATTGGGAGATGAGAGATTGAACAGAAAGTAGTGGAGAGAATGGTTAAAGCAATTGGTTCGGAAAGAGATCCGAGGCACAAGAAATAACCTATAAAAGGAAGAGTTTGGATTTATATACCTGTATATATTCTGAAGTGTTTAAAAGACAGTGGGGGCCATTCTCCCCTCCCGCTGCGCTGCTTCTGGGAGAATCCCCCCAATACGTGTGGGATGTAGTGTCGTGGCTCCACTTGCTCCTTCAAGGCACAAGCCACTTGGAGTTTCTCTGCCTAGACAGCGAGGCAGAATGGCGGTGATGTAGAGAGGAGAGAGAAGCCAACTTGGGGCTGCACAAGACTGTCAAACACATCCTCAAGCTAGAAGCGGAAGGTCAGCAGCCTCAAGAGGTTACACCCTGATTCATGCTCTTGAGGCCTTGATCCAAGGAGTCTGGGCACAAAGGCATGTCCTCTACCCCAGGGATGGTTTGAGGAAGAACCCAAGCTCACTTCTGCCTGTGGCAGGAGGTCAGCGCGGCTGGCAACCATGCCCAGTGCCATCCAGTGCAGAAAGAGGATGAATGATCTCATCCGCTCCGCCAGGTTAAGTCACCCTTCAACTCCCTCCAATATCAAACTCTCAGCGTGGCATCATGCACTCACACAACTGTACTCTCTTCAAGGCTCTCACACATCCATGAGCGGAGAACACATATACTCAATCTCTCAGAGACCGTCACATCACTAACATCTCACCAATCACTTTGCTCACACTCCCTCCTTTGGCCCTTCTGGGGAGGGATCTCCACACACAGGAGACATTCTCACCCAAGCTGTGCCCAATCCCCTCATCTCCTCTGCCCTACTCCATCGGCCCAACACCCCCCTGCCCAATTCCCTCTTCCCAATCCCCTCTGCCCCATTCCTGATGCCATTGTTGCAATGACCCTCCCCCCGTGAAGTGCCCATGCCCCATGTGGACCTCCACCTAGCCTATCAAGAGGCTGTGTACAGTCACCTGCTGAGGCAAATGCCCCCCCACCCGCAGGAGAGCATCTCAGCAACCCCCCCCCCCCCCTCCCAGTGTGTGTCACACTCACCTACAGTGAAGAGCAAGTTCGGGTCCAGATGTGCGCGCCTCTCAGTTTCAGATGGATTCCTGTTGGC
The DNA here is from genome assembly GCF_964213995.1 of Mustelus asterias. Taxonomy (NCBI): domain Eukaryota; kingdom Metazoa; phylum Chordata; class Chondrichthyes; order Carcharhiniformes; family Triakidae; genus Mustelus; species Mustelus asterias. The sequence goes on from NC_135826.1 coordinate 40,581,038, forward strand.
TGATGATTGGGACGGTGCAGAGATTCCATCGAGCAGCTGATCAATGAGTATTCATGATATGCAAATGATGTGAATGGGGATAAGCCCCGAGGCACCGGGAAACCCAATCTCACTCCGCCATTGGGAGACATCCACACTGTCCCTCTGCCAGCGGCTTCCAGTCTTCATGCCAACCGTGCGATCCTCACTCTCGCCATCACAGCATTCACTCGCCCGCCCGCCCACCCACTCACTCACTCACTCACCTACCCACTCACTCACTCACTCACTCACTCACTCACTCACTCACTCACTCACCCACCCACCCACCCACCCACCCACCCACTCACTCACTCACCCACCCACCCACCCACCCACCCACCCACTCACTCACTCACTCACCCACCCACTCACTCACTCACTCACTCACCCACCCACCCACCCACCCACTCACTCACTCACCCACCCACTGACTCACTCACTCACCCACCCACCCACTCACTCACTCACCCACCCACTGACTCACTCACCCACCCACTCACTCACTCACTCACTCACTCACTCACTCACTCACTCACTCACTCACTCACTCACTTTCACTCTCTCTCACTCACTCACTCACTCGCTCACTCACTCGCTCACTCACCCACTCACTTTCACTCTCACTCACTCACACTCACTCACAGTCACTCACTCACTCACTCACCCATTCACTCACTCACTCACTCACTCACTCACTCACCCACTCACTCACCCACTCACCCACTCACTCACCCACTCACTCACTCTCACACTCACTCACCCACTCTCTCACTCACGCTCACTCACTCACTCGCTCACTCACTCACTCACTCACTCACCCACCCATTCACACTCACTCACTCACTCACTCACTCACTCATCCACCCACTCACACTCACTCACTTACTCACTCACACACACTCACCCACTCACTTTCACTCTCACTCACTCACACTCACTCACACTCACTCACTCACTCACTCACTCACCCATTCACCCACTCACTCACTCTCACTCACTCACTCGCCCGCTCACTCACTCACTCGCTCACTCTCACACTCACTCACCCACTCACTCACTCACTCACTCTCACACTCACTCACTCACTCTCACACTCACTCGCACACTCACTCACTCTCACACTCACTCTCACACACTCACTCACCCACTCACTCACTCACCCACTCACTCACTCACTCACCCACTCACTCACTCACCCATTTTCACTCTCACTCACTCACTCACTCACTCACTCACCCACTCACTTACTCACTCTCACTCACTCACTCACTCACTCACCCATTCACCCACTCACTCACACACTCACTCTCACACTCACTCACCTACTCACTCACTCACTCTCACACTCACTCACTCACTCACTCACTCACCCACTCACTCACCCACTCACCCACCCACTCACTCACTCACTCACTCACTACCCACCCACTCACTGACTTTCACTCTCACTCACTTTCACTCTCACTCCCTCACTCACTCACCCGCTCTCACTCACTCACTCACCCACTCACCCGCTCACTCACTCACTCACTCACTCACTCACTCACTCTCACACTCATTCACCCACTCACTCACTCACGCACAGTCACTCACTCACTCGTTCACTCACTCACTCACCCACCCACACACTCACTCACTCACTCACACAGACTCACTCACTCATTCGCTCACTCACTCACTCACCCACCCACTCACACTCACAGACACACACACAGACACTCACACACACACACAGACACTCACACACACACACACACACACACACACACACACACACACGCGCGCACATACAGACACACAGACACTTGCACACACACACACACACAGACGCACACACACTCACACAGACGCACACACACTCACACACACTCCCTCCAATATCAAACTCTCAGCGTGGCATCATGCACTCACACAACTGTACTCTCTTCAAGGCTTTCACACATCCATGAGCGGAGAACACATATACTCAATCTCTCAGAGACCGTCACATCACTAACATCTCACCAATCACTTTGCTCACACTCCCTCCTTTGGCCCTTCTGGGGAGGGATCTCCACACACAGGAGACATTCTCACCCAAGCTGTGCCCAATCCCCTCATCTCCTCTGCCCTACTCCATCGGCCCAACACCCCCCTGCCCAATTCCCTCTTCCCAATCCCCTCTGCCCCATTCCTGATGCCATTGTTGCAATGACCCTCCCCCCGTGAAGTGCCCATGCCCCATGTGGACCTCCACCTAGCCTATCAAGAGGCTGTGTACAGTCACCTGCTGAGGCAAATGCCCCCCCACCCGCAGGAGAGCATCTCAGCAACCCCCCCCCCCTCCCAGTGTGTGTCACACTCACCTACAGTGAAGAGCAAGTTCGGGTCCAGATGTGCGCGCCTCTCAGTTTCAGATGGATTCCTGTTGGCTGATGATTGGGACGGTGCAGAGATTCCATCGAGCAGCTGATCAATGAGTATTCATGATATGCAAATGATGTGAATGGGGATAAGCCCCGAGGCACCGGGAAACCCAATCTCACTCCGCCATTGGGAGACATCCACACTGTCCCTCTGCCAGCGGCTTCCAGTCTTCATGCCAACCGTGCGATCCTCACTCTCGCCATCACAGCATTCACTCGCCCGCCCGCCCACCCACTCACTCACTCACTCACCTACCCACCCACTCACTCACTCACTCACTCACTCACTCACTCACTCACTCACTTTCACTCTCTCTCACTCACTCACTCACTCGCTCACTCACTCGCTCACTCACTCGCTCACTCACCCACTCACTTTCACTCTCACTCACTCACACTCACTCACAGTCACTCACTCACTCACTCACCCATTCACTCACTCACTCACTCACTCACTCACTCACTCACTCACCCACTCACTCACCCACTCACCCACTCACTCACCCACTCACTCACTCTCACACTCACTCACCCACTCTCTCACTCACGCTCACTCACTCACTCGCTCACTCACTCACTCACTCACCCACCCATTCACACTCACTCACTCACTCACTCACTCATCCACCCACTCACACTCACTCACTTACTCACTCACACACACTCACCCACTCACTTTCACTCTCACTCACTCACACTCACTCACACTCACTCACTCACTCACTCACTCACCCATTCACCCACTCACTCACTCTCACTCACTCACTCGCCCGCTCACTCACTCACTCGCTCACTCTCACACTCACTCACCCACTCACTCACTCACTCACTCTCACACTCACTCACTCACTCTCACACTCACTCGCACACTCACTCACTCTCACACTCACTCTCACACACTCACTCACCCACTCACTCACTCACCCACTCACTCACTCACTCACCCACTCACTCACTCACCCATTTTCACTCTCACTCACTCACTCACTCACTCACTCACCCACTCACTCACTCACTCTCACTCACTCACTCACTCACTCACCCATTCACCCACTCACTCACACACTCACTCTCACACTCACTCACCTACTCACTCACTCACTCTCACACTCACTCACTCACTCACTCACCCACTCACTCACCCACTCACCCACCCACTCACTCACTCACTCACTCACTACCCACCCACTCACTGACTTTCACTCTCACTCACTTTCACTCTCACTCCCTCACTCACTCACCCGCTCTCACTCACTCACTCACCCACTCACCCGCTCACTCACTCACTCACTCACTCACTCACTCACTCTCACACTCATTCACCCACTCACTCACTCACGCACAGTCACTCACTCACTCGCTCACTCACTCACTCACCCACCCACACACTCACTCACTCACTCACACAGACTCACTCACTCATTCGCTCACTCACTCACTCACCCACCCACTCACACTCACAGACACACACACAGACACTCACACACACACACAGACACTCACACACACACACACACACACACGCGCGCACATACAGACACACAGACACTTGCACACACACACACACACAGACGCACACACACTCACACAGACGCACACACACTCACACACACAGACAGACACGCAGACGCGCACACACACACACTCTCACGCACACACTGATCAGGAGATTTTCTGCCTCTCCAGTTTCTCTGCTGGAGAGAGGCGGTGAATTAGAGACAGAATACATTTAGCTCCATTCTGTTGTAAATGGCTTTTCAATGGCCCCCATTAATCTTCCCATTCCCCGAGCAAGCAGAGCTTTGGAGAAACTTCCATCTCCCAGACGCAATGGACACTCTTAGGTGGTCTCAGTGAAGTCATTTTCCGGGGCGGTGAGGGAGGAGCTGGGGGTGGAGGAGGGGGGGCCAAGTGGGGGTTGTGGGTGGGGGGTGTGGGTGGAGGGGGTAGGGTGGGGGGTGTGGGTGGGAGGGGGTGGGTGGGGGAGGGTGGGTGGGGGGTGCGGGTGGGAGGTGTGGGTGGAGGGGTGTGGGTGGGTGGGGATGTGGTTGGGGGTGTGGAGGTGAGGGGGTGTAGGTGGAGGAGGTAGGGTGGGGGTGTGGTATGGGGGGGTGTGGGTGGGGAGGGGTGTGGATGTGGGGTGCAGGTAGGGTGTGTGGGTGGGGGGTGTGGGTGGGTGGGGATGTGGTTGGGGGGGGTGTCGGTGAGGGGGTGTGGGTGGGGTGTGTGGGTGGAGGGGGTATGGGTGGGGTGTGTGGGTGGAGGGGGTATGCGTGGGGGGTATGGCTGGGGAGGGGTGTGGATTTGGGGTGCGGGTGGGGTATGTGGGTGGGGGGGTGTGGATGTGGTTGGGGGGGTGAGGGGGTATGGGTGGAAACGAGGAAGTAGTCTGAAACATGTTGCCCTTGAGACACGGTTCTGCCTGTGAGGCAGTAATAGTTTCTTGGTGGGGGAGTGTGGGGAAGATACCCCAATGCTGTATTCCAGAAGTTTCCATCGACAAGGTACAGCATGAGATTAGATACAGAGTAAAGCTCCCTCTACACTGTCCCCATCAAACACTCCCAGGACAGGTACAGCACAGGGTTAGATACAGAGTAAAGCTTCCTCTACACTGTCCCCATCAAACACCCCAAGGACAGGTACAGCACGGGGTTAGATACAGAGTAAAGCTCCCTCTACACTGTCCCCCATCAAACACTCCCAGGACAGGTACAGCACGGGGTTAGATACAGAGTAAAGCTCCCTCTACACTGACCCCCATCAAACACTCCCAGGACAGGTACAGCACAGGGTTAGATACAGAGTAAAGCTCCCTCTACACTGTCCCCCATCAAACACTCCCAGGACAGGTACAGCACAGGGTTAGATACAGAGTAAAGCTCCCTCTACACTGCCCCCATCAAACACTCCCAGGACAGGTACAGCACGGGGTTAGATACAGAGTAAAGCTCCCTCTACACTGTCCCCATCAAACACTCCCAGGACAGGTACAGCACGGGGTTAGATACAGAGTAAAGCTCCCTCTACACTGTCCACCATCAAACACTCCCAGGACAGGTACAGCACGGGGTTAGATACAGAGTAAAGCTCCCTCTACACTGTCCCCATCAAACACTCCCAGGACAGGTACAGCACGGGGTTAGATACAGAGTAAAGCTCCCTCTACACTGTCCACCATCAAACACTCCCAGGACAGGTACAGCACGGGGTTAGATACAGAGTAAAGCTCCCTCTACACTGTCCCCATCAAACACTCCCAGGACAGGTACAGCACGGGGTTAGATACAGAGTAAAGCTCCCTCTACACTGTCCCCCATCAAACACTCCCAGGACAGGTACAGCATGGGGTTAGATACAGAGTAAAGCGCTCTCTACACTGTCCCCATCAAACACTCCCAGGACAGGTACAGCACGGGGTTAGATACAGAGTAAAGCTCCCTCTACATTGTCCCCCATCAAACACTCCCAGGACAGGTACAGCACAGGGTTAGATACAGAGTAAAGCTCCCTCTACATTGTCCCCCATCAAACACTCCCAGGACAGGCACAGCACGGGGTTAGATACAGAGTAAAGCTCCCTCTACATTGTCCCCCATCAAACACTCCCAGGACAGGTACAGCACGGGGTTAGATACAGAGTAAAGCTCCCTCTACACTGTCCCCATCAAACACTCCCAGGACAGGTACAGCGCAGGATTAGATACAGAGTAAAGCTCCCTCTACACTGTCCCCATCAAACACCCCCAGGACAGGCACAGCACGGGGTTAGATACAGAGTAAAGCTCCCTCTACACTGTCCCCATCAAACACTCCCAGGACAGGTACAGCACGGGGTTAGATACAGAGTAAAGCTCCCTCTACACTGTCCCCATCAAACACCCCCAGGACAGGCACAGCACGGGGTTAGATACAGAGTAAAGCTCCCTCTACACTGTCCCCATCAAACACTCCCAGGACAGGCACAGCACGGGGTTAGATACAGAGTAAAGCTCCCTCTACACTGTCCCCATCAAACACTCCCAGGACAGGTACAGCACGGGGTTAGATACAGAGTAAAGCTCCCTCTACACTGTCCCCATCAAACACTCCCAGGACAGGTACAGCACGGGGTTAGATACAGAGTAAAGCTCCCTCTACCTCCATTTGTTATATTCATAGGAGACTTAATGACAAAGCATTCCAGTTGATGGGGGACATGAGGATTTGGGAATTTTTCTTTGTGTTTGGCAGAACGGTCCAGCCACAGGTGACACCTGTGTCGGGATTCTCCGATCTTGTACGCCCTGCCACCGCTGCCAGTGAGAACGGAGAACTTAGCACTCGCCAAATTTCCATTCGCTGTCGCAGAACTGGAAATCTCAGCTGTGGGTGTGGCCAGACAATAGCTCTGGTTGGGGTCAGGGGGTGAGAGGGATATGGGTCACATGGAGGCTGTGTCACACAGTCAGGGTGCATGGAGCCAAATGTGTGTGAGTTCGCTCCTTCCATATCTCCTCCAACCCTACAACTCTCCGAGATCTCACACACTTTCTCTTCTCCAGCCCTACAAAGCTCTGAGGTCTCTGCGGTCCTTCAATTATATCGCCTGATGCACCTGGACTAACATTGCCTCGCCAGTGTGCCTTCAGCCACCTGGGAACAAGAAGAGAAATCCTAACCATCTCCCCCTGACACTCACTGACATTACCATCCCCTACTATCAACATCCTGGGAGTTACCATTGGCCAGCAACTGAATTGAACCAGCCAAATAAATACTGTGGTTACCAGAGCAGGTCAGAGGTTGGAAATTCTGCAGTGAGTAACTCACCAGCTGACTCCCCAATGTCTGTCTGCCATCCACACAGAACAAGTCAGGAGTGTGATGGAATACTCCCCGCTTGCCTGGATGGGTGCAGCTCCAACAACACTCAAGAAGCTCAACACCATCCAGGAAAAGCAGCCCCGCTTGATAGTTACTCATTGCATGGCCTTAAACATTCATTCCCTTCACCACCGATGCACAGTGGCAACAGAGTGTACCACATACAAGATGCCCAAAGCAAGTTGCTAAGGCTCCTTTGACAGCATCTTCCAAACCTATGACCTCTACCATCTAGAAGGACAAGAGCAGCAGATACCTGGGAACATCCCTGCCTGGAAATTCCCTTTCAAATCACTCAGCAGCCCAATTTGGAAATATATCGCCGTTCCTTTACTGCCGCTGGGTCAAAATCCACAAACACCCTCCCTAACAGCACTGTGGGTGTACCTACACCATATGGACTGCAGCGATTCAAGAAGGTGGCTCACCAACACTTTCTCAAGGGACAATTAGGAATGGGCAATAAATGTTGGCCCAGCCAGCGATGCCCACACCCCATGAATGAAAAAAATCCTTCCCTGAACCTTCCTCCCCGCCAACATTCTTTCAGACTCTTCGTAAACTCTTCTCAATGTCAACAAAATGAAGGAGATTGTCATCGACTTCAGGAAGCATAGTGGAAGACATGCCCCTGTCTACATCAACGGGGATGAAGTAGAAAGGGTCGAGAACTTCAAGTTTTTAGGTGTCCAGATCACCAACAATCTGTCCTGGTCCCCCCAAGTCGACACTATAGTTAAGAAAGCCCACCAAAGTCTCTACTTTCTCAGACGACTAAGGAAATTTAGCATGTCAGCTACAATTCTCACCAACTTTTACAGATGCACCATAGAAAGCATTCTTTCTGGTTGTATCACAGCTTGGTATGGCTCCTGCTCTGCCCAAGGCCGCAAGAAACTACAAAGGGTCGTGAACGAAGCCCAGTCCATTACGCAAACCAGCCTCCCATCCATTGACTCTGTCTACACTTCCCGCTGCCTCAGAGAAGCAGCCAGCATAATTAAGGACCCCACGCACCCCGGACATTCTCTCTATCACCTTCTTCCTTCGGGAAAAAGATACAAAAATCTGAGGTCACGTACCAACCGACTCAAGAACAGCTTCTCCCCTGCTGCCATCAGACTTCTGAATGGACCTATCTCGCACGAAGTTGATCTTTCTCTACACCCTAGCTATGACTGTAACACTACATCCTGCACCCTCTCCTTTCCTTCTCTATGAATGGTATGCTTTGTCTGTATAGTGCACAAGAAACAATACTTTTCACTCATGTAAACTAATACATGTGACAATAATAAATCAAATCTAAACCTTACACTTTCATAGAAATCATAGAAACCCTACAGTGCAGAAGGAGGCCATTCGGCCCATCGAGTCAGCACCGACCGCAATCGCACCCTACCCCCACATATTTACCCGCTTATCCCTCTAATCTACACATTTTAGGATTCTAAGGGGCAATTTTTAACCGGGCCAATCAACCTAACCCGCACATCTTTGGACTGTGGGAGGAAACCGGAGCACCCGGAGGAAACCCACACAGACACGAGGAGAATGTGCAAACTCCACACAGACAGTGACCCGAGCCGGGAATCGAACCCGGGACCCTGGAGCTGTGAAGCAGCAGTGCTAACCCACTGTGCCACCGTGCCGCCCTTTGACCAAACGCTGCAGTAATATTTTGATCAGGATCAAATTCTTTCTCATAGTAACTCGTGTGAAACACCTTCAGAGACTTTGCTGTTTTAAAGGTGCGATATAAACCCCAGCTCTTTCAAAGAGGCATTTCAAACAGAGATGGAACAGCAAAATTCAGGAGAGTCTCAATGAAAGAACATTGATAAAATAGCTCACAACAGAGAAGGTTGGGAGCTGGAGAGTGGAATTAATGATGGGATACTAACTCTTCCTCACATCTCCCATCCAGTTGTTGCATTGAAAAATATCCAAGAGCCATTTTATTTACTTTTGGCGCATGATAAATTCTGTAAGATGAATAAATAAATAATCAGGATGGTTCGTGTCAGCTGTTTTTGCTCATTTCAAAGCGGTTTTTCTGGATTTTCTGACTGTCTAGGAGAAAAGATTATCAGAGAATAAATGTTGCATCCATGAAAGATCCAGTTTAATTTTGAAGAAAATAAGTAAAAAAAAAGTTTCTTTCATTTTGAACTTTGTTAAAACTCAAGAAAACAAGCAAACAATTAGAAAATGTACATTCAATGGTAAATTCACAATTTTTACACAGTGCATGGACACCACTTTTCGAGGTCTCATCGCTCTCTCAGTCACTCTCTGAACCTCTAGTGATTTTACAATTAAAAGCTAAAATCAATGTTAGTTGTTGTGGCTTTAAACCACTTACCTGCCACTATGACAGTGGGATAATAAAAACTGCTGGAATATTATGCACAAGGGGACCTGATGTGAGGACTTCAGGTTTCGGGGAATTCTCTCAGTGGTGAGTGAGGTGCTTGTTTTATTAACTATATATATTTGGAATGTGGGTGTTGCTGACCAGGCCACCTGATTGCACGGGTCTCCTGTGGGCAGTCAACGGTCAACCACGTTGGCATGGGTCTGCAGTCACATCCAGGCTCAGACTGGGTAAGGATGGCAGGGTTCCCTTCTCTAAAGAGGTGTTGGTGAACCAGTGGGGTTTTTTAATGACAATCTCACAACAGTTGAGGCCAACTTTCCATTTCCAGATTTTACTTTTTAACTGAATTCAGTTTTCTAGAATCCCTACAGTGCGGAAGGAGGCCATTCAGCCCATCGAGTCTGCACCAACCACAATCCCACCCAGGCCCTATTCCCGTAACTCCACATATTTACCCTGCTAATCCCCCTTACACGAGGGTCAATTTAGCATGGCCAATCAACCTAATCCGCACATCTTTGGACTGTGGGAAGAAATCGGAGCACCCGGAGGAAACCCACTCAGACATGGGGGAAACGTGCAAACTCCACACAGACAGTGACCCGAGGGCGGAATTGAACCTGGGTCCCTGACGCTGTGAGGCAGCAGTGCTAACCACTGCGCCACTGCCCATAACTAGTGTGATTTGAACTTACCTTCTCCAGATTATCACTCCAGCAATTTAATCACCTCTGACCTGCCCCACTCTTCACATAAGTAGAAATTGGAGACTGGTTCTTATTGCAATAAGGAATGGTACGGCCACCAGCTCCACCCCACTCCTTGGTCACTGTCTCAGGCTGAACCAGACTGTTTATCACCTTGGTGTCCTATTTGACCCAGAGATGAGTTTCTGACCCCATATTGTCTCCATCATTAAGACTGACAGTTCCCCCTCCATAACACCATTGACTCTGTCGCTGCCTTAGCTCAGCTGTAGTTGAAACCCTCAACAATGGCTTTGAGATCTCTAAACGTGACTACTCCAACGCTCTCCTGGCTGGGCCCCAACTTCCAAAAAACTCAACTGTACAAAATTCTGCTGCAGCCATCCTAACTTGCAGCAAGTCCCAGACACCCGTCACTGACCTACACAGGCTCCTGGTCAGCTACATCACGAGTTTAAAATTCTAACAGGGACAGGAGGAGACCATTTGGCCCATCGAGCCTCCTCTGTCGGTCAATGCCATATTGGCTAATTCTGGGCTTCAACTCCACTTTCCTGCCTGCTTCCCAAATCCTTCATTCCCTGACTGAGTAAAGATCTGTCTACTCAGTTTTAAATATATTTAACCATGGTGCATCAACAACCCTCTGCGGCAGAAAATACCAAAGATTAACACGCCTGAGGGAAGAGATTTCTCATCCCCGTCTTAAGTGATTGGCCCATTATCCTGAAACCTCGCTCCCCAATCTCTCACTATCTGCCTTCTTTCCAAATCCTCCCACGGCTTGGCCCCCACTCTCCCTCCCTATCTTTGTAACTCCCTCTGAGATATTTGTGCTCCTCCAGTTCTGTTCTCCCATGCATCGCTGATTTCCATCGCTCCATCATTCAGCCGCCTGGGACCTAAGCCTTGGAGCTCCCTCCCTAATATCCCCTCTCTCCTCCTTAAAGACCCTCTGTAAAACCCACCTCTTTCACTGATGGTAAAATCACTTTAGGCAGCTCCGTGTCAAACTTTTGACTGATAACCATTCCTCTGAACTGCCTCAGGATGTTTTACTGCACTAAAGGCGCTATAGGAATGCAAGTTGTTGTTGGGTTCTTACCTAACAATATAAACAACCTCCAGTTCCAGTTTAAAACAGTTTTCACTTTCCCTTTCTTTTATCTTTTTCTTTACAGATTTAGACCTGCATTGTTCCGATGATGCGCGCTCTCTCTGTGGTCACGTGCTGATGTCACAGCTTTGCGTGACAACTCCCCAGTCATAGGGAATATTGTGGGTTGGGGGGACGGGACTTTACAGTCAAACTTGGGAGGAAATCAGTTTTTAAATTGATTAATCGTCCAGATATAAAAATTACAGAGTGATGGGTTTATGGGCGAGAGCTGATTGCAATCATTGCTATCACTGCACACATTCTCAGCAAAGGTAGTAAACACACCAAGCCAGTTATTTAGACATTTGGGATCTTTATTGAGCATTGACATTTTTTTAGGAGGCATCAGATTAACCCAATTTCCTATTGGTTCACTCCTGACCCTGGGCGGCATGCCAATTTGAGTTTTCATTGGTTCACAGTGGAATGATTGACAGGTGGAAACAGCATCAATGGAAGCCGCAGCATTGGCTGGAACAGGGGGGGGGGGGAAGATGGAGGTGAGTCGGAGAATTGGGGGTAAGAGCTGGAGGTCAGGGGAGGCTTTGGGATAGGGGGAGAGGAGAAAACACAAGAGTGGGAGCGGGAGGAGTGGGAAGTAGGAGGGAGAATGGAAGGTTAATAGAGTGAGGTGGCAGGATAAGGGTGAGGAGGGGAAGAGGAGGTGGGGGGGAAAGTGGTGGCGGGAGTGGGGAAGGGTCGGAGGTGAGAGGAACCGCAAGTTGGGAAGGGTGGGACGGAGGGAAGATGGGAGAGGAGAGGAGAGTGGAACCAATGGAATAATTTAAAATTTACTTCACTTTGCGTGGACAGGTCAGGCAGCCATTTTAAGTGATGCCACAACCATTTCATTGGGTATGTTGATGAATGAAGTGGCGGGGGTGATGGGGCCAGGGTTGTAGGTGGACAGGGCGGTACAGGGAAGAATGAGGGGGCTTGGGGGGGATGGGGGCAATGACCATTTTTCTAGTGGAAGAGTTGGCTATTTTAAGAGCATTGTTAAACCCAGTGCAGGAAGGACAACTCTTACCCTTCTTCTTTCTTTTCAACATTGATATCGATGGCAGAACTGAAACCAGTGACCTTCGACTGACCCTGATCACCTGTGCTAAATTTAGATTTTCCTGAATAATATTTTCCTTTAAACATGAGCTTTATAACACTTATTGTGATCTCCTGGACTCGTTTCGATCGCCTCAGGGGGTCGGAGAGGAATTTCCCAGATTCTTTTTCCCCATATTGGCCCTGGGGTTTCACTCTGGGTTTTCGCCTCTCCCTGGAGATCACATGGTCTGGAATGGGGGGGGTGGGGGTGAGTTAATAGGTTGTGATGAACAAAGCATCGTAGCTGTGAGGGACAGCTCGGTGGATAGGATATTGGTATGTAGATAGGCTGGAAAATTGGGCGGGGATCCTGGATTCAGGATTCAATCCTGGACCGGGGAGCGGCGCGGGCTTGGAGGGCCGAAGGGCCTGTTCCTGTGCTGTATTGTTCTTTGTTATTATTCCCCTCCTTCTCCCAGAACTCCTAAACCATGTCCCCTAGATGTCCACGGTCATTTGGGTTGAACCGGGTTGGGAAGGATGTTTACCAATGTCATTGTTGCGAGACGCACAGTGCGGCCAACTTGATAACTTTCAGTAGAAACTGTTCCCCTTCACAGTCATTCACTGCAGTGACTTGGCTGATCAAATGATCCCAATACTATCGATGCATTCTTGGGACGTGAGTGTCACTGGCAAGGCCAGCATTTATTGCCCATCCCTAGTTGGTTCTTGAGAAGGTAGTGGTGAGCTGCCTTCAGTGTGGTAAACATGGCTGATTTGTCTAATGCTATTATAACCTCCCGAACGTTTTGGTTACAGATTGTTGGACAAATGGCGAAATCCAACACTATTTAAAAATTAACTTTGCCCCAGATCATTATTTACCAATTATTTCAGTGGCAGCTCTGCCTAATTCCACATTTATTTTTGTATTCCTCCTCTCCTGCGGACAGTGGGAGTGAAATCAGCTCTATAATCGCGCAGCAGGAAGGGAGTGAATCAGATACGGTGTCAAGCTGGCTGCTTTCACTCTGGTGCCAAAGACTGATCTGGCCCCACACTCATTATTCTGGGCTACCAACCGTGAGGGAGTCTCTGGTAACGCTCCAAATGGCCATGAACCTATCCTATCCACCCATCATCCCTGTGCTCGCTGATCCACACTGGCTTCCGGTCCAGCAATGCCTCACTTTTCAAATTCTCACCCTTATTTTCCAATCCCTCCATGGCCTCACTCCCCCCTCTTGCTCTGTCACCTCCTCCAATCCCACAACTCTCTGTTTCTCTCATTCCAACTCCTTGCACAACCCTAATTTTTACCATTCCACCATTGACCGGGTGTTGAACAGACCATAAACTCTGGAATTCTCTCCCTAAACAACTCTACCTTTCCCTGCACTTCAGACCTATCTCGTTGAGTAAGCTTGTTGTTTCCTGTCCTGACGTGGCTTGGTGTCAAATTTTGTCTGGTTCTCTCTGGTGAAGTGCCTTGAGACGTTTTGCTATGTTAAGAATGCTGTATAAATGCAAGTCTAGGCATTAAGTATTGAGAGGCTGCTTGAGCAGATGGAGCAGAAAACACAACATTGAGAACTTACTCAATCTCTACGGATGTTCCCCATCAATTGGGGTGGCGATTGGGTGGAGGAACCCTGGCATATTTTACCCTCTGACCCCAAGGTCTACTGAGGCCCACTCCAGTGCCCAATCCAGCTGAGATTGATGCCGGGCATAACACCACTCAAGGATAGTCATATCCACTTGACCACAGTGGGAGCCACTAGCTGTGTTTGAACATTAGATATTGAGGCGACACAGAGGTAGTCTTGTGTTCACAAACCACCTGCAGATTGTCCATATACCAACAACCCAGCAACCTGCATATACGTCCCGATGTCCATCGAGTACAGTAAATAGGATAGATTCCACAGTGGGAACTTGGGTCTTTCCGGAGGCCAGGGATAATGGGATCTTCCCATATTCTTTGTTTAATCGTGCCCAATGATTCGTACAGTTGCTTTGAGTACTCTCAGGTCTTGCACTGAGTCGTACCACGGGACTGGGATGATTTTGCTTCTAGGTTACTGCGTTCAACCCCAGGCAGCCAAAACTCGTGTGTGTCGACGGGCGGGTGGGAGGGAAAGAGGGAAGAGAGGGACGGAGAACAGGAGGCTTAAGGAAGATGGCTTCAACCTATATATACTGGCCCGAACCCCTTGGCAAAAGCCTAGGGAGCTGCTTTACCCTTTTAAATATTAATGGTAACCTGCAGCTTCACTCTGGTATCCTAAAACCCAAACTTATAAATTAGAGATGGCTTTATAGAAAAAAGCTAACATTGTAAGCCATACAATGGCCAAGTGAGATCAGATCATCGACTTCTGAGAGTCCCTAGCTGCTATCAGAAGATGTATGCGGTGCTGTGGATGGCGATCGCCGTCTTCGGGTTGGTGTCCACGATCTCTCTGAACTGTACGTGACCGGTTTAAACCTGTGCATGTGAGTCTCAAGGAAGTCGCGCTGCTGTTGGCCAACAGCCTGGGTGATGAGTCCGGGCAATGCCTGGAGGCTGACAGTCAGTGAGTCCAGTTTGGTCTCCAACGTCACGATCCTTTTCTCCAAGTCCTCATTCTTTTCCTGCAGTTCTGACAGGATGTCGTACATCACATTCTGTGTCTGTGGACGGGAAACACAAAGAGACCAGTGTCACAAAGACTGGGACACATTACAGGTGTGGAATATCCTCAAGAGGAATGGGGTGGGGGAGGGGGGGGGGGAAGTCACTGTGTGGGGGGAGGAGTCGCCGTGTGTGTGGGGGGGGGGGGGGAGTCGCCATGTCGGGGGGGGGGTGGGGAGTCACCACGTGGGGGGGGCGGGGGGGTGTCGCTGTGTGGGGGGAGTGGGGGGGGGAGTCACCGTGTGTGTGTGGGGGGGGGGGAGTCGCCATGTGGGGGGGGGAGGGGAAGTCACTGTGTGGGGGGAGTGGGGGGGGGAGTCGCCGTGTGTGTGTGTGGGGGGGGGGGAGTCGCCATGTGGGGGGGGGGGAGGGGAAGTCACTGTGTGGGGGGAGTGGGGGGGGGAGTCGCCGTGTGTGTGTGTGGGGGGGGGGGGGGGGGAGTCGCCATGTGGGGGGGGGAGGGGAAGTCACTGTGTGGGGGTGCGGGGGGGAGTTGCCGTGTGTGGGGGGTGGGGGGGGGGAGTTGCCGTGTGGTTGAGGTGGGGGGGAGGTGGGGAGTCGCCATGTCGGGGGGGGGGGGGTGGGGAGTCACCACGTGGGGGGGGGCAGGGGGAAGTCACCATGTGGAGTGGGGGTGGGAGTTGCCATGTGGGGGGTGGGAGTTGCCATGTGGGGGGCGGGGGTGGTCGCCGTGTGGGGGGCGGGGGGAAGTCACCATGTGGAGTGGGGGGGGGGGAGTCGCCATGTGGGGGCGGGGGGGGCAGTCGCCGTGTGGGGGGCGGGGGTAGTCACCATGTGGAGTGGGGGGGGGAGTTGCCCATGTGGGGGGGGGTGGGTAGTCGCCCGTGTGGGGGGGGGGGGAGTCGCCATGTGGGGGCGGGGAGGGAAGTCACCATGTGTGTGGGGGAGTTGCCATGTGGGGGGGCCGGGGGGGGGAGTCGCCGTGTGGGGGGGGAGTCGCCGTGTGGGGGGGGCTGAAATGGAAACTCTGTCAGCTCCTGTGGTTCGTGTCTGGCGTTGGGAAGTGGTTCCGGCTCAGAGTCACCATCCTGTCCCCTCTTCTGTCCATCCATTAGACAGCAACCCCCTCACTCTAACCCATCCCGCTAAGGTCTAGCTCATTGATCCTGGGCCTGCGGTGGGTGCACTGTGGGCAGCGCCACCCCTCCAGCAAGACCCTGTCACCCCGATTAAATCCTGGTTAAAGTCCGATAGGTTTATCTGGAATCGTGAGTTTTTGGAGCGCTGCTCCTTCATCAGGTGGCTCACCTCACGCTCCGAAAGCTTGTGCTACCAAATAAACCTGTTGGACTTCAACCCGGTGTTGTGAGACTTCTTACTGTGCCCACCCCAGTCCAACTCCGGCATCTCCACATCATGATTAAATCCTGCCAATGATGTTCAAATCCCTCCAATCCCTCCCTATCTCTGCAATCTCCTTCAGGGCTACGACCTTCCGAGATCTTTGCAGTCCCCTAATTCTGGCCTCTTGAACATCGATTTTTATTGCTCTCACTATTGGGGCCATGCGTGTAGCTGTTGAGGTCCTAAGCTCAGGAATTTCCTCCCTAAACCTCCGTCTGGATCCCTCTGTTTTCTCTCCTTCCCCCTCTCATTCTCTCTCTCCCTCCCTCTCCCTCCCTCTCCCTTTCTCTCTCTGACCCCACTAACTAACTAACAACAGGAGCTGACAAGCAAACTCACAGAGTTTACATTTCAGCCCCCCAGCCCACCTTTCTCTCTCTATCTCTCTTTCCCCCTCTTTCTCTTTCCCCCTCTCTCTCTCTCCTCCTTTAAGTTGCTCCTTAAAGCTGACGTCTTTGGCGAGGTTTTTGGTGAACTGTGGTGGCATTTCCTTATGCGTCTCAATATCAAATGTTATTGAAACACCTGGGGCTTATTTTCAAGGTGCTATATTAATGCACCTCTGTTGTAATCCAGAGGTGCTAAATGAGACTGGAGTGAGGTTCCCCCCGGATGCCTCGCGACAGTAACCAGTCTGTGTGTGACTCTACACTCAGCCCTGACACATTGTCCAACAGAGGGAAGGGCTGGCAGCCAATCCAATCCTGTCCCTGCCCAACAATCACCACCTCGCACCCCCCCCACCCCCCACCTCTGCACCCTACACCCACACATTGCTGCAGAATTCCACAGATATTCAGCAGTAGCAGGGAGCCTGGGTGACTTGTGTAACCCCGTGTCTGAGTGGGTTTCCTCCGGTGCTCTGAATTCTTCCCACAGTCTGAAGATAGAACATAGAACATAGAAAGCCACAGCACAAACAGGCCCTTCGGCCCACAAGTTGCGCCGATCACATCCCCACCTCTAGGCCTATCTGTAGCCCTCAATCCCATTAAATCCCATGTACTCATCCAGAAGTCTCTTAAAAGACCCCAACGAGTTTGCCTCCACCACCACCGACGTCAGCCGATTCCACTCACCCACCACCCTCTGAGTGAAAAACTTACCCCTGACATCTCCTCTGTACCTACCCCCCAGCACCTTAAACCTGTGTCCTCTCGTAGCAACCATTTCAGCCCTTGGAAATAGCCTCTGAGAGTCTACCCTATCCAGACCTCTCAACATCTCAAGATGTGAGGGTTAGGTTGATTGGCCATGCTAAGTTGTCCCTTAACGTCAGGGGGATCAGCAGGGTAAATGTGTGGGGTTATGGGGATAGGATCTGGGTGGGATTGTGGTTGGTGCAGAGTCGATGGGCCGAGTAGCCTCCTTCTGCACTGTAGGGATTCTATGATTCTAACTCCCATCCTAGCCTCGGGGCAGCGATGCTAACTGTAGCCTCTGAACAAAGAACAAAGAACAATACAGCACAGGAACAGGCCCTTCGGCCCTCCAAGCCCGTGCCGCTCCCTGGTCCAAACTAGACCATTCTTTTGTATCTCTCCATTCCCACTCCGTTCATGTGGCTATCTAGATAAGTCTTAAACGTTCCCAGTGTGTCCGCCTCCACCACCTTGCCTGGCAGCGCATTCCAGGTCCCCACCACCCTCTGTGTAAAATATGTCCTTCTGATATCTGTGTTAAACCTCCCCCCCCTTCACCTTGAACCTATGACCCCTCGTGAACGTCACCACCGACCTGGGGAAAAGCTTCCCACCGTTCACCCTATCTATGCCTTTCATAATTTTATACACCTCTATTAAGTCTCCCCTCATCCTCCGTCTTTCCAGGGAGAACAACCCCAGTTTACCCAATCTCTCCTCATAACTAAGCCCCTCCATACCAGGCAACATCCTGGTAAACCTCCTCTGTACTCTCTCCAAAGCCTCCACGTCCTTCTGGTAGTGTGGCGACCAGAACTGGACGCAGTATTCCAAATGCAGCCGAACCAACGTTCTGTACATCTGCAACATCAGACCCCAACTTTTATACTCTATGCCCCGTCCTATAAAGGCAAGCATGCCATATGCCTTCTTCACCACCTTCTCCACCTGTGACGTCACCTTCAAGGATCTGTGGACTTGCACACCCAGGTCCCTCTGCGTATCTACACCCTTTATGGTTCTGCCATTTATTGTATAGCTCCTCCCTACATTATTTCTACCAAAATGCATCACTTCGCATTTATCAGGATTGAACTCCATCTGCCATTTCTTTGCCCAAATTTCCAGCCTATCTATATCCTTCTGTAGCCTCTGACAATGCTCCTCACTATCTGCAAGTCCTGCCAATTTTGTGTCGTCCGCAAACTTACTGATCACCCCAGTTACACCTTCTTCCAGATCGTTTATATAAATCACAAACAGCAGAGGTCCCAATACAGAGCCCTGCGGAACACCACTAGTCACAGGCCTCCAGCCGGAAAAAGACCCTTCCACTACCACCCTCTGTCTTCTGTGACCAAGCCAGTTCTCTACCCATCTAGCCACCTCCCCCTTTATCCCATGAGATCCAACCTTTTGCACCAGCCTACCATGAGGGACTTTGGTCAGCCTTTGACCAAGAAACTCAACCGGCCTGGAAATTGGCATTAATCAGTAAAACTGACCCCTCTTTGAGGCACAATAAGAAGTCTCACAACACCAGGTTAAAGTCCAACAGGTGGATCCACTTGATGAAGGAGCAGCGCTCCAAAAGCTCGCGCTACCAAATAAACCTGTTGGACTTTAACCTGGTGTTGTGAGACTTCTTACTGTGCCCACCCCAGTCCAACGCCGGCATCTCCACATCATGGCCCTCTTTGAGGGTAATGATCACCAACCTCCAGGATCACTCTTCTTTCTCCAGAAATTGGAGACTAATCTCCAAGAGACAGTTGTGAGCAACTCTCGGGAGAAACATCACAGGAACATTCAACAGATTGTTGACTAGGTGACCCGGTGTGGAGGTCAGGGCTGCTGGACTGACAGTGAAGAGTCATCCAATCACAATGGCGAGTCGATTTGCTTTCGATTGGCTATGGTAAGGCGGGGTGTTAGGAAGATGAGCATGCCAGGTGGCCAATGGGTGGGAGTGCGGGGGTGGGGCACTTGGAGGAAGGACTCCAGGAATGAGTCCAGTCAGAGTTGGCAACCCCCTAGTTGACAGAGAATCCTCTCCATATCTTCTCAGGGATGCTTGTACAGTTCATCGCATTACCAACCTTGGCTAAATCCACCAGTGTATTTGCTTGGTCGTTTAATTTCCTCTGCTCCATTTTAACACCTCTTAATCTGTGTGGGAAACGCAGGGTTAATTTTGTACGGAACAATTCTCATCACAGCCAACACAGAAATGCAGAAACGAAAGCTACAGGCACAGGCAGCAAGCAGCATCTGTCCCGGACACAAGCAGTCAGGATTCTAGATGATGGCTTCATGTTCCTTTCCTGAGAGACTGATTAACCCTTTCTGTGCCCTGGGCAACAACAGTTCTGAGTCTGATGGTCCCTGTTCCGCAGGGCTCTGTACTGGGACCTCTGCTATTTGTGATATATATAAATGATTTGGAAGAAGGTGTAACTGGTGTAATCAGCAAGTTTGCGGATGACACGAAGATGGCTGGAATTGCGGATAGCGAAGAGCATTGTCGGGCAATACAGCAGGATATAGATAGGCTGGAAAATTGGGCGGAGAGGTGGCAGATGGAGTTTAATCCGGATAAATGCGAAGTGATGCATTTTGGAAGAAATAATGTAGGGAGGAGTTATACAATAAATGGCAGAGTCATCAGGAGTATAGAAACACAGAGGGACCTAGGTGTGCAAGTCCACAAATCCTTGAAGGTGGCAACACAGGTGGAGAAGGTGGTGAAGAAGGCATATGGTATGCTTGCCTTTATAGGACGGGGTATAGAGTATAAAAGCTGGAGTCTGATGATGCAGCTGTATAGAACGCTGGTTAGGCCACATTTGGAGTACTGCGTCCAGTTCTGGTCGCCGCACTACCAGAAAGACGTGGAGGCGTTAGAGAGAGTGCAGAGAAGGTTTACCAGGATGTTGCCTGGTATGGAGTGTCTTAGCTATGAGGAGAGATTGGGTAGACTGGGGTTGTTCTCCTTGGAAAGACGGAGAATGAGGGGAGATCTAATAGAGGTGTACAAGATTATGAAGGGTATAGATAGGGTGAACAGTGGGAAGCTTTTTCCCAGGTCGGAGGTGACGATCACGAGGGGTCACGGGCTCAAGCTGAGAGGGGCGAAGTATAACTCAGACATCAGAGGGACGTTTTTTACACAGAGGGTGGTGGGGGCCTGGAATGCGCTGCCAAGTAGGGTGGTGGAGGCAGGCACGCTGACATCGTTTAAGACTTACCTGGATAGTCACATGAGCAGCCTGGGAATGGAGGGATACAAACGATTGGTCTAGTTGGACCAAGGAGCGGCACAGGCTTGGAGGGCCGAAGGGCCTGTTTCCTGTGCTGTACTGTTCTTTGTTCTTTGTTCTTTGTTCCGTGCTCAGGGTCAGGGTCAGTGATGTGGTGGGAAACTTACAGGCGCAGGAGTTGTGTTGCACTAGCTATATCATTACTAAATCTACCATTGCGTTGTTTTCCTGTATATTAATCATTTGAGTCCCCGAAAATCAGTAAACTATGTTTTTAAAGTGAAAACTATCAGTGCTGATAGGTAATGGGCCTTTTATTTTGGAACTGTTTGGTGTTTTGAGTCATTAACTTTTAACCCAGCTAAAATTTCATTCTGCAACATTTTACAGGTCGGAGTATCCGTTATCCAAAATCCTCTGGGAAATTTGCATTTTGGATAATTTCAGTTTTTGTCTCCAGCCAATAGGATGAGGGCTATCTCCATTAGAATAGCCCAAGCCCAGCCTGGCTATGGTCTGAAGTTTCAATAAAATAGTGAGAAAAGCAACACGCATCCCTGGATAATAAATACAGAGTACCCGGAATACACTCCCACCCCTGGCAACTTCTTGGACCCTGCTTTAGGAGAGGGTTCAGAGTATCAGTGTACTGACCGGGAGGTCCGGGTTTTTCACAGTAACTTCATTGCAGTGTTAATGTAAGCCTACTTGTGACACTAATAAATAAACTAAACTAAACAACTGTGAGGGGAGGCATTCCTGAACAGTTCTTCCAGTCCCGTCCAGAATATCGACATTGGATTTCATTAGGAACACAGGAATTAGGAGCGGGAGTCGGCAATTAGCCCTTCAAGCCCACTCCGCTATCCTATATGATCATGGCTGATCTCCAACTCATCCTAACTCCACTTCCCCGCCTGTTCCCATAGATCTTGATCCTGCTTTTCATCAAATATTTATCTATCCCTTTCTTGAATCCATCGATTGATTCTGTATCCATTGCACTCTGGGCCGGTGAGTTCCATAGATTCACAACCCTCTGTGAGAAGTAGCTGCTCCTTATCTCTGTCTTGAACCTCCTCCCTCTTACTCTACAACTCTGACCTCTTGTCCGAGACTGTTCTAGAAGGAGAACATTTGGTTAACATTTACTTTATCAATCCCGTTGAGTATTTTATTTACCTCCATCAAATCCCCCCTCTTTCCTCTGTACTCCAGCGAGTACAAGCCCAAGCTACTCAGCCGCTCCTCATACGACAGCCCCTTTAAACTAGAATCAATCCAGTGAACCTTTCTATTTACCTTTTATTTGGCTTTATTTATTGCTCACTTAGAAAGGCCCATTGCTCAAGTGCATCACTCTCAATGGATGAGTCAGGGCTGTCTGGAGAGTGTCGGGGGGGCCAGGGAGTGTCGGGAGTCCGGGCAGAGCGGGGTCCGGGGGGTCCGGGAGTGTCGGGGTGTCCGGGGAGTGTCGGGGTGTCCGGGGAGTGTCGGGGGGTCCGGAGGGTGTCGGGGGGTCTGGGGAGTGCCGGGGGGACCAGGGAGTGTGTCGGGGGGTCCGGGGAGTGTCGGGGGGTCCGGGAGTGTCGGGGTGTCTGGGGAGTGTCGGGGGGTCCGGGGAGTGTCGGGGGGTCCGGGGAGTGTCGGGGGGTCCGGGGAATGTCGGGGGGTCTGGGGAATGTCAGGGGGTCCGGAGGGTGTCGGGGAGTCCGGGGAGTGCCGGGGGGACCAGGGAGTGTTAGAGGGTCTGGGGACTGTCGGGGGGTCCGGGGAGTGTCGGGGGGTCCGGGGAATGTCGGGGGGTCCGGGGAATGTTGGGGGGTCCGGAGGGTGTCGGGGGGTCCGGGGAGTGTCGGGGGGTCCGGGGAGTGTCGGGGTGTCCGGGGAGTGTCGGGGGGTCCGGGGAGTGTCGGTGGGTCCGGGGAATGTCGGGGGGTCCAGGGAATGTCGGGGGGTCCGGAGAGTGTCGGGGGGTCCGGGGAGTGCCGGGGGGACCAGGGAGTGTCGAGGGGTCCGGGGAGTGTCGGGGGGTCCGGGGAGTGTCGGGGGGTCCGGGGAGTGTGGGGGGGTCCGGAGAATGTCGGGGGGCCCGGGGAGTGTCGGGTGGTCCGGGGAGTGTCGGGGGGTCTGGGGAGTGTCGGGGCGTCCAGGGAGTGTCAGGGGGTCTGGGGAGTGTTGGGGGATCCGGGGAGTGCCGGGGACCCAGGGAGTGTCGGGGGTCCGGGGAGTGTGGGGGGTGGGGGGGGGGGCGGGGAATGTCGGGGGGTCCGGGGAGTGTCGGGGGTCCAGGGAGTGTTGGGGGGTCCGGGGAGTGTCAGGGGGGGTCCGGGGAGAGTTGGAGGGTCCGGGTGTGTCGGTAGGTCCGGGGAGTCTCGGGAGGTCCGGGGAGTGTCGGGGGGTCTGGGGAGTGTCGGGTGGTCCGGGGAGTGTTGGGGGGTCTGGGGAGTGTTGGGGCATCCGGGGAATGTCGGGGGGTCCGGGGAGTGTCGGGGGGTCTGGGGAGTGCCGGGGGACCGGGGAGTGTCGGGGGGTCCGGGGAGCGTCAGGGGATCCGGGGAGTGTCGGTGGGTCTGGGGAATGTCGGGGGGTCTGGGGAGTGTCAGGTGGACTGGGGGGTGTCGGGGGGTCCGGAGAGTGTCGGGGGGTCGGGGGAGTGTTGGGGGGTCCGGGGAGTGTCGGGGGGTCCGGGGAGTGTCGGGGGGTCCGGGGAGTGTCGGGGGATCCGGGGAGTGTCGGTGGGTCTGGGGAATGTTGGGGGGTCTGGGCAGTGTCGGGGGGTCCGGGGAGTGCCAGGGGGAGCAGGGAGTGTCGGGGGCTATGGGGAGTGTTGGGGGGTTGGGGGAGTGTTGGGGGGTCCAGGGAGTGTCGGGGGGACCGGGGAGTGACGGGGAGTCCGTGGAGTGTCGGGGGGTCCCAGGAGTGTTGGGGAGTCCGGGGAGTGCCGGGGGGACTGGGGAGTGTCGGGGGGGGGGGGCCGGGGAGTGTTGGGGTGTCGGGGGAGTGTTGGGGGGTCCGGGGAATGTC
Source organism: Mustelus asterias (assembly GCF_964213995.1). NCBI lineage: Eukaryota > Metazoa > Chordata > Chondrichthyes > Carcharhiniformes > Triakidae > Mustelus > Mustelus asterias. The sequence goes on from NC_135826.1 coordinate 40,605,094, forward strand.
GGGTGTCCGGGGAGTGTGGGGGGGGGGGGTGGTCCGGGGAGTGTTGGGGGTCTGGGGAGAGTTGGGGGGGTCTGGGGCGTATCGGGAGGTTCAGGGAGTCTCGGGAGGTCCGGGGAGTTTCGGGGGGTCCAGGGAGAGTCGGGCGGGAGTCCAGGGAGAGTCGGGGTTCCGGGGGGAATCGGAGGGTCTGGGGAGAGTTGAGGGTTCTGGGGAGAGTCAAGGGCTCCGGGGAGAATCGGGGATCCGGGGACAGTTGGGGGGTCTGGGAAGAGTCGAGGGTTCCAGGAAGAGTTGGGGGGTCCGGGGAGAGTCGGCTTTAAGGATGATCGCCAATGATGGGGAGAAGAGGATCCTCTTGATAGGAAGTCAGGGATTTATTCATCAATGTCGGGTTTGTGAGCCGATATATTCAATGGCACAATCCCCACGCTGATGGGCGATGACCCCAGTGAACCCCCCGCCCTGTCCTCCTGTTCCGCTCACCGACAACTCAATTCAAGCTGCCAACTCCGATTGGCCGAGCCCTTTCATTGGTGATTTTACTGCCAAAAGCATCCAAAGGAAAAGGCCACTCAGTCCAACTGCTCCGTGCTAGTGTTTACACTCCACTCCTGCTTCCTCTCACCCTATCCGCAGCTCCCTCTGTTTCCCCCTCGTGTGTTTATCGAACTCCCACTGAAACGTATCGATACGATTCACCTCACTCGCTGAGCCCCACACTCTCACCACACTCGGGTCAGGAAAGGTTATGTGTTTGTGAGTCCTGGCAGACTGCACAAAAATATCGATAAACTAGAGGCCCATACTAATGACTCTTCACTGTCCTTTTGTAATTGGCTCAAAGGTTTTCAAGCCAATCTCCAACATCAGTAAAGACAACAAAAGATGACTTTGAGGATGTCAGCACAGGTCGATGAGGCTGTCAGAAAGCAGACTTCACTCTGTAAACTGCGTAAAGGGCCAGTGAGATACGCTGAACCTTCACTGGTGAGACGTCAGCTGGATTCGTCTGTTCATTTATGTGCATCTAACGTTAGGGTGGGGAAGAGGTTTGACCAGAATGGTGCTGGGAATGAGGGAATTCATTCTGTGGAGAGACGGGTCTTTAGATCGATGGATTTGTGGGCGTGGATTAAATCGAGGGGGTTTGGGGATAGGGTGGGGAGAAAGGGTTGAAGTCGAGGTTCAGCTGCGGCCTTATTCAGGTGTGAATTGTACAGTCAATGGCAGGACCCTGAGCAGCATTGACATGCAGAGGGATCTGGGCGTACATGTCTACGGATCCCTGAAAGTGGCAACACAGGTGGATAAGGTGGTCAAGAAGGCATGCATACCTTCATCGGCCAGGGCATCAGGTATAAAAGTTGGCAGGTTATGTTGCAGCTATATAAAACCTTGGTTAGGCCACATTTGGAGTATTGCGGGCAGTTCTGGTCGCCAGAAGGGCATGGATGCTTTGGAGAGGGTGCAAAGAAGGTTCACCAGGATGTTGCCAGGTCTGGAGGGCTTTAGGTATGAGGAGAGGTTGGATAAACTCGGATTGTTTCTACTGGAAAGACAGAGGCTGAGGGGGGGGTGACCTGACGGAGGTTATTATATAGCTTTAAATTGAGGGGTGAGAGATATAGGACAGATGTTAGAGGTAGGTTCTTTACTCAGAGAGTAGTAAGGGCGTGGAATGCCCTGCCTGCAGCAGTAGTGGACTCGTCAACATTAAGAGCATTCAAATGGTTATTGGATAAACATATGGATGACATCAGAATAGTGTAGATTAGAGGGGCTTTAGATTGGTTCCACTGGTCGGCGCAACATCGAGGGCCGAAGGGCCTGTACTGCGCTGTAATGTTCTATGTTCTATGTTCTATTATGAGAGGCATAGACAAGGTGGATAGTCAGAGGTTTTTTCCCAGGATGGAAGGGACGACTACAAGAGGGCACAGGCTCAAGGTGCGAGATGGTAAGTTTAGGGGAGACGTACGAGGAAAATCCTTCACACGGAGTGCGGTGGGTGCCTGGACCGAGCTGCCAGCGGAGGCGGTGGAAGCAGGAACATTAGCAACGTTCAAGGTGTATGTTGATAGAGACATGAACGGGAGGCAAACAGAGGGATAGGAAACGCGTATCAGCACAGGCTTGGTGGGCCGAAGGGCCTGTTCCTATGCTGTGTTGTTCTTTGTGTTTGGAATCGCGGAATAGACACGTGGGTTGGCACGACCGACCTCTGCCCCGGTTTCATATCTTATTCCAATTGGGACAAGAAATGTTAAGGGGAGATTTATATTCACAAGATCTAAATCTCTTAGTGACAACTCTCTCAACACATGGACTGCAATGGTTTCAAATAACAGCCCATCAGCGCCTTGTCAAAGGCAAGAGAGGGGATGGGAATAATTGTTGGCCTTGTTAGTGATGAAGAAATATTTAAAGAATTTAACCGGCTGAATTAAATCTTCAGCTTTGTTGCCAAGAATGTGACAGCATTTTTAAATTTAACACAAATCTCATTTTTACCGGGTTCCCATATCTTTCCCATTTGAAAATGTTCAATAATTGTGTGGTCAGCACCTATGCTGCAGAATGCGTACAGCTTAAAAATGTTATTAATATCGAACAGGGTCACGTCCACGTCAGCTCCCAGCCTGTTTACATTCGGAATTCTGCTGCTGTCTCCGGAGTAGGTCATCTGGAAATTTCTAAGGTGCAAACTGGACAAAGTCCATGGCCTGGGCTTCCGTCGCGACAGGGAAGCTCTCCGCAGGGGACACCAGGTGAGGGAGACCCGGATCTGGAATTCCCAGCCCCAACACAGGGAGGGAATGGGCATGTGTCGGGATTCGCGCAGAGGCAGCTGCCATAGAAATCAACAGCCGCGTCCACCTGTGTGGTTTTGGTGTGCGGGGAGGTCTGAAATTTGAAGGAGGCAGAATGGGCGCAGGTAGGGGCAGGTCTGCCACCTGTGGGTTCATTCAGATAGCCAAGGCACCCTTTTGGAGAGATAAGGCATCCTGTTGGATGTGGCCCCGATACACATTTTGGGGAGGTCAGATTCCCTTTGGGAGAGGCCAGCTATCCTTTGGGCCACTAAAATTAGGCATGAATGTGCGTAAAAAGGGCATTAATTCATTGGAGCTGTGAAACTCAATGGAACTATCAAAAACAGCTGCCGAGGTGTACTGTCAAAGGGAGCCGTCAAACCGTCAAGGCCTCTTAAATTTTTGGTAAAAAACTGTTTGGAGATTGATAAAAAAGATGATTGTTTGATATTTCACTAAGTCTGCTGACATAATCCTTCGGGTTTCCATTACTGAATTAGTGTTGCAAGACTGATTTCACAACCGTCCGTTATCACAGTAAACTGTCTGCCATTTCGCAGTTTGATTGACAGCTTCAAGTGGTTATGGAGATTTAGAAGTGGGACTATGAATTTCAATTCTTGTTTTTATATGGGATTATGCAAGTGAATGAAATGTTTGTTGTTATAAAGCATACTGTAGTTGACGGAATGGAAATATAGCAAATAGGATTTATGAATGCAATTTAATGTCAACACTTGGAATTTAATTTAATTTAATTTAATCTCAGCATGGGCCCTGAGGTCTGCCCATGGTAGATATAGGGTGAGTTGGCATGGTAGGTGTAGGGGCAAAGGATGATAGGAGAGGGGTCATGGATTGGCATGAGTTGGCACTAAGTTGGCATAAGGGCTATATAAGCCCATGGGGTGTGGCAGGGGAACGTGGGTGGCATGGAGGATATGACGGGCCTCGGGGTGGTCAGAGGGCACAAGGTATGGATGGGGCATGGGGAGTGTATGAGCGCTGTTTTACTGTTTTATTTATTAAGCCTCAGCACAAAGTGGGAGCATGGAGTCAACCTGCCTTTCTCTCCTGCTCAGGGGCTGCTGGCCCAACTCCCAGATTGAAATTCAGACATTCACTCTGACATTTTTAAAGAGTTTGGGTTCTTGGAGCCAGGAAATTCACCCGTTTCTGCCCAACAAGCAGACAAAATTCTAGGCCGATGATATTCTCTTAAACCCCATTTGCATGAGATTAGGGGAAAGGCGGCGAGTTTTTAAAGTTTCCTGTTTTGTAAATTCAAACACTTCTTTCGCCTCCTGTCATTTCTCCAAACCTCGTCCTGTTTGCTTTTGGATTCAATCAGAAGACTTATTTTAGTTGTAATCAAAACTTCCTGTTTAGGCTTGACATTAACGTCCTGTTATGGTGCAGGCTAACTTCCTCTTTCTCTAAGAAATGGCAAGGTTTCAGATAGTAAGAATTTTAACAACACCAGGTTAAAGTCCAACAGGTTTATTTGGTAGCAAATGCCATTAGCTTTCGGAGCGCTGCTCCTTCGTCAGATGGAGTGGAAATCTGTGATGACTGATGTTGTTAAAACTCTTACTGTGTTTGCCCCAGTCCAACGCCGGCATCTCCACATCAAGGTTTCAGATGCCAGTAAACTGCAAAGCATAAAATATATACTTTAGATGATTAATGTTTCGGGGCCAGCGGGGTGAGGTCAAATTGAATTATATTGTTAAACGTGGCTGGCACAAAAGGTGCCCATGCCTGGTTGAAAGAGTTATCTGATTCTCCACTCTGCTCTCTCCCCAGAAACCTGCAAAATTCTCCGCTCAAGTATTTATCCAATTCCCTGGTGAAAGTTACTATTGAATTCCATTGCCCAGAGGCAGAACATTCCAGATCATAACAACTTGTTACAATGTCTCCTCATCTCCTTCTCTGCCTCTTTCGTAATAACTTTCAGTCTCTTGTTATTGACCCTTCAAACATGTGGAAAATATTTCCGTTTATTTGCTCTGTCAAACTCTTCAAACACATCCAAATGCAATAGTAACTTTTCTTGGATTTTATTCCGAACCATTCAGAAATGTTTTTCTTCTCGTTCAAACGCTTGGTCACCTCTCCCTCAGTCACCTCTCCCTCAGTCACCTCTCCCTCTCCCTCAGTCACCTCTCCCTCTCCCTCAGTCACCTCTCTCTCTCCCTCAGTCACCTCTCCCTCTGTCACCTCTCTCTCTCTCCCTCAGTCACCTCTCCCTCTCCCTCAGTCACCTCTCCCTCTCCCTCAGTCACCTCTCTCTCTCTCCCTCAGTCATCTCTCCCTCTCCCTCAGTCACCTCTCCCTCTCCCTCAGTCACCTTTCTCTCTCTCTCCCTCAGTCATCTCTCTCTCTCCCTCAGTCACCTCTCCCTCTCCCTCAGTCACCTCTCCCTCTCCCTCAGTCACCTCTCTCTCTCTCCCTCAGTCATCTCTCTCTCTCCCTCAGTCATCTCTCTCTCTCCCTCAGTCATCTCTCCCTCTCCCTCAGTCACCTCTCCCTTGGTCACCTCTCCCTCTCCCTCGGTCACCTCTCTCTCTCTCCCTCAGTCACCTCTCTCTCTCCCTCAGTCACCTCTCTCTCTCTCCCTCAGTCACCTCTCTCTCTCTCCCTCAGTCACCTCTCCCTCTCCCTCAGTCACCTCTCCCTCAGTCACCTCTCTCTCTCTCCCTCAGTCACCTCTCTCTCTCCCTCAGTCATCTCTCTCTCTCCCTCAGTCATCACTCTCTCCCTCAGTCACCTCTCTCTCTCTCCCTCGGTCACCTATCTGGCCCTCAGTAACCTCTTCCTCTGCCCCTAATCTCTGACTATCTCAGTGTACAGTCCCCTGAGCCTCTGTTACTCGCCATGGTGTCATTCTGAGCCTGGCAGGGCTGTGATTTCCCTGTCGGATCCATCTGCAATGGACAGCATTCAGGAAGTGGAGGGTGGGAGAGACTCGAGAGTTTATTTATTGCACAGGATCCCTGCTCACTTTAACTCCCTCCACACTTATTCCCACGCACTCGCTATCACATCTCAATGATGTGGTTAATATTTCACTCATCTTGTTTTGTAATTCTTCCCTCGTTACCAATTACTTGGAGAAGGAGGAATGACCGGAGTAAATTTAAGGAGCTGTGTAGCAACATCTAAAAGCTTTGCAGAATTCTTTCTGTGGCCAATCTAACTGCAGAGTTAGGAAATGGATAGGATTGGGTCCGATACTGCTTTATACTCTCAAACCCCCCGATCTCACTCCCCACTGAACTCAATAGACAGTACTGAGAGGGGATATATCCGAGGGTTCGGCCACTGAGTCTATATGGGTAGAACTGAGAAATAAGAAGGGGGAAATCACTTTGATAGGGTTGTACTATAGGCCCCCAAATAGTCAGCGGGAAATTGAGGAGCAAATATGTAAGGAGATTACAGATAGCTCCAAGAAAAATAGGGTGGTAATAGTAGGGGATTTTAACTTTCCCAACATTGACTGGGACAGCTATAGCATTAGAGGGTTGGATGGAGAGAAATTTGTTGAGTGTATTCAGGAGGAATTTCTTATTCAGTATGTGGGTGGCCCGACCAGAGAGGGGGCAAAACTTGACCTCCTCTTGGGAAATAAGGAAGGGCAGGTGACAGAAGTGTTAGTGAGGGACCACTTTGGGACCAGTGACCATAATTCTATTAGTTTTAAGATAGTTATGGAGAATGATAGGTCTGTCCCAAAAGTTAATATTCTAAATTGGGGCAAGGCCAATTTTGATGGTATCAGGCAGGAACTTTCAAAAGTCTGTGGAAAGGCAAAGGGACATTCGGTAAATGAGAGGCTTTCAAAAGTATATTAACCAGGGTTCAGGGTAAGCACATTCCTCTTAGAGTGAAGGACAAGGCTGGTAGAAGTAGGGAACCTGGATGACTCAGGATATTGAGGCCCTGGTCAAGAAGAAGACGAGGCACATGACATGCTTGGGCAGCTGGGATCAAGTGAATCCCTTGAAGAGTATAGGGGGTGTAGGAATGGAGTTAAGAGAGAAATCAGGAGGGCAAAAAGGGGACACGAAATTGTTTTGGGAGGTAAAGCAAAGGAGAATCCAAAGAGCTTCTACAAATACATAAAGGGCAAAAGAGTAACTATGGAGAGAGTAGGACCTCTTAAGGATCAAAAGGTCATCTGTGTGTGGAGACACAAGAGATGGGTGAGATCCTCAATGAATATTTCTCATTGGTATTTACTGTTGAGAAAGCATGGATGTTTGGGAACTTGGGGAAATAAATAGTGATGTCTTGAGGAGTGTACATATTACAGAGAAGGAGGTGCTGGAAGTCTTAAAGCGCATCAAGATAGATAAATCTCTGGGACCTGATGAAGTGTATCCCAGGACATTGTGGGAGGCTAGGGAGGAAATTGCGGGTCCCCTAGCCGAGATATTTGAATCATCGATAGTCATGGGTGAGGTGCCTGAAGATTGGTGGAAAACGTTGTGCCTTTGTTTAAAAAGGGCTGCAGGGAAAAGCCTGGGAACTACAGGCCGGTGAGCCTCACATCTGTAGTGGGTAAGTTGTTGGAAGGTATTTTGAGAGACAGGATCTACAGGCATTTAGAGATGCAAGGACTGATTAGGGACAGTCAGCATGGCTTTGTGAGTGGAAAATCATATCTCACAAATTTGATTAAGATTTTTGAAGGCGTAACCAAGAAGATAGATGAGGGCAGTGCAGTTGATGTTGTCTACATGGACTTTAGCAAGACCTTTGACAAGGTACCGCATGGTAGGTTAATGCATAAGGTTAAATCTCACGGCATCCAGGATGAGGTAGCTAAATGGATACAAAACTGTGCTCAGCCCAATCTAACGCCGGCATCTCCAAATCATAACATTTAAAAGACATTTGGACAGGTGAATGGATAGGAGATGTTTAGAGGGATATGGGCCAAGCACAGGCAAATGGGACTAACTGAGTTTAGGGAACCTGGTCAGCATGGATGAGTTGGGCTGGAGGGCCTGTTTCCGTGCTATATATCTCTCTGACTCTATGACACTTGCAAACATTTAGAGACAATATCTGCAAGCACAAAATCTTGAGTGCAATAGGATATTAATCATGTCACGGAAGTGCCTGCTGTTTTGTCCCAGCGTGTTCCCTGACAGGGACAGCGGGATGAGTGCTGGGTGTGAGCAATGGACTGAGATGGTGATTTGGAAGATGAGAGTTCAGGTCAATCCAGGTCACAGCTGTAAGGAGGCTCAGATATTGACTGCTTAATCAGGGGTCGCTGCTAACTGTACATTTGCGCTTTGGGCAGAGCAGCGGTGAGATGTCAGACCCGGGCAAATTAAATTGCCATTGTCCTGTGAGAATCAGTAAGTGTGGCCCTACCCTCCCCTAACCTGCATAGACCATCCCACCCTTCAGCACAGGACTCCTCAGTCATCAGGAACATTCAGTTTGTGATTGGTGTTCTCTGCTAAGTTTCAATTTGAAAGAAATACAAATTACACAAAGCTCAACGTGGAAGAGGCCATTCACCCATCATGCTCATACTAGCTCCACCTCAGAGCCTCCTGCTCAATCCCCATTTCCTCATCACCGTTCAATATGTTTCATATTCATGCTCAAACCTGGGAAAAACATGCACGTGACGGATACCTTGTTTCGACAGAAGAATGATGGGCTATTGAGCACATTGGAGACACTGATGGCACTCAGTAAGACACACTTACATCCCAAGTTAGCGACTATCAAGAACCTATTATTCATGCTGTGACTGAACGATTGCCCTCGGAGCGGACAGCCCACGATCTGCTTACTTTGCACATGTACACTTCCTGCTTGGGCCTCCACACGTGAACCTTACTTTGTTTGACCTCAGTCTGTCACATGCAGCCACGCAGAGGGGGTAAATGTCAGGAGTCTCAGTGCGACCGGGCAGGCAGCTGCAGTCATGAATCCAATGGGCGCAAGATTGTGGGCAGCATGTGTGTGTGCAACTCCTGCTGAGATTTACCCTCTAACCTTCATTAGCCCATCACTCAGGCCCCAAGCATTTGGCCTTCGAATAGAGGAGATGGGTTCAATGTGTAAAAGGGGCCCTCGGGTAGGGGGGAGACCTGATGTAATAAGATTTTGGGGAGGGGTCTCTCCGGGATTTAGAATTGGGAATCTAAGGTTGGCACAGTCCATGTCAAACATCACCCCTTTCTCCCATTACCACACCAATGTACGAGGTGGTATATCGGAAATTGGTCCATCAGGCCTGCAGGAACCTTTTTGGAATTAGTATGGATCTACCATGGACCCTCTCATCTCTGCTTCCCTCCCCTGCCCAAGATGGTAGCTCCCATTTCCCTCCAACTCCACCTCCTCCAATATATTTTTGTTTCTTTGAATTAAATTTAAAACTTTTAACTTTGTCTTCACTCTTGGATTGAGATGTACGTTAAGAACATGTTGGCACACCTGGAGAAGATACTTTCTAACAGGGCAGAGCGAGCCCATTGGTTGAGCAGTGTAGGAGAGGAATGGCGAGGTCGCAGACATACCTATCGGACTGGTTCCTACCGCAGCGCACAAGCTCCTAACCATCGGACCCCAACTCCCCATGCAAAAGGAAAAGGAAGATTATAAAATCAAACACAACTTACTTCTGGCCTCTGCATTGAGTTAGCGAAACAGAACAGAAAAAAAAGGACAAAAACACATCACAGGATTAATACGACAAGACACAGGGATAAAGGAACATACAACAAATAACAATAATCCAACCACTCTCACATGAACTTTCCCCGCCTCTGACTTTGAAGCTTCTTAACCAATAGTCCAAAAAAAGGAGGTGAGGATTTGTCCTGAGGTGAGGAGGAAGCTAGTACCAGATTGGACCTTGTTTTAGGCGCCTTGTTTTGGGTGCTGTGCCAGTGCTAGAGGTTGGATTGAAATGTGAAGCACGCCCTTCCCCCGACTCCAATTCATCCCTCGCCCCCCCCTCAGAGACTCTTGTTGCTTGGGTACAAACTCTATGGGGATCGGCTGTCCTCCTGTGTAAGGGTTGGAGAGGGCAAATTGTGTTGCCCCAGCTAAAACATCAAATACCCAGCTGATAGCATTCCTGCAAGATTCTGCAGGACAGTGTACTGAAATTGGGATCATTCCATTTTGCACCCTATTCAATGTATCCGTGCCAACAGCACAGGAGTCAAGGCAACTATTTCATTAGTGCTTTGATTGGAGCCTCTTTGGCCACAGCACATTTCAGGTCGAGTGACTTGTGTTCACTGTGAATCAGATTCTACCTCAGAATCAGTAGGTTGTGAGTTTATGTTCTACTCAGGAGATGCAAGTACCTAATCTGACACTCCCACTGCAGTACTGAGGGAAGGCTGTGCTGTCACGGGTGCTATCTTTTGAGTCAGACAGTAAGTTGAGGCCTATTTGCCCTCTTAGATGGATGTTAAAGGTTCCATACCATTATTTGGAAGAAAAGGTGGCTTGGGATAATATTCATTCGTCATACAGCATCACTAATGCAGATGATCCGGTCATTATCATAACATTGTTTGTGGGATCTTGCTGTGTGAAAATTGGATGTTACATTTCCTACATTACCACAATGGTTACACTTTGGAAAGTATTCCTTCACTGTAAAGTACTTTGGGACGTCCTGAGATTGTCAACGGTGTGATAGAAATCAAGCACTCTGAATATGAACAATAACTCTCAGACATTATAACATTTGGCGTCACTGTTTTAGCAAATATCGGTTATTGATATAGACTGATCACAAATAAAGGCACTAAATCAGAATCAGATAGGACTGGAATGAAAATGTTCTCAAACCATTGGCTCTTAGCAGTGACTCTGACCCCAGCTATCCTCAGCACACGAGCTAATGATGAGTAACAACAGACTAAAGGAACCTGCATTCCCGCACTAACAACTTGGAAATGCTTACTCCCTGATGGTTTCCATTGGTTACTGGAGACATTAGGGATATCAATGTGCAGATTTCTCCTTGCATTTGGTTGGTTGTTCCCATGGCAAGAGTCACTGACCCTCAGCCTAAGAAGCCTTTAGTTCTTGAGGTGGTGGCCATTGCACCCCAGTTACTTCACTTCTTTTGGAAGAGGCAAGAGTTATGCTGGGATGGGTCCCTGACTACTGGGTTTGGACACTCACCAACAGGACTCACAGTGAAACACCTCTGCAAAAGCACACCTCTCATACCGGCTGGCCACTCACTCGTTCTCAGTGATGTCCCCTAGGGTGGAACTGCCAGTTGTGCTTGGCCATATTTCATCACTTGACCTCCAACCACCCTGCTCCCTGAACTCCCGCTATTAGCCATCTGACATGTCCATCCCATGGCAACCTTCCTTCCCACAGCCAACTGGACAAAGAACAGAGTCCTGGTTGGATGAATCTTGACTGTCGATCATATGGCCAGTTCTCTTCATTTCTAATATTTTTCTAACTATTGACGTTGTTCAGAAGAGAAGGAACACAACATTAAAATTATTCTCCCAGGACTTTGCTCGTTGCAATGTCCTGAAGGCGAATCCCTAGCTCCTGGAGAGTCCAGGGGAATCCTAGAGCATTGGCAACCCTAACGCCAGAAGGTCCAGTTATAATTGCTGATATTAATAATTGAGAGTCAATAAGGAGATTAAAAATCTCCAATCGGATTATTAACCAAAGTCTGAAAGCCGGAGATTCTTGATTACATTCTGATGTTGCAAACAAAAACCCAATTGAAAAAAATGCGAATATCATGTGAAAGAGGCCTTGTTGCTATGGTAACAGAGCAGAGATTCAACATAACGGAGGAAAAGACAACTTAAAATAAATGGCAGTTTATTTCGGCTGGTAACCTGGTTACTAAGTAAGCTTCAATTAATAAGTTTCATCACTTTGAAAGCATATTGTTTAAGGTGTTTCACTCGGCTAAAACCATGTTTAAATTAGACCAACATTTAATCGGATAGTGATGTGTGTAGGCCCACAGGACAACCTCCCCAGCAGTTAATCTATAGGTTTAATATTTCTCTCTCCAAACCCATTAATATTGGGGTTTCATTGATTACCGAGTACGTTTGTGGGTAATTCAATTCTGAAACTTTAATCTGGGAGTTTGGCTTGGGTACAGTTCAACACTAAAGCTCGCAAAGGCATCAACTGGTGGTTGGAATGTTCTCCATGAAGGTCCGAGAGGAACCAGTCTCCATGGCTGGATCTCTACCACCCCGCCCGCCATGGAATCGCCACGGGTGAAGGTCCGACGACAGAAATCTTGGTTGACCTTGGGCAGGAATTTCCGGTCTCGCCCGAGTGAGGTCGTAAAATCCCGCCCCATGTACTTTATTTAACAACTCGTTTACCTTGAGCATGAATATTTGGTTTCAGTCAACCCGATGGTTCTGTACATCTCCAATTGGTGAGTAAGATGCAGGAAACTGTTCCCTGGCTTTGACCACAACATCACATGACCTGGAACTTCCTTCACTTGCATCTCTCCCACACAGTACTTTCCATTCCCATGTCCCATTCCCATCCCAATTCCCCATCGCAGTGACTCTCAAAAAACGGCTAAATTTCATGAAATTAGTAACATAATTATCGTCTGTTCAGTTCGTTGAATGTCACGTTCATGGGAAATTGCTTTCCTTCACTCACTTCAGACTGTTAACTGGGGAAGATTGTCATTGCCTCAGTCTGAGCTGGATTCAACAGGTTCTATCGTAAGTGTCTAACACACTGCCCCAGTTAGTGTCCAACACACTGCCCCGGTTAGTGTCTAACACACTGCCCCGGTTAGTGTCCAACACACTGCCTCGGTTAGTGTCTAACACACTGCCCCAGTTAGTGTCCAACACACTGCCCCGGTTAGTGTCTAACACACTGCCCCAGTTAGTGTCCAACACACAGCCCCGGTTAGTGTCTAACACACTGCCCCGGTTAGTGTCTAACACACTGCCCCAGTTAGTGTCTAACACACAGCCCCAGTTAGTGTCTAACACACTGCCCCGGTTCGTGTCTAATGCACTGCCCCTGTTAGTGTCTAACACACTGCCCCGGTTAGTGTCTAACACACTGCCCCGGTTAGTGTCTAACACACTGCCCCGGTTAGTGTCTAACACACTGCCCCGGTTAGTGTCTAACACACTGCCCCAGTTAGTGTCTAACACACTGCCCCGGTTAGTGTCTAACACACTGCCCCTGTTAGTGTCTAACACACTGCCCCAGTTAGTGTCTAACACACTGCCCCGGTTAGTGTCTAACACACTGCCCCTGTTAGTGTCTAACACACTGCCCCTGTTAGCGTCTAACACACTGCCCCAGTTAGTGTCTAACACACTGCCCCGGTTAGTGTCTAACACACTGCCCCAGTTAGTGTGTAACACACTGCCCCAGTTAGTGTCTAACACACTGCCCCGGTTAGTGTCTAACACACTGCCCCAGTTAGTGTGTAACACACTGCCCCAGTTAGTGTCTAACACACTGCCCCGGTTAGTGTCTAACACACTGCCCCAGTTAGTGTCTAACACACTGCCCCAGTTAGTGTCTAACACACTGCCCCAGTTAGTGTCTAACACACTGCCCCGGTTAGTGTCTAACACACTGCCCCGGTTAGTGTCTAACACACTGCCCCAGTTAGTGTGTAACACACTGCCCCAGTTAGTGTCTAACACACTGCCCTGGTTAGTGTCTAACACACTGCCCCAGTTAGTGTGTAACACACTGCCCCAGTTAGTGTCTAACACACTGCCCCAGTTAGTGTCTAACACACTGCCCCAGTTAGTGTCTAACACACTGCCCCAGTTAGTCTGTAACACACTGCCCCAGTTAGTGTCTAACACACTGCCCCAGTTAGTGTCTAACACACTGCCCCAGTTAGTGTGTAACACACTGCCCCAGTTAGTGTCTAACACACTGCCCCGGTTAGTGTCTAACACACTGCCCCAGTTAGTGTGTAACACACTGCCCCAGTTAGTGTCCAACACACTGCCCTGGTGAGTGTCTAACACACTGCCCCAGTTAGTGTGTAACACACTGCCCCAGTTAGTGTCTAACACACTGCCCCAGTTAGTGTCTAACACACTGCCCCAGTTAGTGTGTAACACACTGCCCCAGTTAGTGTCTAACACACTGCCCCGGTTAGTGTCTAACACACTGCCCCGGTTGGTGTCTAACACACTGCCCCGGTTAGTGTCTAACACACTGCTCCGGTTAGTGTCTAACACACTGCCCCAGTTAGTGTCTAACACACTGCCCCGGTTGGTGTCTAACACACTGCCCCGGTTAGTGTCTAACACACTGCTCCGGTTGGTGTCTAACACACTGCCCCAGTTAGTGTCTAACACACTGCTCCGGTTAGTGTCTAACACACTGCCCCGGTTAGTGTCTAACACACTGCCCCGGTTAGTGTCTAACACACTGCTCCGGTTAGTGTCTAACACACTGCCCCGGTTGGTGTCTAACACACTGCCCCGGTTAGTGTCTAACACACTGCTCCGGTTAGTGTCTAACACACTGCTCCGGTTGGTGTCTAACACACTGCCCCAGTTAGTGTCTAACACACTGCTCCGGTTAGTGTCTAACACACTGCCCCGGTTAGTGTCTAACACACTGCTCCGGTTGGTGTCTAACACACTGCCCCAGTTAGTGTCTAACACACTGCTCCGGTTAGTGTCTAACACACTGCCCCGGTTAGTGTCTAACACACTGCCCCGGTTAGTGTCTAACACACTGCTCCGGTTAGTGTCTAACACACTGCCCCGGTTGGTGTCTAACACACTGCCCCGGTTAGTGTCTAACACACTGCTCCGGTTAGTGTCTAACACACTGCTCCGGTTGGTGTCTAACACACTGCCCCAGTTAGTGTCTAACACACTGCTCCGGTTAGTGTCTAACACACTGCCCCGGTTGGTGTCTAACACACTGCCCCGGTTAGTGTCTAACACACTGCCCCGGTTGGTGTCTAACACACTGCCCCGGTTAGTGTCTAACACACTGCCCCGGTTAGTGTCTAACACACTGCCCCGGTTAGTGTCTAACACACTGCCCCGGTTGGTGTCTAACACACTGCCCCAGTTAGTGTCTAACACACTGCCCCAGTTAGTGTCTAACACACTGCCCCTGTTAGTGTCTAACACACTGCACCGGTTAGTGTCTAACACACTGCCCCGGTTAGTGTCTAACACACTGCCCCGGTTAGTGTCTAACACACTGCCCCTGTTAGTGTCTAACACAATGCTCCGGTTAGTGTCTAACACTCTGCCCCGGTTAGTGTCTAACACACTGCCCCGGTTAGTGTCTAACACACTGCCCCGGTTAGTGTCTAAAACACTGCCCCGGTTAGTGTCTAACACACTGCCCCGGTTAGTGTCTAACACAATGCTCCGGTTAGTGTCTAACACTCTGCCCCTGTTAGTGTCTAACACACTGCTCCGGTGAGTGTCACACACACTGCCCCGGTTAGTGTCGAACACACTGCCCCGGTTAGCGACTAAGACACTGCCCCAGTTAGTATCGAACACACTGCCCCGTTTTTTGTCTAACACACTGCCCCGGTTAGTGTCTAACACACTGCCCCGGTTACTGTCTAACACACTGCCCCGGTTAGTGTCAAACACACTGCCCCGGTAAGTGTCTAACACACTGCCCCGGTTCGTGTCAAACACACTGCTCCGGTTAGTGTGTAACACACTGCCCTGGTTACTGTCTAACACACTGCCCCGGTTAGTGTCTAACACACTGCCCCGGTTAGTGTCTAACACACTGCTCCGGTTAGCGTCTAACACACTGCCCCGGTTAGCGTCTAACACACTGCCCCGGTTCGTGTCTAACACACTGCTCCGGTTAGCGTCTAACACACTGCCCCGGTTCGTGTCTAACACACTGCCCCGGTTACTGTCTAACACACTGCCCCGGTTAGTGTCTAACACACTGCCCCGGTTAGTGTCTAACACACTGCCCCGGTTAGTGTCTAACACACTGCCCCGGTTAGTGTCTAACACACTGCCCCAGTTAGTGTCTAACACACTGCCCCGGTTAGTGTCTAACACACTGCTCCGGTTAGTGTCTAACACACTGCCCCGGTTAGTGTCCAGCACACTGCCCCTGTTAGTGTCTCACACACTGCCCCGGTTAGTGTCTAACACACTGCCCCTGTTAGTGTCCAGCACACTGCTCCGGTTAGTGTCTAACACACTGCCCCGGTTTGTGTCTAACACACTGCCCCGGTTAGTGTCTAACACACTGCCCCTGTTAGTGTCTAACACACTGCCCCGGTTAGTGTCTAACACACTGCCCCGGTTAGTGTCCAAAACACTGCCCCGGTTAGTGTCTAACACACTGCCCCGGTTAGTGTCTAACACAATGCTCCGGTTAGTGTCACACACACTGCCCCGGTTAGTGTCGAACACACTGCCCCGGTTAGCGACTAAGACACTGCTCCGGTTAGTGTGTAACACACTGCCCCGGTTAGTGTCTAACACACTGCTCCGGTTAGTGTCTAACACACTGCCCCTGTTAGTGCCTAACACACTGCCCCGGTTAGTGTCTAACACACTGCCCCGGTTAGTGTCTAACACACTGCCCCTGTTAGTGTCTAACACACTGCTCCGGTTAGTGTCTAACACACTGCCCCGGTTTGTGTCCAACACACTGCCCCGGTTAGTGTCTAACACACTGCCCCCGTTTTTTGTCTAACACACTGCCCCGGTTAGTGTCTAACACACTGCCCCGGTTAGTGTCTAACACACTGCCCCGGTTACTGTCTAACACACTGCCCCGGTTAGTGTCAAACACACTGCCCCGGTTAGTGTCTAACACACTGCCCCGGTTACTGTCTAACACACTGCCCCGGTTAGTGTCTAACACACTGCCCCGGTTTGTGTCCAACACACTGCCCCGGTTAGTGTCTAACACACTGCCCCCGTTTTTTGTCTAACACACTGCCCCGGTTAGTGTCTAACACACTGCCCCGGTTAGTGTCTAACACACTGCCCCGGTTACTGTCTAACACACTGCCCCGGTTAGTGTCAAACACACTGCCCCGGTTAGTGTCAAACACACTGCCCCGGTTAGTGTCTAACACACTGCCCCGGTTAGTGTCTAACACACTGCCCCGGTTAGTGTCTAACACACTGCCCCGGTTAGTGTCTAACACACTGCCCCAGTTAGTGTCTAACAGACCGCCCCGGTTAGCGTCTAACACACTGCTCCGGTTAGTGTCTAACACACTGCTCCGGTTAGTGTCTAACACACTGCCCCGGTTAGTGTCTAACACACTGCTCCGGTTTGTGTCTAACACACTGCCCCTGTTAGTGCCTAACACACTGCCCCGGTTAGTGTCGAACACACTGCCCCGGTTAGTGTCTAACACACTGCCCCGGTTAGTGTCTAACACACTGTCCCGGTTAGTGTCGAACACACTGCCCCGGTTAGTGTCTAACACACTGCCCCAGTAAGTGTGTAACACCCTGTCCCGGTTAGTGTCTAACACACTGCCCCGGTTAGTGTCTAACACACTGCCCCTGTTAGTGTCTAACACACTGCCCCGGTTAGTGTCTAACACACTGCCCCGGTTAGTGTCTAAAACATTGCCCCGGTTAGTGTCTAACACACTGCCCCGGTTAGTGTCTAACACAATGCTCCGGTTAGTGTCACACACACTGCCCCGGTTAGTGTCGAACACACTGCCCCGGTTAGCGACTAAGACACTGCTCCGGTTAGTGTGTAACACACTGCCCCGGTTAGTGTCTAACACACTGCTCCGGTTAGTGTCTAACACACTGCCCCTGTTAGTGCCTAACACACTGCCCCGGTTAGTGTCGAACACACTGCCCCGGTTAGTGTCTAACACACTGCCCCGGTTAGTGTCTAACACACTGCCCCGGTTAGTGTCTAACACACTGCCCCTGTTAGTGTCTAACACACTGCTCCGGTTAGTGTCTAACACACTGCCCCGGTTTGTGTCTAACACACTACCCCGGTTAGTGTCTAACACACTGCCCCTGTTAGTGTCTAACACACTGCCCCGGTTAGTGTCAAACACACTGCCCCGGTTAGTGTCTAACACACTGCCCCGGTTAGTGTCTAACACACTGCCCCGGTTACTGTCTAACACACTGCCCCGGTTAGTGTCAAACACACTGCCCCGGTTAGTGTCTAACACACTGCCCCGGTTAGTGTCGAACACACTGCCCCGGTTAGTGTCTAACACACTGCCCCGGTTAGTGTCTAACACACTGCCCCGGTTAGTGTCTAACACACTGCCCCAGTTAGTGTCTAACACACCGCTCCGGTTAGCGTCTAACACACTGCTCCGGTTAGTGTCTAACACACTGCTCCGGTTAGTGTCTAACACACTGCCCCGGTTAGTGTCTAACACACTGCTCCGGTTTGTGTCTAACACACTGGCCCGGTTAGTGTCTAACACACTGACCCAGTTAGTGTCTAACACGCTGCCCCGGTTAGTGTCTAACACGCTGCCCCGGTTAGTGTCTAACACACTGCCCCGGTTAGTGTCTAACACACTGCCCCGGTTAGTGTCTAACACACTGCCCCGGTTAGTGTCTAACACACTGCCCCGGTTAGTGTCTAACACACTGCCCCGGTTAGTGTCTAACACGCTGCCCCGGTTAGTGTCTAACACACTGCCCCGGTTAGTGTCTAACACACTGACCCGGTTAGTGTCTAACACGCTGCCCCGGTTAGTGTCTAACACACTGCCCCGGTTAGTGTCTAACACACTGCCCCGGTTAGTGTGGAAGACACTGCCCCGGTTAGTGTCGAACACACTGCCCCAGTAAGTGTGTAACACCCTGTCCCGGTTAGTGTCTAACACACTGCCCCGGTTAGTGTCTAACACACTGCCCAGTTAGTGTTGAACACACTGCCCCGGTTAGTGTCGAACACACTGCCCCGGTTAGTGTCTAACACACTGCCCCGGTTAGCGTCCAACACACTGCCCCGGTTAGTGTCTAACACACTGCCCCGGTTAGTGTCTAACACACTGCCCCGGTTAGTGTGTAACACACTGCCCCGGTTAGTGTCTAACACACTGCCCCGGTTAGTGTCTAACACACTGCCCCGGTTAGCGTCCAACACACTGCCCCGGTTAGTGTCTAACACACTGCCCCGGTTAGTGTTGAACACACTGCCCCGGTTAGTGTCTAACACACTGCCCCGGTTAGTGTCTAACACAATGCTCCGGTTAGTGTCTAACACACTGCCCAGTTAGTGTTGAACACACTGCCCCGGTTAGTGTCGAACACACTGCCCCGGTTAGTGTCTAACACACTGCCCCGGTTAGCGTCCAACACACTGCCCCGGTTAGTGTCTAACACACTGCCCCGGTTAGCGTCCAACACACTGCCCCGGTTAGTGTCTAACACACTGCCCCGGTTAG
The DNA here is from genome assembly GCF_964213995.1 of Mustelus asterias. Classification (NCBI taxonomy): domain Eukaryota; kingdom Metazoa; phylum Chordata; class Chondrichthyes; order Carcharhiniformes; family Triakidae; genus Mustelus; species Mustelus asterias. The sequence continues at coordinate 40,624,330 of NC_135826.1, forward strand.
TGTCGAACACACTGCCCCGGTTAGTGTCTAACACACTGCCCCGGTTAGCGTCCAACACACTGCCCCGGTTAGTGTCTAACACACTGCCCCGGTTAGTGTCTAACACACTGCCCCGGTTAGCGTCCAACACACTGCCCCAGTTAATGTCTAACACACTGCCCCGGTTAATGTCTAACACACTGCCCCGGTTAGTGTCTAACACACTGCCCCTGTGAGTGTCTAACACACTGCCCCAGTAAGTGTGTAACACCCTGTCCCGGTTAGTGTCTAACACACTGCCCCGGTTAGTGTCTAACACACTGCCCAGTTAGTGTTGAACACACTGCCCCGGTTAGTGTCGAACACACTGCCCCGGTTAGTGTCTAACACACTGCCCCGGTTAGCGTCCAACACACTGCCCCGGTTAGTGTCTAACACACTGCCCCAGTTAATGTCTAACACACTGCCCCGGTTAATGTCGAACACACTGCCCCGGTTAGTGTCTAACACACTGCCCCGGTTAGTGTCTAACACACTGCCCCGGTTAGTGTCTAAAACACATCCCCATGTTAGTGTCTAACACACTGCACCGGTTATTGTCTAACACAACTGCCCCGGTTAGTGTCTAACACACTGCCCCGGTTATTGTCTAACACACTGCCCCGGCAAGTGTCTAACACACTGCCCCGGTTAGTGTCTAACACACTGCCCCGGTTTGTGTCTAACACACTGCCCCGGTTAGTGTCTAACACACTGCCCCGGTTAGTGTCTAACACACTGCCCCTGTTAGTGTCTAACACAATGCTCCGGTTAGTGTCTAACACTCTGCCCCTGTTAGTGTCTAACACACTGCCCCGGTTAGTGTCTAACACACTGCCCCGGTTAGTGTCTAAAACACTGCCCCGGTTAGTGTCTAACACACTGCCCCGGTTAGTGTCTAACACAATGCTCCGGTTAGTGTCTAACACTCTGCCCCGGTTAGTGTCTAACACACTGCTCCGGTTAGTGTCACACACACTGCCCCGGTTAGTGTCGAACACACTGCCCCGGTTAGCGCCTAAGACACTGCCCCAGTTAGTATCGAACACACTGCCCCGTTTTTTGTCTAACACACTGCCCCGGTTAGTGTCTAACACACTGCCCCGGTTACTGTCTAACACACTGCCCCGGTTAGTGTCAAACACACTGCCCCGGTTAGTGTCTAACACACTGCCCCGGTTAGTGTCAAACACACTGCTCCGGTTAGTGTGTAACACACTGCCCTGGTTACTGTCTAACACACTGCCCCGGTTAGTGTCTAACACACTGCCCCGGTTAGTGTCTAACACACTGCTCCGGTTAGCGTCTAACACACTGCCCCGGTTAGTGTCTAACACACTGCCCCTGTTAGTGTCGAACACACTGCCCCAGTAAGTGTGTAACACCCTGTCCCGGTTAGTGTCTAACACACTGTCCCGGTTAGTGTCTAACACACTGCCCAGTTAGTGTCGAACACACTGCCCCGGTTAGTGTCGAACACACTGCCCCGGTTAGTGTCTAACACACTGCCCCAGTTAGTGTGTAACACACTGCCCCAGTTAGTGTCTAACACACTGCCCCAGTTAGTGTCTAACACACTGCCCTGGTTTGTGTCTAACACACTGCCCCAGTTAGTGTCTAACACACTGCCCCGGTTAGTGTCTAACACACTGCCCCGGTTGGTGTCTAACACACTGCTCCGGTTAGTGTCTAACACACTGCCCCGGTTAGTGTCTAACACACTGCCCCAGTTAGTGTCTAACACACTGCCCCAGTTAGTGTCTAACACACTGCCCCAGTTAGTGTCTAACACACTGCCCCGGTTAGTGTCTAACACACTGCCCCGGTTAATGTGTAACACACTGCCCCTGTTAGTGTCTAACACACTGCCCCAGTTAATGTGTAACACACTGCCCCAGTTAGTGTGTAACACACTGCCCCTGTTAGTGTCTAACACACTGCCCTAGTTAGTGTCTAACACACTGCCCCGGTTAGTGTCTAACACACTGCCCCGGTTAGTGTCTAACACACTGCCCCTGTTAGTGTGTAACACACTGCCCCAGTTAATGTGTAACACACTGCCCCAGTTAGTGTCTAACACACTGCCCCGGTTAATGTGTAACACACTGCCCCGGTTAGTGTCTAACACACTGCCCCAGTTAGTGTCTAACACACTGCCCCGGTTAATGTGTAACACACTGCTCCAGTTAGTGTCTAACACACTGCCCCAGTTAATGTGTAACACACTGCCCCGGATAATGTCTAACACACTGCCCCAGTTAATGTGTAACACACTGCCCCAGTTAGTGTCTAACACACTGCCCCAGTTAGTGTCTAACACACTGCCCCAGTTAATGTGTAACGCACTGCCCCAGTTAGTGTCTAACACACTGTCCCCGGTTAGTGTCTAACACACTGCCCCGGATAATGTCTAACACACTGCCCCGGTTAATGTGTAACACACTGCCCCAGTTAGTGTCTAACACACTGCCCCATTTAATGTGTAACACACTGCCCCAGTTAGTGTCTAACACACTGCCCCGGTTAGTGTCTAACACACTGCCCCATTTAATGTGTAACACACTGCCCCGGATAATGTCTAACAATGTGCCCCAGTTAATGTGTAACACACTGCCCCGGTTAGTGTCTAACACACTGCCCCGGTTAGTGTCTAACACACTGCCCCGGTTAGTGTCTAACACACTGCCCCGGTTAGTGTCTAACACACTGCCCCAGTTAGTGTCTAACACACTGCCCCGGTTAGTGTGTAACACACTGCCCCATTTAATGTGTAACACACTGCCCCGGATAATGTCTAACAATGTGCCCCAGTTAATGTGTAACACACTGCCCCAGTTAATGTGTAACACACTGCCCCGGTTAGTGTGTAACACACTGCCCCGGTTAGTGTCTAACACACTGCCCCGGTTAGTGTCTAGCACACTGCCCCGGTTAGTGTCTAACACACTGCCCCGGTTAGTGTCTAACACACTGCCCCGGTTAGTGTCTAACACACTGCCCCGGTTAGTGTCTAACACACTGCCCCGGTTAGTGTCTAACACACTGCCCCGGTTAGTGTCTAACACACTGCCCCGGTTAGTGTCTAACACACTGCCCCGGTTAGTGTCTAACACACTGCCCCATTTAATGTGTAACACACTGCCCCGGTTAGTGTGTAACACACAGCCCCATTTAATGTGTAACACACTGCCCCGGTTAGTGTGTAACACACAGCCCCATTTAATGTGTAACACACTGCCCCGGATAATGTCTAACAATGTGCCCCACTTAATGTGTAACACACTGCCCCAGTTAGTGTCTAACACACTGCCCCGGTTAGTGTCTAACACACTGCCCCGGTTAGTGTCTAACACACTGCCCCAGTTAGTGTCTAACACACTGCCCCGGTTAGTGTGTAACACACTGCCCCAGTTAATGTGTAACACACTGCCCCAGTTAATGTGTAACACACTGCCCCATTTAATGTGTAACACACTGCCCTGGTTAGTGTCTAACACACTGCCCCGGTTAATGTGTAACACACTGCCCCGGTTAGTGTCTAACACACTGTCCCGGTTAGTGTGTAACACACTGCCCCGGTTAGTGTCTAACACAGTGCCCCAGTTAATGTGTAACACACTGTCCCGGTTAGTGTGTAACACACTGCCCCGGTTAGTGTCTAACACACTGCCCCGGTTAGTGTCTAACACACTGCCCCGGTTAATGTGTAACACACTGCCCCGGTTAGTGTCTAACACACTGTCCCGGCTAATGTGTAACACACTGCCCCGGTTAGTGTCTAACACACTGCCCCGGTTAGTGTCTAACACACTGCCCCAGTTAATGTGTAACACACTGCCCCGGTTAGTGTCTAACACACTGTCCCGGCTAATGTGTAACACACTGCCCCGGTTAGTGTCTAACACACTGCCCCGGTTAGTGTCTAACACACTGCCGCGGTTATTGTCTAACACACTGCCCCGGTTAGTGTCGAACAAACTGCCCCGGTTAGTGTCTAACAAACTGCCCCGGTTAGTGTCTAACACACTGCCCCAGTTAGTGTCTAACACACTGCCCCGGTTGGTGTCTAACACACTGCCCCAGTAAGTGTCTAACACACTGCCGCGGTTATTGTCTAACACACTGCCCCGATTAGTGTCGAACAAACTGCCCCGGTTAGTGTCTAACACACTGCCCCAGTAAGTGTCTAACACACTGCCGCGGTTATTGTCTAACACACTGCCCCGGTTATTGTCTAATAAACTGCCCCGGTCAATGTGTAACAATGTGCCCCGGTTAATGTGTAACACACTGCCCCGGTTAGTGTCTAACACACTGCCCCAGTTAATGTGTAACACACTGCCCCAGTAAGTGTCTAACACACTGCCCCGGTTAGTGTCTAACACACTGCCCCGGTTAGTGTCTAACAACTGCCCCAGTTAGTGTCTAACACACTGCCCCGGTTAGTGTCTGATAAACTGCCCCGGTTAGTGTCCAACACACTGCTCCAGTAAGTGTCTAACACACTGCCTCGGTTAGTGTCTAACACACTGCCCCGGTTAATGTGTAACACACTGCCCCAGTTAGTGTCTAACACACTGCCTCGGTTAGTGTCTAACACACTGCCCCGGTTAGTGTCTAACACACTGCCCCAGTTCGTGTCGAACACACTGCTCCGGTTAGTGTCTAATACACTGCCCCAGTTTGTGTCTATCACACTGCCACGGTTAGTGTGTAACACACTGCCCCGGATAGTGTCTAACACACTGCCCCGGTTAGTGTCTAACACACTGCTCCGGTTAGTGTCTAACACACTGCTCCGGTTAGTGTCTAACACACTGCCCCAGTTTGTGTCTAACACACTGCCCCAGTGAGTGTCGAACACACTGCTCCGGTTAGTGTCTAACACACTGCCCCAGTTAGTGTCTAACACACTGCCCCGGTTAATGTCTAACACACTGCCCCAGTTAGTGTCTAACACACTGCCCCGGTTAATGTGTAACACACTGCCCCGGTTAGAGTCGAACACACTGCCCCGGTTAGTGTCTAACACACTGCCCCGGTTAGTGTGTAACACACTGACCCGGTTAATGTGTAACACACTGCCCCGGTTAGTGTCTAACACACTGCCCCATTTAATGTGTAACACACTGCTCCAGTTAGTGTCTAACACACTGCCCCAGTTAATGTGTAACACACTGCCCCAGTTAGTGTCTAACACACTGCCCCAGTTAGTGTCTAACACACTGCCCCAGTTAATGTGTAACACACTGCCCCAGTTAGTGTCTAACACACTGCCCCAGTTAGTGTCTAACACACTGCCCCAGTTAATGTGTAACACACTGCCCCAGTTAGTGTCTAACACACTGCCCCAGTTAGTGTCTAACACACTGCCCCAGTTAATGTGTAACACACTGCCCCAGTTAGTGTCTAACACACTGCCCCAGTTAATGTGTAACACACTGCCCCAGTTAGTGTGTAACACACTGCCCCAGTTAGTGTCTAACACACTGCCCCGGTTAATGTGTAACACACTGCCCCGGTTAGTGTCTAACACTCTGCCCCATTTAATGTGTAACACACTGCTCCAGTTAGTGTCTAACACACTGCCCCAGTTAATGTGTAACACACTGCCCCAGTTAGTGTCTAACACACTGCCCCAGTTAATGTGTAACACACTGCCCCAGTTAGTGTCTAACACACTGCCCCGGTTAATGTGTAACACACTGCCCCGGTTAGTGTCTAACACTCTGCCCCGGTTAATGTGTAACACACTGCTCCAGTTAGTGTCTAACACACTGCCCCAGTTAATGTGTAACACACTGCCCCAGTTAGTGTCTAACACACTGCCCCATTTAATGTGTAACACACTGCCCCGGATAATGTCTAACAATGTGCCCCAGTTAATGTGTAACACACTGCCCCAGTTAGTGTCTAACACACTGCCCCGGTTAGTGTCTAACACACTGCCCCAGTTAATGTGTAACACACTGCCCCGGTTAGTGTCTAACACACTGCCCCGGTTAGTGTCTAACACACTGCCCCGGTTAGTGTGTAACACACTGCCCCGGTTAGTGTGTAACACACTGCCCCAGTTAGTGTCTAACACACTGTCCCCGGTTAGTGTCTAACACACTGCCCCGGATAATGTCTAACACACTGCCCCGGTTAATGTGTAACACACTGCCCCAGTTAGTGTCTAACACACTGCCCCATTTAATGTGTAACACACTGCCCCAGTTAGTGTCTAACACACTGCCCCGGTTAGTGTGTAACACACTGCCCCATTTAATGTGTAACACACTGCCCCGGATAATGTCTAACAATGTGCCCCAGTTAATGTGTAACACACTGCCCCAGTTAGTGTCTAACACACTGCCCCATTTAATGTGTAACACACTGCCCCGGTTAGTGTCTAACACACTGCCCCAGTTAATGTGTAACACACTGCCCCTGTTAGTGTCTAACACACTGCCCCAGTTAGTGTCTAACACACTGCCCCGGTTAGTGTCTAACACACTGCCCCGGTTAGTGTCTAACACACTGCCCCGGTTAGTGTCTAACACACTGCCCCATTTAATGTGTAACACACTGCCCCGGTTAGTGTCTAACACACTGCCCCAGTTAATGTGTAACACACTGCCCCAGTTAGTGTCTAACACACTGCCCCGGTTAGTGTCTAACACACTGCCCCAGTTAATGTGTAACACACTGCCCCAGTTAATGTGTAACACACTGCCCCAGTTAGTGTCTAACACACTGCCCCATTTAATGTGTAACACACTGCCCCGGTTAGTGTCTAACACACTGCCCCAGTTAATGTGTAACACACTGCCCCAGTTAATGTGTAACACACTGCCCCGGTTAGTGTCTAACTCACTGCCCCGGTTAGTGTCTAACACACTGCCCCAGTTAGTGTCTAACACACTGCCCCGGTTAGTGTCTAACACACTGCCCCATTTAATGTGTAACACACTGCCCCATTTAATGTGTAACACACTGCCCCGGATAATGTCTAACAATGTGCCCCATTTAATGTGTAACACACTGTTCCGGTTAGTGTCTAACACACTGCCCCGGTTAGTGTCTAACACACTGCCCCGGTTAGTGTCTAACACACTGCCCCGGTTAGTGTCTAACACACTGCCCCATTTAATGTGTAACACACTGCCCCGGTTAGTGTGTAACACACTGCCCCGGTTAGTGTGTAACACACTGCCCCATTTAATGTGTAACACACTGCCCCGGATAATGTCTAACAATGTGCCCCACTTAATGTGTAACACACTGCCCCAGTTAGTGTCTAACACACTGCCCCGGTTAGTGTCTAACACACTGCCCCGGTTAGTGTCTAACACACTGCCCCAGTTAGTGTCTAACACACTGCCCCGGTTAGTGTGTAACACACTGCCCCAGTTAATGTGTAACACACTGCCCCAGTTAATGTGTAACACACTGCCCCAGTTAATGTGTAACACACTGCCCCATTTAATGTGTAACACACTGCCCTGGTTAGTGTCTAACACACTGCCCCGGTTAATGTGTAACACACTGCCCCGGTTAGTGTCTAACACACTGTCCCGGTTAGTGTGTAACACACTGCCCCGGTTAGTGTCTAACACAGTGCCCCAGTTAATGTGTAACACACTGTCCCGGTTAGTGTGTAACACACTGCCCCGGTTAGTGTCTAACACACTGCCCCGGTTAGTGTCTAACACACTGCCCCGGTTAATGTGTAACACACTGCCCCGGTTAGTGTCTAACACACTGTCCCGGCTAATGTGTAACACACTGCCCCGGTTAGTGTCTAACACACTGCCCCGGTTAGTGTCTAACACACTGCCCCAGTTAATGTGTAACACACTGCCCCGGTTAGTGTCTAACACACTGTCCCGGCTAATGTGTAACACACTGCCCCGGTTAGTGTCTAACACACTGCCCCGGTTAGTGTCTAACACACTGCCGCGGTTATTGTCTAACACACTGCCCCGGTTAGTGTCGAACAAACTGCCCCGGTTAGTGTCTAACAAACTGCCCCGGTTAGTGTCTAACACACTGCCCCAGTTAGTGTCTAACACACTGCCCCGGTTGGTGTCTAACACACTGCCCCAGTAAGTGTCTAACACACTGCCGCGGTTATTGTCTAACACACTGCCCCGATTAGTGTCGAACAAACTGCCCCGGTTAGTGTCTAACACACTGCCCCAGTAAGTGTCTAACACACTGCCGCGGTTATTGTCTAACACACTGCCCCGGTTATTGTCTAATAAACTGCCCCGGTTAATGTGTAACAATGTGCCCCGGTTAATGTGTAACACACTGCCCCGGTTAGTGTCTAACACACTGCCCCAGTTAATGTGTAACACACTGCCCCAGTAAGTGTCTAACACACTGCCCCGGTTAGTGTCTAACACACTGCCCCGGTTAGTGTCTAACAACTGCCCCAGTTAGTGTCTAACACACTGCCCCGGTTAGTGTCTGATAAACTGCCCCGGTTAGTGTCCAACACACTGCTCCAGTAAGTGTCTAACACACTGCCTCGGTTAGTGTCTAACACACTGCCCCGGTTAATGTGTAACACACTGCCCCAGTTAGTGTCTAACACACTGCCTCGGTTAGTGTCTAACACACTGCCCCGGTTAGTGTCTAACACACTGCCCCAGTTCGTGTCGAACACACTGCTCCGGTTAGTGTCTAATACACTGCCCCAGTTTGTGTCTATCACACTGCCACGGTTAGTGTGTAACACACTGCCCCGGATAGTGTCTAACACACTGCCCCGGTTAGTGTCTAACACACTGCTCCGGTTAGTGTCTAACACACTGCTCCGGTTAGTGTCTAACACACTGCCCCAGTTTGTGTCTAACACACTGCCCCAGTGAGTGTCGAACACACTGCTCCGGTTAGTGTCTAACACACTGCCCCAGTTAGTGTCTAACACACTGCCCCGGTTAATGTCTAACACACTGCCCCAGTTAGTGTCTAACACACTGCCCCGGTTAATGTGTAACACACTGCCCCGGTTAGAGTCGAACACACTGCCCCGGTTAGTGTCTAACACACTGCCCCGGTTAGTGTGTAACACACTGACCCGGTTAATGTGTAACACACTGCCCCGGTTAGTGTCTAACACACTGCCCCAGTTAGTGTCTAACACACTGCCCCAGTTAATGTGTAACACACTGCCCCAGTTAGTGTCTAACACACTGCCCCAGTTAGTGTCTAACACACTGCCCCAGTTAATGTGTAACACACTGCCCCAGTTAGTGTCTAACACACTGCCCCAGTTAATGTGTAACACACTGCCCCAGTTAGTGTCTAACACACTGCCCCAGTTAGTGTCTAACACACTGCCCCAGTTAATGTGTAACACACTGCCCCAGTTAGTGTCTAACACACTGCCCCAGTTAGTGTCTAACACACTGCCCCAGTTAATGTGTAACACACTGCCCCAGTTAGTGTCTAACACACTGCCCCAGTTAGTGTCTAACACACTGCCCCAGTTAATGTGTAACACACTGCCCCAGTTAGTGTCTAACACACTGCCCCAGTTAATGTGTAACACACTGCCCCAGTTAGTGTGTAACACACTGCCCCAGTTAGTGTCTAACACACTGCCCCGGTTAATGTGTAACACACTGCCCCGGTTAGTGTCTAACACTCTGCCCCATTTAATGTGTAACACACTGCTCCAGTTAGTGTCTAACACACTGCCCCAGTTAATGTGTAACACACTGCCCCAGTTAGTGTCTAACACACTGCCCCAGTTAATGTGTAACACACTGCCCCAGTTAGTGTCTAACACACTGCCCCGGTTAATGTGTAACACACTGCCCCGGTTAGTGTCTAACACTCTGCCCCGGTTAATGTGTAACACACTGCTCCAGTTAGTGTCTAACACACTGCCCCAGTTAATGTGTAACACACTGCCCCAGTTAGTGTATAACACACTGCCCCATTTAATGTGTAACACACTGCCCCGGATAATGTCTAACAATGTGCCCCAGTTAATGTGTAACACACTGCCCCAGTTAGTGTCTAACACACTGCCCCGGTTAGTGTCTAACACACTGCCCCAGTTAATGTGTAACACACTGCCCCGGTTAGTGTCTAACACACTGCCCCGGTTAGTGTCTAACACACTGCCCCGGTTAGTGTGTAACACACTGCCCCGGTTAGTGTGTAACACACTGCCCCAGTTAGTGTCTAACACACTGTCCCCGGTTAGTGTCTAACACACTGCCCCGGATAATGTCTAACACACTGCCCCGGTTAATGTGTAACACACTGCCCCAGTTAGTGTCTAACACACTGCCCCATTTAATGTGTAACACACTGCCCCAGTTAGTGTCTAACACACTGCCCCGGTTAGTGTGTAACACACTGCCCCATTTAATGTGTAACACACTGCCCCGGATAATGTCTAACAATGTGCCCCAGTTAATGTGTAACACACTGCCCCAGTTAGTGTCTAACACACTGCCCCGGTTAGTGTCTAACACACTGCCCCATTTAATGTGTAACACACTCCCCCGGATAATGTCAAACAATGTACCCCAGTTAATGTGTAACACACTGCCCCAGTTAGTGTCTAACACACTGCCCCATTTAATGTGTAACACACTGCCCCGGTTAGTGTCTAACACACTGCCCCAGTTAATGTGTAACACACTGCCCCAGTTAGTGTCTAACACACTGCCCCGGTTAGTGTCTAACACACTGCCCCAGTTAATGTGTAACACACTGCCCCAGTTAATGTGTAACACACTGCCCCAGTTAGTGTCTAACACACTGCCCCATTTAATGTGTAACACACTGCCCCGGTTAGTGTCTAACACACTGCCCCAGTTAATGTGTAACACACTGCCCCAGTTAGTGTCTAACACACTGCCCCAGTTAATGTGTAACACACTGCCCCAGTAAGTGTCTAACACACTGCCCCGGTTAGTGTCTAACACACTGCCCCGGTTAGTGTCTAACAACTGCCCCAGTTAGTGTCTAACACACTGCCCCGGTTAGTGTCTGATAAACTGCCCCGGTTAGTGTCCAACACACTGCTCCAGTAAGTGTCTAACACACTGCCTCGGTTAGTGTCTAACACACTGCCCCGGTTAATGTGTAACACACTGCCCCAGTTAGTGTCTAACACACTGCCTCGGTTAGTGTCTAACACACTGCCCCGGTTAGTGTCTAACACACTGCCCCAGTTCGTGTCGAACACACTGCTCCGGTTAGTGTCTAATACACTGCCCCAGTTTGTGTCTATCACACTGCCACGGTTAGTGTGTAACACACTGCCCCGGATAGTGTCTAACACACTGCCCCGGTTAGTGTCTAACACACTGCTCCGGTTAGTGTCTAACACACTGCTCCGGTTAGTGTCTAACACACTGCCCCAGTTTGTGTCTAACACACTGCCCCAGTGAGTGTCGAACACACTGCTCCGGTTAGTGTCTAACACACTGCCCCAGTTAGTGTCTAACACACTGCCCCGGTTAATGTCTAACACACTGCCCCAGTTAGTGTCTAACACACTGCCCCGGTTAATGTGTAACACACTGCCCCGGTTAGAGTCGAACACACTGCCCCGGTTAGTGTCTAACACACTGCCCCGGTTAGTGTGTAACACACTGACCCGGTTAATGTGTAACACACTGCCCCGGTTAGTGTCTAACACACTGCCCCATTTAATGTGTAACACACTGCTCCAGTTAGTGTCTAACACACTGCCCCAGTTAATGTGTAACACACTGCCCCAGTTAGTGTCTAACACACTGCCCCAGTTAGTGTCTAACACACTGCCCCAGTTAATGTGTAACACACTGCCCCAGTTAGTGTCTAACACACTGCCCCAGTTAGTGTCTAACACACTGCCCCAGTTAATGTGTAACACACTGCCCCAGTTAGTGTCTAACACACTGCCCCAGTTAGTGTCTAACACACTGCCCCAGTTAATGTGTAACACACTGCCCCAGTTAGTGTCTAACACACTGCCCCAGTTAATGTGTAACACACTGCCCCAGTTAGTGTGTAACACACTGCCCCAGTTAGTGTCTAACACACTGCCCCGGTTAATGTGTAACACACTGCCCCGGTTAGTGTCTAACACTCTGCCCCATTTAATGTGTAACACACTGCTCCAGTTAGTGTCTAACACACTGCCCCAGTTAATGTGTAACACACTGCCCCAGTTAGTGTCTAACACACTGCCCCAGTTAATGTGTAACACACTGCCCCAGTTAGTGTCTAACACACTGCCCCGGTTAATGTGTAACACACTGCCCCGGTTAGTGTCTAACACTCTGCCCCGGTTAATGTGTAACACACTGCTCCAGTTAGTGTCTAACACACTGCCCCAGTTAATGTGTAACACACTGCCCCAGTTAGTGTATAACACACTGCCCCATTTAATGTGTAACACACTGCCCCGGATAATGTCTAACAATGTGCCCCAGTTAATGTGTAACACACTGCCCCAGTTAGTGTCTAACACACTGCCCCGGTTAGTGTCTAACACACTGCCCCAGTTAATGTGTAACACACTGCCCCGGTTAGTGTCTAACACACTGCCCCGGTTAGTGTCTAACACACTGCCCCGGTTAGTGTGTAACACACTGCCCCGGTTAGTGTGTAACACACTGCCCCAGTTAGTGTCTAACACACTGTCCCCGGTTAGTGTCTAACACACTGCCCCGGATAATGTCTAACACACTGCCCCGGTTAATGTGTAACACACTGCCCCAGTTAGTGTCTAACACACTGCCCCATTTAATGTGTAACACACTGCCCCAGTTAGTGTCTAACACACTGCCCCGGTTAGTGTGTAACACACTGCCCCATTTAATGTGTAACACACTGCCCCGGATAATGTCTAACAATGTGCCCCAGTTAATGTGTAACACACTGCCCCAGTTAGTGTCTAACACACTGCCCCGGTTAGTGTCTAACACACTGCCCCATTTAATGTGTAACACACTCCCCCGGATAATGTCAAACAATGTACCCCAGTTAATGTGTAACACACTGCCCCAGTTAGTGTCTAACACACTGCCCCATTTAATGTGTAACACACTGCCCCGGTTAGTGTCTAACACACTGCCCCAGTTAATGTGTAACACACTGCCCCAGTTAGTGTCTAACACACTGCCCCGGTTAGTGTCTAACACACTGCCCCAGTTAATGTGTAACACACTGCCCCAGTTAATGTGTAACACACTGCCCCAGTTAGTGTCTAACACACTGCCCCATTTAATGTGTAACACACTGCCCCGGTTAGTGTCTAACACACTGCCCCAGTTAATGTGTAACACACTGCCCCAGTTAGTGTCTAACACACTGCCCCAGTTAATGTGTAACACACTGCCCCGGTTAGTGTCTAACTCACTGCCCCGGTTAGTGTCTAACACACTGCCCCAGTTAGTGTCTAACACACTGCCCCGGTTAGTGTCTAACACACTGCCCCATTTAATGTGTAACACACTGCCCCGGATAATGTCTAACAATGTGCCCCATTTAATGTGTAACACACTGTTCCGGTTAGTGTCTAACACACTGCCCCGGTTAGTGTCTAACACACTGCCCCGGTTAGTGTCTAACACACTGTCCCGGTTAGTGTGTAACACACTGCCCCGGTTAGTGTCTAACACACTGCCCCAGTTAATGTGTAACACACTGCCCCGGTTAGTGTCTAACACACTGCCCCGGTTAGTGTCTAACACACTGCCCCGGTTAATGTGTAACACACTGCCCCGGTTAGTGTCTAACACACTGTCCCGGTTAGTGTCTAACACACTGCCCCGGTTAGTGTCTAACACACTGCCCCGGTTAATGTGTAACACACTGCCCCTGTTAGTGTGTAACACACTGCCCCGGTTAATGTGTAACACACTGCCCCGGTTAGTGTCTAACACACTGCCCCGGTTAGTGTCTAACACACTGCCCCGGTTAATGTGTAACACACTGCCCCTGTTAGTGTCTAACACACTGCCCCAGTTAATGTGTAACACACTGCCCCGGTTAGTGTCTAACACACTGTCCCGGCTAATGTGTAACACACTGCCCCAGTAAGTGTCTAACACACTGCCGCGGTTATTGTCTAACACACTGCCCCGGTTAGTGTCGAACAAACTGCCCCGGTTAGTGTCTAACACACTGCCCCAGTAAGTGTCTAACACACTGCCGCGGTTATTGTCTAACACACTGCCCCGATTAGTGTCGAACAAACTGCCCCTGTTAGTGTCTAACACACTGCCCCAGTAAGTGTCTAACACACTGCCGCGGTTATTGTCTAACACACTGCCCCGATTAGTGTCGAACAAACTGCCCCGGTTATTGTCTAACACACTGCCCCAGTAAGTGTCTAACACACTGCCGCGGTTATTGTCTAACACACTGCCCCGGTTATTGTCTAACACACTGCCCCGGTTATTGTCTAATAAACTGCCCCGGTTAATGTGTAACAATGTGCCCCGGTTAATGTGTAACACACTGCCCCTGTTAATGTCTAACACACTGCCCCAGTTAATGTGTAACACACTGCCCCGGTTAGTGTCTAACACACTGCCCCTGTTAGTGTCTAACACACTGCCCCAGTTAATGTCTAACACACTGCCCCTGTTAGTGTCTAACACACTGCCCCTGTTAGTGTCTAACACACTGCCCCAGTTAGTGTCTAACACACTGCCCCTGTTAGTGTCTAACACACTGCCCCTGTTAGTGTCTAACACACTGCCCCAGTTAGTGTCTAACACACTGCCCCTGTTAGTGTCTAACACACTGCCCCAGTTAATGTCTAACACACTGCCCCTGTTAGTGTCTAACACACTGCCCCTGTTAGTGTCTAACACACTGCCCCGGTTAGTGTCTAACACACTGCCCCTGTTAGTGTCTAACACACTGCCCCAGTTAATGTCTAACACACTGCCCCTGTTAATGTCTAACACACTGCCCCTGTTAGTGTCTAACACACTGCCCCAGTTAATGTCTAACACACTGCCCCTGTTAGTGTCTAACACACTGCCCCAGTTAGTGTCTATCACACTGCCCCTGTTAGTGTCTAACACACTGCCCCGGTTAGTGTCTAACACACTGCCCCAGTTATTGTCTAACACACTGCCCCAGTTAGTGTCTAACACACTGCCCCAGTTAATGTGTAACACACTGCCCCGGTTAGTGTCTAACACACTGCCCCGGTTAGTGTCTAACACACTGCCCCTGTTAGTGTCTAACACACTGCCCCTGTTAGTGTCTAACACACTGCCCCGGTTAGTGTCTAACACACTGCCCCAGTTAGTGTCTAACACACTGCCCCAGTTAGTGTCTAACACACTGCCCCAGTTAGTGTCTAACACACTGCCCCGGTTAGTGTCTAACACACTGCCCCTGTTAGTGTCTAACACACTGCCCCGGTTAGTGTCTAACACACTGCCCCAGTTAGTGTCTAACACACTGCCCCAGTTAGTGTCTAACACACTGCCCCTGTTAGTGTCTAACACACTGCCCCGGTTAGTGTCTAACACACTGCCCCAGTTAGTGTCTAACACACTGCCCCAGTTAGTGTCTAACACACTGCCCCAGTTAGTGTCTAACACACTGCCCCGGTTAGTGTCTAACACACTGCCCCGGTTAGTGTCTAACACACTGCCCCTGTTAGTGTGTAACACACTGCCCCGGTTAGTGTCTAAGACACTGCCCCGGTTAGTGTCTAACACACTGCCCCGGTTAGTGTCTAACACACTGCCCCGGTTAGTGTCTAACACACTGCCCCTGTTAGTGTGTAACACACTGCCCCGGTTAGTGTCTAACACACTGCCCCTGTTAGTGTCTAACACACTGCCCCGGTTAGTGTCTAACACACTGCCCCGGTTAGTGTCTAACACACTGCCCCTGTTAGTGTGTAACACACTGCCCCGGTTAGTGTCTAAGACACTGCCCCGGTTAGTGTCTAACACACTGCCCCGGTTAGTGTCTAACACACTGCCCCAGTTAGTGTGTAACACACTGCCCCAGTTAGTGTCTAACACACTGCCCCGGTTAGTGTCTAACAACTGCCCCAGTTAGTGTCTAACACACTGCCCCGGTTAGTGTCTGATAAACTGCCCCGGTTAGTGTCCAACACACTGCTCCAGTAAGTGTCTAACACACTGCCTCGGTTAGTGTCTAACACACTGCCCCGGTTAGTGTCTAACACACTGCCCCGGTTAGTGTCTAACACACTGTCCCGGCTAATGTGTAACACATTGCCCCAGTTAATGTGTAACACACTGCCCCAGTTAGTGTCTAACACACTGCCTCGGTTAGTGTCTAACACACTGCCCCGGTTAGTGTCTAACACACTGCCCCGGTTAGTGTCTAACACACTGTCCCGGCTAATGTGTAACACACTGCCCCAGTAAGTGTCTAACACACTGCCGCGGTTATTGTCTAACACACTGCCCCGGTTAGTGTCGAACAAACTGCCCCGGTTAGTGTCTAACACACTGCCCCAGTAAGTGTCTAACACACTGCCGCGGTTATTGTCTAACACACTGCCCCGATTAGTGTCGAACAAACTGCCCCGGTTAGTGTCTAACACACTGCCCCAGTAAGTGTCTAACACACTGCCGCGGTTATTGTCTAACACACTGCCCCGGTTATTGTCTAATAAACTGCCCCGGTTAATGTGTAACAATGTGCCCCGGTTAATGTGTAACACACTGCCCCTGTTAATGTCTAACACACTGACCCAGTTAGTGTCTAACACACTGCCCCGGTTAGTGTCTAACACACTGCCCCAGTTAGTGTGTAACACACTGCCCCAGTTAATGTCTAACACACTGCCCCGGTTAGTGTCTATCACACTGCCCCAGTTAGTGTCTAACACACTGCCCCAGTTAGTGTCTAACACACTGCCCCAGTTAGTGTCTAACACACTGCCCCGGTTATTGTCTAATAAACTGCCCCGGTTAATGTGTAACAATGTGCCCCGGTTAATGTGTAACACACTGCCCCTGTTAATGTCTAACACACTGACCCAGTTAGTGTCTAACACACTGCCCCGGTTAGTGTCTAACACACTGCCCCTGTTAGTGTCTAACACACTGACCCAGTTAGTGTCTAACACACTGCCCCAGTTAGTGTCTAACACACTGCCCCGGTTAGTGTCTAACACACTGCCCCGGTTAGTGTCTAACACACTGCCCCGGTTAGTGTCTAACACACTGCCCCAGTTAATGTCTAACACACTGCCCCAGTTAGTGTCTAACACACTGCCCCGGTTAGTGTCTAACACACTGCCCCGGTTAGTGTCTAACACACTGCCCCAGTTAATGTCTAACACACTGCCCCAGTTAGTGTCTAACACACTGCCCCGGTTAGTGTCTAACACACTGCCCCGGTTAGTGTCTAACACACTGCCCCAGTTAATGTCTAACACACTGCCCCGGTTAGTGTCTATCACACTGCCCCAGTTAGTGTCTATCACACTGCCCCAGTTAGTGTCTATCACACTGCCCCAGTTAGTGTCTAACACACTGCCCCAGTTAGTGTCTAACACACTGCCCCTGTTAGTGTCTAACACACTGCCCCAGTTAATGTGTAACACACTGCCCCAGTTAGTGTCTAACACACTGCCCCTGTTAGTGTCTAACACACTGCCCCGGTTAGTGTCTAACACACTGCCCCAGTTAATGTCTAACACACTGCCCCAGTTAATGTGTAACACACTGCCCCTGTTAGTGTCTAACACACTGCCCCTGTTAGTGTCTAACGCACTGCCCCGGTTAGTGTCTAACACACTGCACCAGTTAATGTCTAACACACTGCCCCAGTTAATGTCTAACACACTGCCCCAGTTAATGTGTAACACACTGCCCCAGTTAATGTGTAACACACTGCCCCTGTTAGTGTCTAACACACTGCCCCTGTTAGTGTGTAACACACTGCCCCAGTTAATGTGTAACACACTGCCCCAGTTAATGTGTAACACACTGCCCCAGTTAATGTGTAACACACTGCCCCAGTTAGTGTCTAACACACTGCCCCAGTTAGTGTCTAACACACTGCCCCTGTTAGTGTCTAACACACTGCCCCTGTTAATGTCTAACACACTGCCCCGGTTAGTGTCTAACACACTGCCCCAGTTAGTGTCTAACACACTGCCCCTGTTAGTGTCTAACACACTGCCCCAGTTAGTGTCTAACACACTGCCCCTGTTAGTGTCTAACACACTGCCCCAGTTAATGTGTAACACACTGCCCCGGTTAGTGTCTAACACACTGCCCCTGTTAGTGTCTAACACACTGCCCCTGTTAGTGTCTAACACACTGCCCCAGTTAATGTCTAACACACTGCCCCGGTTAGTGTCTAACACGCTGCCCCAGTTAGTGTCTAACACACTGCCCCTGTTAGTGTCTAACACACTGCCCCTGTTAGTGTCTAACACACTGCCCCTGTTAATGTCTAACACACTGCCCCGGTTAGTGTCTAACACACTGCCCCAGTTAGTGTCTAACACACTGCCCCTGTTAGTGTCTAACACACTGCCCCAGTTAGTGTCTAACACACTGCCCCGGTTAGTGTCTAACACACTGCCCCAGTTAGTGTCTAACACACTGCCCCTGTTAGTGTCTAACACACTGCCCCGGTTAGTGTCTAACACACTGCCCCGGTTAGTGTCTAACACACTGCCCCAGTTAATGTCTAACACACTGCCCCAGTTAGTGTCTAACACACAGCCCCAGTTAGTGTCTAACACACTGCCCCAGTTAGTGTCTAACACACTGCCCCAGTTAGTGTCTAACACACTGCCCCGGTTAGTGTCTAACACACTGCCCCAGTTAATGTCTAACACACTGCCCCAGTTAGTGTCTAAGACACTGCCCCTGTTAGTGTCTAACACACTGCCCCAGTTAGTGTCTAACACACTGCCCCAGTTAGTGTCTAACACACTGCCCCAGTTAGTGTCTAACACACTGCCCCGGTTAGTGTCTAACACACTGCCCCAGTTAATGTCTAACACACTGCCCCAGTTAATGTGTAACACACTGCCCCAGTTAATGTGTAACACACTGCCCCAGTTAATGTCTAACACACTGCCCCGGTTAGTGTCTAACACACTGCCCCTGTTAGTGTCTAACACACTGCCCCAGTTAATGTCTAACACACTGCCCCGGTTAGTGTCTAACACACTGCCCCAGTTAATGTGTAACACACTGCCCCTGTTAATGTCTAACACACTGACCCAGTTAGTGTCTAACACACTGCCCCAGTTAATGTGTAACACACTGCCCCTGTTAATGTCTAACACACTGACCCAGTTAATGTCTAACACACTGCCCCAGTTAATGTGTAACACAATGCCCCTGTTAGTGTGTAACACACTGCCCCTGTTAGTGTCTAACACACTGCCCCGGTTAGTGTCTAACACACTGCCCCTGTTAGTGTCTAACACACTGCCCCGGTTAGTGTCTAACACACTGCCCCGGTTAGTGTCTAACACACTGCCCCGGTTAGTGTCTAACACACTGCCCCGGTTAGTGTCTAACACACTGCCCCTGTTAGTGTCTAACACACTGCCCCGGTTAGTGTCTAACACACTGCCCCTGTTAGTGTCTAACACACTGCCCCAGTTAGTGTCTAACACACTGCCCCAGTTAGTGTCTAACACACTGCCCCAGTTAGTGTCTAACACACTGCCCCGGTTAGTGTCTAACACACTGCCCCAGTTAGTGTCTAACACACTGCCCCGGTTAGTGTCTAACACACTGCCCCAGTTAGTGTCTTACACACTGCCCCGGTTAGTGTCTAACACACTGCCCCAGTTAGTGTCTAACACACTGCCCCGGTTAGTGTCTAACACACTGCCCCTGTTAGTGTCTAACACACTGCCCCAGTTAGTGTCTAACACACTGCCCCTGTTAGTGTCTAACACACTGCCCCGGTTAGTGTCTAACACACTGCCCCGGTTAGTGTCTAACACACTGCCCCGGTTAGTGTCTAACACACTGCCCCAGTTAGTGTCTAACACACTGCCCCGGTTAGTGTCTAACACACTGCTCCGGTTAGTGTCTAACACACTGCCCCGGTTAGTGTCCAGCACACTGCCCCTGTTAGTGTCTCACACACTGCCCCGGTTAGTGTCTAACACACTGCCCCTGTTAGTGTCCAGCACACTGCTCCGGTTAGTGTCTAACACACTGCCCCGGTTTGTGTCTAACACACTGCCCCGGTTAGTGTCTAACACACTGCCCCTGTTAGTGTCTAACACACTGCCCCGGTTAGTGTCTAACACACTGCCCCGGTTAGTGTCCAAAACACTGCCCCGGTTAGTGTCTAACACACTGCCCCGGTTAGTGTCTAACACAATGCTCCGGTTAGTGTCACACACACTGCCCCGGTTAGTGTCGAACACACTGCCCCGGTTAGCGACTAAGACACTGCTCCGGTTAGTGTGTAACACACTGCCCCGGTTAGTGTCTAACACACTGCTCCGGTTAGTGTCTAACACACTGCCCCTGTTAGTGCCTAACACACTGCCCCGGTTAGTGTCTAACACACTGCCCCGGTTAGTGTCTAACACACTGCCCCTGTTAGTGTCTAACACACTGCTCCGGTTAGTGTCTAACACACTGCCCCGGTTTGTGTCCAACACACTGCCCCGGTTAGTGTCTAACACACTGCCCCCGTTTTTTGTCTAACACACTGCCCCGGTTAGTGTCTAACACACTGCCCCGGTTAGTGTCTAACACACTGCCCCGGTTACTGTCTAACACACTGCCCCGGTTAGTGTCAAACACACTGCCCCGGTTAGTGTCTAACACACTGCCCCGGTTACTGTCTAACACACTGCCCCGGTTAGTGTCTAACACACTGCCCCGGTTTGTGTCCAACACACTGCCCCGGTTAGTGTCTAACACACTGCCCCCGTTTTTTGTCTAACACACTGCCCCGGTTAGTGTCTAACACACTGCCCCGGTTAGTGTCTAACACACTGCCCCGGTTACTGTCTAACACACTGCCCCGGTTAGTGTCAAACACACTGCCCCGGTTAGTGTCAAACACACTGCCCCGGTTAGTGTCTAACACACTGCCCCGGTTAGTGTCTAACACACTGCCCCGGTTAGTGTCTAACACACTGCCCCGGTTAGTGTCTAACACACTGCCCCAGTTAGTGTCTAACACACCGCCCCGGTTAGCGTCTAACACACTGCTCCGGTTAGTGTCTAACACACTGCTCCGGTTAGTGTCTAACACACTGCCCCGGTTAGTGTCTAACACACTGCTCCGGTTTGTGTCTAACACACTGCCCCTGTTAGTGCCTAACACACTGCCCCGGTTAGTGTCGAACACACTGCCCCGGTTAGTGTCTAACACACTGCCCCGGTTAGTGTCTAACACACTGTCCCGGTTAGTGTCGAACACACTGCCCCGGTTAGTGTCTAACACACTGCCCCAGTAAGTGTGTAACACCCTGTCCCGGTTAGTGTCTAACACACTGCCCCGGTTAGTGTCTAACACACTGCCCCTGTTAGTGTCTAACACACTGCCCCGGTTAGTGTCTAACACACTGCCCCGGTTAGTGTCTAAAACATTGCCCCGGTTAGTGTCTAACACACTGCCCCGGTTAGTGTCTAACACAATGCTCCGGTTAGTGTCACACACACTGCCCCGGTTAGTGTCGAACACACTGCCCCGGTTAGCGACTAAGACACTGCTCCGGTTAGTGTGTAACACACTGCCACGGTTAGTGTCTAACACACTGCTCCGGTTAGTGTCTAACACACTGCCCCTGTTAGTGCCTAACACACTGCCCCGGTTAGTGTCGAACACACTGCCCCGGTTAGTGTCTAACACACTGCCCCGGTTAGTGTCTAACACACTGCCCCGGTTAGTGTCTAACACACTGCCCCTGTTAGTGTCTAACACACTGCTCCGGTTAGTGTCTAACACACTGCCCCGGTTTGTGTCTAACACACTACCCCGGTTAGTGTCTAACACACTGCCCCTGTTAGTGTCTAACACACTGCCCCGGTTAGTGTCAAACACACTGCCCCGGTTAGTGTCTAACACACTGCCCCGGTTAGTGTCTAACACACTGCCCCGGTTACTGTCTAACACACTGCCCCGGTTAGTGTCAAACACATTGCCCCGGTTAGTGTCTAACACACTGCCCCGGTTAGTGTCGAACACACTGCCCCGGTTAGTGTCTAACACACTGCCCCGGTTAGTGTCTAACACACTGCCCCGGTTAGTGTCTAACACACTGCCCCAGTTAGTGTCTAACACACCGCTCCGGTTAGCGTCTAACACACTGCTCCGGTTAGTGTCTAACACACTGCTCCGGTTAGTGTCTAACACACTGCCCCGGTTAGTGTCTAACACACTGCTCCGGTTTGTGTCTAACACACTGGCCCGGTTAGTGTCTAACACACTGACCCAGTTAGTGTCTAACACGCTGCCCCGGTTAGTGTCTAACACGCTGCCCCGGTTAGTGTCTAACACACTGCCCCGGTTAGTGTCTAACACACTGCCCCGGTTAGTGTCTAACACACTGCCCCGGTTAGTGTCTAACACACTGCCCCGGTTAGTGTCTAACACACTGCCCCGGTTAGTGTCTAACACGCTGCCCCGGTTAGTGTCTAACACACTGCCCCGGTTAGTGTCTAACACACTGACCCGGTTAGTGTCTAACACGCTGCCCCGGTTAGTGTCTAACACACTGCCCCGGTTAGTGTCTAACACACTGCCCCGGTTAGTGTGGAAGACACTGCCCCGGTTAGTGTCGAACACACTGCCCCAGTAAGTGTGTAACACCCTGTCCCGGTTAGTGTCTAACACACTGCCCCGGTTAGTGTCTAACACACTGCCCAGTTAGTGTTGAACACACTGCCCCGGTTAGTGTCGAACACACTGCCCCGGTTAGTGTCTAACACACTGCCCCGGTTAGCGTCCAACACACTGCCCCGGTTAGTGTCTAACACACTGCCCCGGTTAGTGTCTAACACACTGCCCCGGTTAGTGTGTAACACACTGCCCCGGTTAGTGTCTAACACACTGCCCCGGTTAGTGTCTAACACACTGCCCCGGTTAGCGTCCAACACACTGCCCCGGTTAGTGTCTAACACACTGCCCCGGTTAGTGTTGAACACACTGCCCCGGTTAGTGTCTAACACACTGCCCCGGTTAGTGTCTAACACAATGCTCCGGTTAGTGTCTAACACACTGCCCAGTTAGTGTTGAACACACTGCCCCGGTTAGTGTCGAACACACTGCCCCGGTTAGTGTCTAACACACTGCCCCGGTTAGCGTCCAACACACTGCCCCGGTTAGTGTCTAACACACTGCCCCGGTTAGCGTCCAACACACTGCCCCGGTTAGTGTCTAACACACTGCCCCGGTTAGTGTCGAACACACTGCCCCGGTTAGTGTCTAACACACTGCCCCGGTTAGCGTCCAACACACTGCCCCGGTTAGTGTCTAACACACTGCCCCGGTTAGTGTCTAACACACTGCCCCGGTTA
The DNA here is from genome assembly GCF_964213995.1 of Mustelus asterias. Taxonomy (NCBI): domain Eukaryota; kingdom Metazoa; phylum Chordata; class Chondrichthyes; order Carcharhiniformes; family Triakidae; genus Mustelus; species Mustelus asterias. The sequence continues at coordinate 40,647,825 of NC_135826.1, forward strand.
GCGTCCAACACACTGCCCCAGTTAATGTCTAACACACTGCCCCGGTTAATGTCTAACACACTGCCCCGGTTAGTGTCTAACACACTGCCCCTGTGAGTGTCTAACACACTGCCCCAGTAAGTGTGTAACACCCTGTCCCGGTTAGTGTCTAACACACTGCCCCGGTTAGTGTCTAACACACTGCCCAGTTAGTGTTGAACACACTGCCCCGGTTAGTGTCGAACACACTGCCCCGGTTAGTGTCTAACACACTGCCCCGGTTAGCGTCCAACACACTGCCCCGGTTAGTGTCTAACACACTGCCCCAGTTAATGTCTAACACACTGCCCCGGTTAATGTCGAACACACTGCCCCGGTTAGTGTCTAACACACTGCCCCGGTTAGTGTCTAACACACTGCCCCGGTTAGTGTCTAAAACACATCCCCATGTTAGTGTCTAACACACTGCACCGGTTATTGTCTAACACAACTGCCCCGGTTAGTGTCTAACACACTGCCCCGGTTATTGTCTAACACACTGCCCCGGCAAGTGTCTAACACACTGCCCCGGTTAGTGTCTAACACACTGCCCCGGTTTGTGTCTAACACACTGCCCCGGTTAGTGTCTAACACACTGCCCCGGTTAGTGTCTAACACACTGCCCCTGTTAGTGTCTAACACAATGCTCCGGTTAGTGTCTAACACTCTGCCCCTGTTAGTGTCTAACACACTGCCCCGGTTAGTGTCTAACACACTGCCCCGGTTAGTGTCTAAAACACTGCCCCGGTTAGTGTCTAACACACTGCCCCGGTTAGTGTCTAACACAATGCTCCGGTTAGTGTCTAACACTCTGCCCCGGTTAGTGTCTAACACACTGCTCCGGTTAGTGTCACACACACTGCCCCGGTTAGTGTCGAACACACTGCCCCGGTTAGCGCCTAAGACACTGCCCCAGTTAGTATCGAACACACTGCCCCGTTTTTTGTCTAACACACTGCCCCGGTTAGTGTCTAACACACTGCCCCGGTTACTGTCTAACACACTGCCCCGGTTAGTGTCAAACACACTGCCCCGGTTAGTGTCTAACACACTGCCCCGGTTAGTGTCAAACACACTGCTCCGGTTAGTGTGTAACACACTGCCCTGGTTACTGTCTAACACACTGCCCCGGTTAGTGTCTAACACACTGCCCCGGTTAGTGTCTAACACACTGCTCCGGTTAGCGTCTAACACACTGCCCCGGTTAGTGTCTAACACACTGCCCCTGTTAGTGTCGAACACACTGCCCCAGTAAGTGTGTAACACCCTGTCCCGGTTAGTGTCTAACACACTGTCCCGGTTAGTGTCTAACACACTGCCCAGTTAGTGTCGAACACACTGCCCCGGTTAGTGTCGAACACACTGCCCCGGTTAGTGTCTAACACACTGCCCCAGTTAGTGTGTAACACACTGCCCCAGTTAGTGTCTAACACACTGCCCCAGTTAGTGTCTAACACACTGCCCTGGTTTGTGTCTAACACACTGCCCCAGTTAGTGTCTAACACACTGCCCCGGTTAGTGTCTAACACACTGCCCCGGTTGGTGTCTAACACACTGCCCCGGTTAGTGTCTAACACACTGCCCCGGTTAGTGTCTAACACACTGCCCCAGTTAGTGTCTAACACACTGCCCCAGTTAGTGTCTAACACACTGCCCCAGTTAGTGTCTAACACACTGCCCCGGTTAGTGTCTAACACACTGCCCCGGTTAATGTGTAACACACTGCCCCTGTTAGTGTCTAACACACTGCCCCAGTTAATGTGTAACACACTGCCCCAGTTAGTGTGTAACACACTGCCCCTGTTAGTGTCTAACACACTGCCCTAGTTAGTGTCTAACACACTGCCCCGGTTAGTGTCTAACACACTGCCCCGGTTAGTGTCTAACACACTGCCCCGGTTAGTGTCTAACACACTGCCCCGGTTAGTGACTAACACACTGCCCCGGTTAGTGTCTAACACACTGCCCAGTTAGTGTCGAACACACTGCCCCGGTTAGTGTCGAACACACTGCCCCGGTTAGTGTCTAACACACTGCCCCAGTTAGTGTGTAACACACTGCCCCAGTTAGTGTCTAACACACTGCCCCAGTTAGTGTCTAACACACTGCCCTGGTTTGTGTCTAACACACTGCCCCAGTTAGTGTCTAACACACTGCCCCGGTTAGTGTCTAACACACTGCCCCGGTTGGTGTCTAACACACTGCCCCGGTTAGTGTCTAACACACTGCCCCGGTTAGTGTCTAACACACTGCCCCAGTTAGTGTCTAACACACTGCCCCAGTTAGTGTCTAACACACTGCCCCAGTTAGTGTCTAACACACTGCCCCGGTTAGTGTCTAACACACTGCCCCGGTTAATGTGTAACACACTGCCCCTGTTAGTGTCTAACACACTGCCCCAGTTAATGTGTAACACACTGCCCCAGTTAGTGTGTAACACACTGCCCCTGTTAGTGTCTAACACACTGCCCTAGTTAGTGTCTAACACACTGCCCCGGTTAGTGTCTAACACACTGCCCCGGTTAGTGTCTAACACACTGCCCCGGTTAGTGTCTAACACACTGCCCCGGTTAGTGTCTAACACACTGCCCCGGTTAGTGTCTAACACACTGCCCCTGTTAGTGTGTAACACACTGCCCCAGTTAATGTGTAACACACTGCCCCAGTTAGTGTCTAACACACTGCCCCGGTTAATGTGTAACACACTGCCCCGGTTAGTGTCTAACACACTGCCCCAGTTAGTGTCTAACACACTGCCCCGGTTAATGTGTAACACACTGCTCCAGTTAGTGTCTAACACACTGCCCCAGTTAATGTGTAACACACTGCCCCGGATAATGTCTAACACACTGCCCCAGTTAATGTGTAACACACTGCCCCAGTTAGTGTCTAACACACTGCCCCAGTTAGTGTCTAACACACTGCCCCAGTTAATGTGTAACGCACTGCCCCAGTTAGTGTCTAACACACTGTCCCCGGTTAGTGTCTAACACACTGCCCCGGATAATGTCTAACACACTGCCCCGGTTAATGTGTAACACACTGCCCCAGTTAGTGTCTAACACACTGCCCCATTTAATGTGTAACACACTGCCCCAGTTAGTGTCTAACACACTGCCCCGGTTAGTGTCTAACACACTGCCCCATTTAATGTGTAACACACTGCCCCGGATAATGTCTAACAATGTGCCCCAGTTAATGTGTAACACACTGCCCCGGTTAGTGTCTAACACACTGCCCCGGTTAGTGTCTAACACACTGCCCCGGTTAGTGTCTAACACACTGCCCCGGTTAGTGTCTAACACACTGCCCCAGTTAGTGTCTAACACACTGCCCCGGTTAGTGTGTAACACACTGCCCCATTTAATGTGTAACACACTGCCCCGGATAATGTCTAACAATGTGCCCCAGTTAATGTGTAACACACTGCCCCAGTTAATGTGTAACACACTGCCCCGGTTAGTGTGTAACACACTGCCCCGGTTAGTGTCTAACACACTGCCCCGGTTAGTGTCTAGCACACTGCCCCGGTTAGTGTCTAACACACTGCCCCGGTTAGTGTCTAACACACTGCCCCGGTTAGTGTCTAACACACTGCCCCGGTTAGTGTCTAACACACTGCCCCGGTTAGTGTCTAACACACTGCCCCGGTTAGTGTCTAACACACTGCCCCGGTTAGTGTCTAACACACTGCCCCATTTAATGTGTAACACACTGCCCCGGTTAGTGTGTAACACACAGCCCCATTTAATGTGTAACACACTGCCCCGGTTAGTGTGTAACACACAGCCCCATTTAATGTGTAACACACTGCCCCGGATAATGTCTAACAATGTGCCCCACTTAATGTGTAACACACTGCCCCAGTTAGTGTCTAACACACTGCCCCGGTTAGTGTCTAACACACTGCCCCGGTTAGTGTCTAACACACTGCCCCAGTTAGTGTCTAACACACTGCCCCGGTTAGTGTGTAACACACTGCCCCAGTTAATGTGTAACACACTGCCCCAGTTAATGTGTAACACACTGCCCCATTTAATGTGTAACACACTGCCCTGGTTAGTGTCTAACACACTGCCCCGGTTAATGTGTAACACACTGCCCCGGTTAGTGTCTAACACACTGTCCCGGTTAGTGTGTAACACACTGCCCCGGTTAGTGTCTAACACAGTGCCCCAGTTAATGTGTAACACACTGTCCCGGTTAGTGTGTAACACACTGCCCCGGTTAGTGTCTAACACACTGCCCCGGTTAGTGTCTAACACACTGCCCCGGTTAATGTGTAACACACTGCCCCGGTTAGTGTCTAACACACTGTCCCGGCTAATGTGTAACACACTGCCCCGGTTAGTGTCTAACACACTGCCCCGGTTAGTGTCTAACACACTGCCCCAGTTAATGTGTAACACACTGCCCCGGTTAGTGTCTAACACACTGTCCCGGCTAATGTGTAACACACTGCCCCGGTTAGTGTCTAACACACTGCCCCGGTTAGTGTCTAACACACTGCCGCGGTTATTGTCTAACACACTGCCCCGGTTAGTGTCGAACAAACTGCCCCGGTTAGTGTCTAACAAACTGCCCCGGTTAGTGTCTAACACACTGCCCCAGTTAGTGTCTAACACACTGCCCCGGTTGGTGTCTAACACACTGCCCCAGTAAGTGTCTAACACACTGCCGCGGTTATTGTCTAACACACTGCCCCGATTAGTGTCGAACAAACTGCCCCGGTTAGTGTCTAACACACTGCCCCAGTAAGTGTCTAACACACTGCCGCGGTTATTGTCTAACACACTGCCCCGGTTATTGTCTAATAAACTGCCCCGGTTAATGTGTAACAATGTGCCCCGGTTAATGTGTAACACACTGCCCCGGTTAGTGTCTAACACACTGCCCCAGTTAATGTGTAACACACTGCCCCAGTAAGTGTCTAACACACTGCCCCGGTTAGTGTCTAACACACTGCCCCGGTTAGTGTCTAACAACTGCCCCAGTTAGTGTCTAACACACTGCCCCGGTTAGTGTCTGATAAACTGCCCCGGTTAGTGTCCAACACACTGCTCCAGTAAGTGTCTAACACACTGCCTCGGTTAGTGTCTAACACACTGCCCCGGTTAATGTGTAACACACTGCCCCAGTTAGTGTCTAACACACTGCCTCGGTTAGTGTCTAACACACTGCCCCGGTTAGTGTCTAACACACTGCCCCAGTTCGTGTCGAACACACTGCTCCGGTTAGTGTCTAATACACTGCCCCAGTTTGTGTCTATCACACTGCCACGGTTAGTGTGTAACACACTGCCCCGGATAGTGTCTAACACACTGCCCCGGTTAGTGTCTAACACACTGCTCCGGTTAGTGTCTAACACACTGCTCCGGTTAGTGTCTAACACACTGCTCCGGTTAGTGTCTAACACACTGCCCCAGTTTGTGTCTAACACACTGCCCCAGTGAGTGTCGAACACACTGCTCCGGTTAGTGTCTAACACACTGCCCCAGTTAGTGTCTAACACACTGCCCCGGTTAATGTCTAACACACTGCCCCAGTTAGTGTCTAACACACTGCCCCGGTTAATGTGTAACACACTGCCCCGGTTAGAGTCGAACACACTGCCCCGGTTAGTGTCTAACACACTGCCCCGGTTAGTGTGTAACACACTGACCCGGTTAGTGTCTAACACACTGCCCCATTTAATGTGTAACACACTGCTCCAGTTAGTGTCTAACACACTGCCCCAGTTAATGTGTAACACACTGCCCCAGTTAGTGTCTAACACACTGCCCCAGTTAGTGTCTAACACACTGCCCCAGTTAATGTGTAACACACTGCCCCAGTTAGTGTCTAACACACTGCCCCAGTTAGTGTCTAACACACTGCCCCAGTTAATGTGTAACACACTGCCCCAGTTAGTGTCTAACACACTGCCCCAGTTAGTGTCTAACACACTGCCCCAGTTAATGTGTAACACACTGCCCCAGTTAGTGTCTAACACACTGCCCCAGTTAATGTGTAACACACTGCCCCAGTTAGTGTGTAACACACTGCCCCAGTTAGTGTCTAACACACTGCCCCGGTTAATGTGTAACACACTGCCCCGGTTAGTGTCTAACACTCTGCCCCATTTAATGTGTAACACACTGCTCCAGTTAGTGTCTAACACACTGCCCCAGTTAATGTGTAACACACTGCCCCAGTTAGTGTCTAACACACTGCCCCAGTTAATGTGTAACACACTGCCCCAGTTAGTGTCTAACACACTGCCCCGGTTAATGTGTAACACACTGCCCCGGTTAGTGTCTAACACTCTGCCCCGGTTAATGTGTAACACACTGCTCCAGTTAGTGTCTAACACACTGCCCCAGTTAATGTGTAACACACTGCCCCAGTTAGTGTCTAACACACTGCCCCATTTAATGTGTAACACACTGCCCCGGATAATGTCTAACAATGTGCCCCAGTTAATGTGTAACACACTGCCCCAGTTAGTGTCTAACACACTGCCCCGGTTAGTGTCTAACACACTGCCCCAGTTAATGTGTAACACACTGCCCCGGTTAGTGTCTAACACACTGCCCCGGTTAGTGTCTAACACACTGCCCCGGTTAGTGTGTAACACACTGCCCCGGTTAGTGTGTAACACACTGCCCCAGTTAGTGTCTAACACACTGTCCCCGGTTAGTGTCTAACACACTGCCCCGGATAATGTCTAACACACTGCCCCGGTTAATGTGTAACACACTGCCCCAGTTAGTGTCTAACACACTGCCCCATTTAATGTGTAACACACTGCCCCAGTTAGTGTCTAACACACTGCCCCGGTTAGTGTGTAACACACTGCCCCATTTAATGTGTAACACACTGCCCCGGATAATGTCTAACAATGTGCCCCAGTTAATGTGTAACACACTGCCCCAGTTAGTGTCTAACACACTGCCCCGGTTAGTGTGTAACACACTGCCCCATTTAATGTGTAACACACTGCCCCGGATAATGTCTAACAATGTGCCCCAGTTAATGTGTAACACACTGCCCCAGTTAGTGTCTAACACACTGCCCCAGTTAATGTGTAACACACTGCCCCTGTTAGTGTCTAACACACTGCCCCAGTTAGTGTCTAACACACTGCCCCGGTTAGTGTCTAACACACTGCCCCGGTTAGTGTCTAACACACTGCCCCGGTTAGTGTCTAACACACTGCCCCGGTTAGTGTCTAACACACTGCCCCATTTAATGTGTAACACACTGCCCCGGTTAGTGTCTAACACACTGCCCCAGTTAATGTGTAACACACTGCCCCAGTTAGTGTCTAACACACTGCCCCGGTTAGTGTCTAACACACTGCCCCAGTTAATGTGTAACACACTGCCCCAGTTAATGTGTAACACACTGCCCCAGTTAGTGTCTAACACACTGCCCCATTTAATGTGTAACACACTGCCCCGGTTAGTGTCTAACACACTGCCCCAGTTAATGTGTAACACACTGCCCCAGTTAATGTGTAACACACTGCCCCGGTTAGTGTCTAACTCACTGCCCCGGTTAGTGTCTAACACACTGCCCCAGTTAGTGTCTAACACACTGCCCCGGTTAGTGTCTAACACACTGCCCCATTTAATGTGTAACACACTGCCCCGGATAATGTCTAACAATGTGCCCCATTTAATGTGTAACACACTGTTCCGGTTAGTGTCTAACACACTGCCCCGGTTAGTGTCTAACACACTGCCCCGGTTAGTGTCTAACACACTGCCCCGGTTAGTGTCTAACACACTGCCCCATTTAATGTGTAACACACTGCCCCGGTTAGTGTGTAACACACTGCCCCGGTTAGTGTGTAACACACTGCCCCATTTAATGTGTAACACACTGCCCCGGATAATGTCTAACAATGTGCCCCACTTAATGTGTAACACACTGCCCCAGTTAGTGTCTAACACACTGCCCCGGTTAGTGTCTAACACACTGCCCCGGTTAGTGTCTAACACACTGCCCCAGTTAGTGTCTAACACACTGCCCCGGTTAGTGTGTAACACACTGCCCCAGTTAATGTGTAACACACTGCCCCAGTTAATGTGTAACACACTGCCCCAGTTAATGTGTAACACACTGCCCCATTTAATGTGTAACACACTGCCCTGGTTAGTGTCTAACACACTGCCCCGGTTAATGTGTAACACACTGCCCCGGTTAGTGTCTAACACACTGTCCCGGTTAGTGTGTAACACACTGCCCCGGTTAGTGTCTAACACAGTGCCCCAGTTAATGTGTAACACACTGTCCCGGTTAGTGTGTAACACACTGCCCCGGTTAGTGTCTAACACACTGCCCCGGTTAGTGTCTAACACACTGCCCCGGTTAATGTGTAACACACTGCCCCGGTTAGTGTCTAACACACTGTCCCGGCTAATGTGTAACACACTGCCCCGGTTAGTGTCTAACACACTGCCCCGGTTAGTGTCTAACACACTGCCCCAGTTAATGTGTAACACACTGCCCCGGTTAGTGTCTAACACACTGTCCCGGCTAATGTGTAACACACTGCCCCGGTTAGTGTCTAACACACTGCCCCGGTTAGTGTCTAACACACTGCCGCGGTTATTGTCTAACACACTGCCCCGGTTAGTGTCGAACAAACTGCCCCGGTTAGTGTCTAACAAACTGCCCCGGTTAGTGTCTAACACACTGCCCCAGTTAGTGTCTAACACACTGCCCCGGTTGGTGTCTAACACACTGCCCCAGTAAGTGTCTAACACACTGCCGCGGTTATTGTCTAACACACTGCCCCGATTAGTGTCGAACAAACTGCCCCGGTTAGTGTCTAACACACTGCCCCAGTAAGTGTCTAACACACTGCCGCGGTTATTGTCTAACACACTGCCCCGGTTATTGTCTAATAAACTGCCCCGGTTAATGTGTAACAATGTGCCCCGGTTAATGTGTAACACACTGCCCCGGTTAGTGTCTAACACACTGCCCCAGTTAATGTGTAACACACTGCCCCAGTAAGTGTCTAACACACTGCCCCGGTTAGTGTCTAACACACTGCCCCGGTTAGTGTCTAACAACTGCCCCAGTTAGTGTCTAACACACTGCCCCGGTTAGTGTCTGATAAACTGCCCCGGTTAGTGTCCAACACACTGCTCCAGTAAGTGTCTAACACACTGCCTCGGTTAGTGTCTAACACACTGCCCCGGTTAATGTGTAACACACTGCCCCAGTTAGTGTCTAACACACTGCCTCGGTTAGTGTCTAACACACTGCCCCGGTTAGTGTCTAACACACTGCCCCAGTTCGTGTCGAACACACTGCTCCGGTTAGTGTCTAATACACTGCCCCAGTTTGTGTCTATCACACTGCCACGGTTAGTGTGTAACACACTGCCCCGGATAGTGTCTAACACACTGCCCCGGTTAGTGTCTAACACACTGCTCCGGTTAGTGTCTAACACACTGCTCCGGTTAGTGTCTAACACACTGCCCCAGTTTGTGTCTAACACACTGCCCCAGTGAGTGTCGAACACACTGCTCCGGTTAGTGTCTAACACACTGCCCCAGTTAGTGTCTAACACACTGCCCCGGTTAATGTCTAACACACTGCCCCAGTTAGTGTCTAACACACTGCCCCGGTTAATGTGTAACACACTGCCCCGGTTAGAGTCGAACACACTGCCCCGGTTAGTGTCTAACACACTGCCCCGGTTAGTGTGTAACACACTGACCCGGTTAATGTGTAACACACTGCCCCGGTTAGTGTCTAACACACTGCCCCATTTAATGTGTAACACACTGCTCCAGTTAGTGTCTAACACACTGCCCCAGTTAATGTGTAACACACTGCCCCAGTTAGTGTCTAACACACTGCCCCAGTTAGTGTCTAACACACTGCCCCAGTTAATGTGTAACACACTGCCCCAGTTAGTGTCTAACACACTGCCCCAGTTAGTGTCTAACACACTGCCCCAGTTAATGTGTAACACACTGCCCCAGTTAGTGTCTAACACACTGCCCCAGTTAGTGTCTAACACACTGCCCCAGTTAATGTGTAACACACTGCCCCAGTTAGTGTCTAACACACTGCCCCAGTTAATGTGTAACACACTGCCCCAGTTAGTGTGTAACACACTGCCCCAGTTAGTGTCTAACACACTGCCCCGGTTAATGTGTAACACACTGCCCCGGTTAGTGTCTAACACTCTGCCCCATTTAATGTGTAACACACTGCTCCAGTTAGTGTCTAACACACTGCCCCAGTTAATGTGTAACACACTGCCCCAGTTAGTGTCTAACACACTGCCCCAGTTAATGTGTAACACACTGCCCCAGTTAGTGTCTAACACACTGCCCCGGTTAATGTGTAACACACTGCCCCGGTTAGTGTCTAACACTCTGCCCCGGTTAATGTGTAACACACTGCTCCAGTTAGTGTCTAACACACTGCCCCAGTTAATGTGTAACACACTGCCCCAGTTAGTGTCTAACACACTGCCCCATTTAATGTGTAACACACTGCCCCGGATAATGTCTAACAATGTGCCCCAGTTAATGTGTAACACACTGCCCCAGTTAGTGTCTAACACACTGCCCCGGTTAGTGTCTAACACACTGCCCCAGTTAATGTGTAACACACTGCCCCGGTTAGTGTCTAACACACTGCCCCGGTTAGTGTCTAACACACTGCCCCGGTTAGTGTGTAACACACTGCCCCGGTTAGTGTGTAACACACTGCCCCAGTTAGTGTCTAACACACTGTCCCCGGTTAGTGTCTAACACACTGCCCCGGATAATGTCTAACACACTGCCCCGGTTAATGTGTAACACACTGCCCCAGTTAGTGTCTAACACACTGCCCCATTTAATGTGTAACACACTGCCCCAGTTAGTGTCTAACACACTGCCCCGGTTAGTGTGTAACACACTGCCCCATTTAATGTGTAACACACTGCCCCGGATAATGTCTAACAATGTGCCCCAGTTAATGTGTAACACACTGCCCCAGTTAGTGTCTAACACACTGCCCCGGTTAGTGTCTAACACACTGCCCCATTTAATGTGTAACACACTCCCCCGGATAATGTCAAACAATGTACCCCAGTTAATGTGTAACACACTGCCCCAGTTAGTGTCTAACACACTGCCCCATTTAATGTGTAACACACTGCCCCGGTTAGTGTCTAACACACTGCCCCAGTTAATGTGTAACACACTGCCCCAGTTAGTGTCTAACACACTGCCCCGGTTAGTGTCTAACACACTGCCCCAGTTAATGTGTAACACACTGCCCCAGTTAATGTGTAACACACTGCCCCAGTTAGTGTCTAACACACTGCCCCATTTAATGTGTAACACACTGCCCCGGTTAGTGTCTAACACACTGCCCCAGTTAATGTGTAACACACTGCCCCAGTTAGTGTCTAACACACTGCCCCAGTTAATGTGTAACACACTGCCCCGGTTAGTGTCTAACTCACTGCCCCGGTTAGTGTCTAACACACTGCCCCAGTTAGTGTCTAACACACTGCCCCGGTTAGTGTCTAACACACTGCCCCATTTAATGTGTAACACACTGCCCCGGATAATGTCTAACAATGTGCCCCATTTAATGTGTAACACACTGTTCCGGTTAGTGTCTAACACACTGCCCCGGTTAGTGTCTAACACACTGCCCCGGTTAGTGTCTAACACACTGTCCCGGTTAGTGTGTAACACACTGCCCCGGTTAGTGTCTAACACACTGCCCCAGTTAATGTGTAACACACTGCCCCGGTTAGTGTCTAACACACTGCCCCGGTTAGTGTCTAACACACTGCCCCGGTTAATGTGTAACACACTGCCCCGGTTAGTGTCTAACACACTGTCCCGGTTAGTGTCTAACACACTGCCCCGGTTAGTGTCTAACACACTGCCCCGGTTAATGTGTAACACACTGCCCCTGTTAGTGTGTAACACACTGCCCCGGTTAATGTGTAACACACTGCCCCGGTTAGTGTCTAACACACTGCCCCGGTTAGTGTCTAACACACTGCCCCGGTTAATGTGTAACACACTGCCCCTGTTAGTGTCTAACACACTGCCCCAGTTAATGTGTAACACACTGCCCCGGTTAGTGTCTAACACACTGTCCCGGCTAATGTGTAACACACTGCCCCAGTAAGTGTCTAACACACTGCCGCGGTTATTGTCTAACACACTGCCCCGGTTAGTGTCGAACAAACTGCCCCGGTTAGTGTCTAACACACTGCCCCAGTAAGTGTCTAACACACTGCCGCGGTTATTGTCTAACACACTGCCCCGATTAGTGTCGAACAAACTGCCCCGGTTAGTGTCTAACACACTGCCCCAGTAAGTGTCTAACACACTGCCGCGGTTATTGTCTAACACACTGCCCCGGTTATTGTCTAATAAACTGCCCCGGTTAATGTGTAACAATGTGCCCCGGTTAATGTGTAACACACTGCCCCTGTTAATGTCTAACACACTGCCCCAGTTAATGTGTAACACACTGCCCCGGTTAGTGTCTAACACACTGCCCCGGTTAGTGTCTAACACACTGCCCCGGTTAGTGTCTAACACACTGCCCCGGTTAGTGTCTAACACACTGCCCCAGTTAGTGTCTAACACACTGCCCCTGTTAGTGTCTAACACACTGCCCCGGTTAATGTGTAACACACTGCCCCGGTTAGTGTCTAACACACTGCCCCTGTTAGTGTCTAACACACTGCCCCAGTTAATGTCTAACACACTGCCCCAGTTAGTGTCTAACACACTGCCCCGGTTAGTGTCTAACACACTGCCCCAGTTATTGTCTAACACACTGCCCCAGTTAGTGTCTAACACACTGCCCCAGTTAATGTGTAACACACTGCCCCGGTTAGTGTCTAACACACTGCCCCGGTTAGTGTCTAACACACTGCCCCTGTTAGTGTCTAACACACTGCCCCTGTTAGTGTCTAACACACTGCCCCAGTTAGTGTCTAACACACTGCCCCGGTTAGTGTCTAACACACTGCCCCAGTTAGTGTCTAACACACTGCCCCAGTTAGTGTCTAACACACTGCCCCAGTTAGTGTCTAACACACTGCCCCGGTTAGTGTCTAACACACTGCCCCTGTTAGTGTGTAACACACTGCCCCGGTTAGTGTCTAAGACACTGCCCCGGTTAGTGTCTAACACACTGCCCCGGTTAGTGTCTAACACACTGCCCCGGTTAGTGTCTAACACACTGCCCCTGTTAGTGTGTAACACACTGCCCCGGTTAGTGTCTAACACACTGCCCCGGTTAGTGTCTAACACACTGCCCCTGTTAGTGTGTAACACACTGCCCCGGTTAGTGTCTAAGACACTGCCCCGGTTAGTGTCTAACACACTGCCCCGGTTAGTGTCTAACACACTGCCACAGTTAGTGTCTAACACACTGCCCCTGTTAATGTCTAACACACTGCCCCAGTTAGTGTCTAACACACTGCCCCAGTTAGTGTCTAACACACTGCCCCGGTTAGTGTCTAACAACTGCCCCAGTTAGTGTCTAACACACTGCCCCGGTTAGTGTCTGATAAACTGCCCCGGTTAGTGTCCAACACACTGCTCCAGTAAGTGTCTAACACACTGCCTCGGTTAGTGTCTAACACACTGCCCCGGTTAGTGTCTAACACACTGCCCCGGTTAGTGTCTAACACACTGTCCCGGCTAATGTGTAACACATTGCCCCAGTTAATGTGTAACACACTGCCCCAGTTAGTGTCTAACACACTGCCTCGGTTAGTGTCTAACACACTGCCCCGGTTAGTGTCTAACACACTGCCCCGGTTAGTGTCTAACACACTGTCCCGGCTAATGTGTAACACACTGCCCCAGTAAGTGTCTAACACACTGCCGCGGTTATTGTCTAACACACTGCCCCGGTTAGTGTCGAACAAACTGCCCCGGTTAGTGTCTAACACACTGCCCCAGTAAGTGTCTAACACACTGCCGCGGTTATTGTCTAACACACTGCCCCGATTAGTGTCGAACAAACTGCCCCGGTTAGTGTCTAACACACTGCCCCAGTAAGTGTCTAACACACTGCCGCGGTTATTGTCTAACACACTGCCCCGGTTATTGTCTAATAAACTGCCCCGGTTAATGTGTAACAATGTGCCCCGGTTAATGTGTAACACACTGCCCCTGTTAATGTCTAACACACTGACCCAGTTAGTGTCTAACACACTGCCCCGGTTAGTGTCTAACACACTGCCCCAGTTAGTGTGTAACACACTGCCCCAGTTAATGTCTAACACACTGCCCCAGTTAGTGTCTAACACACTGCCCCGGTTAGTGTCTAACACACTGCCCCGGTTAGTGTGTAACACACTGCCCCGGTTAGTGTCTAACACACTGCCCCGGTTAGTGTCTATCACACTGCCCCGGTTAGTGTCTATCACACTGCCCCAGTTAGTGTCTAACACACTGCCCCAGTTAGTGTCTAACACACTGCCCCAGTTAGTGTCTAACACACTGCCCCGGTTATTGTCTAATAAACTGCCCCGGTTAATGTGTAACAATGTGCCCCGGTTAATGTGTAACACACTGCCCCGGTTAATGTCTAACACACTGACCCAGTTAGTGTCTAACACACTGCCCCGGTTAGTGTCTAACACACTGCCCCTGTTAGTGTCTAACACACTGACCCAGTTAGTGTCTAACACACTGCCCCAGTTAGTGTCTAACACACTGCCCCGGTTAGTGTCTAACACACTGCCCCGGTTAGTGTCTAACACACTGCCCCGGTTAGTGTCTAACACACTGCCCCAGTTAATGTCTAACACACTGCCCCAGTTAGTGTCTAACACACTGCCCCGGTTAGTGTCTAACACACTGCCCCGGTTAGTGTCTAACACACTGCCCCAGTTAGTGTGTAACACACTGCCCCAGTTAATGTCTAACACACTGCCCCGGTTAGTGTCTATCACACTGCCCCAGTTAGTGTCTATCACACTGCCCCAGTTAGTGTCTATCACACTGCCCCAGTTAGTGTCTAACACACTGCCCCGGTTAGTGTCTAACACACTGCCCCAGTTAGTGTCTAACACACTGCCCCGGTTAGTGTCTATCACACTGCCCCAGTTAGTGTCTATCACACTGCCCCAGTTAGTGTCTATCACACTGCCCCAGTTAGTGTCTAACACACTGCCCCGGTTAGTGTCTAACACACTGCCCCAGTTAGTGTCTAACACACTGCCCCTGTTAGTGTCTAACACACTGCCCCAGTTAATGTGTAACACACTGCCCCAGTTAGTGTCTAACACACTGCCCCTGTTAGTGTCTAATAAACTGCCCCGGTTAGTGTCTAACACACTGCCCCTGTTAGTGTCTAACACACTGCCCCAGTAAGTGTCTAACACACTGCCCCAGTTAGTGTCTAACACACTGCCCCTGTTAGTGTCTAACACACTGCCCCTGTTAGTGTCTAACACACTGCCCCTGTTAGTGTCTAACACACTGCCCCTGTTAGTGTCTAACACACTGCCCCGGTTAGTGTCTAACACACTGTTCCGGTTAGTGTCTAACACACTGCCCCTGTTAGTGTCTAACACACTGCCCCAGTTAGTGTCTAACACACTGCCCCAGTTAGTGTCTAACACACTGCCCCTGTTAGTGTCTAACACACTGCCCCAGTTAGTGTCTAACACACTGCCCCAGTTAGTGTCTAACACACTGCCCCAGTTAGTGTCTAACACACTGCCCCTGTTAATGTCTAACACACTGCCCCAGTTAATGTCTAACACACTGCCCCAGTTAATGTGTAACACACTGCCCCAGTTAATGTCTAACACACTGCCCCAGTTAATGTGTAACACACTGCCCCTGTTAATGTCTAACACACTGACCCAGTTAGTGTCTAACACACTGCCCCAGTTAATGTGTAACACACTGCCCCTGTTAATGTGTAACACACTGCCCCAGTTAGTGTCTAACACACTGCCCCTGTTAATGTCTAACACACTGCCCCAGTTAGTGTCTAACACACTGCCCCGGTTAGTGTCTAACACACTGCCCCGGTTAGTGTCTAACACACTGCCCCAGTTAATGTGTAACACACTGCCCCTGTTAATGTCTAACACACTGCCCCAGTTAGTGTCTAACACACTGCCCCAGTTAGTGTCTAACACACTGCCCCAGTTAATGTGTAACACACTGCCCCTGTTAATGTCTAACACACTGCCCCAGTTAATGTCTAACACACTGCCCCAGTTAGTGTCTAACACACTGCCCCAGTTAGTGTCTAACACACTGCCCCAGTTAGTGTCTAACACACTGCCCCAGTTAGTGTCTAACACACTGCCCCAGTTAGTGTCTAACACACTGCCCCAGTTAATGTGTAACACACTGCCCCTGTTAATGTCTAACACACTGCCCCAGTTAATGTCTAACACACTGCCCCAGTTAGTGTCTAACACACTGCCCCTGTTAATGTCTAACACACTGCCCCAGTTAGTGTCTAACACACTGCCCCAGTTAATGTGTAACACACTGCCCCTGTTAATGTCTAACACACTGACCCAGTTAGTGTCTAACACACTGCCCCAGTTAATGTGTAACACACTGCCCCAGTTAGTGTCTAACACACTGCCCCAGTTAGTGTCTAACACACTGACCCAGTTAGTGTCTAACACACTGCCCCAGTTAATGTCTAACACACTGCCCCAGTTAATGTGTAACACACTGCCCCTGTTAGTGTCTAACACACTGCCCCTGTTAGTGTCTAACACACTGCCCCGGTTAGTGTCTAACACACTGCCCCGGTTAGTGTCTAACACACTGCCCCTGTTAGTGTCTAACACACTGCCCCGGTTAGTGTCTAACACACTGCCCCAGTTAGTGTCTAACACACTGCCCCTGTTAGTGTCTAACACACTGCCCCGGTTAGTGTCTAACACACTGCCCCAGTTAGTGTCTAACACACTGCCCCTGTTAGTGTCTAACACACTGCCCCAGTTAGTGTCTAACACACTGCCCCTGTTAGTGTCTAACACACTGCCCCGGTTAGTGTCTAACACGCTGCCCCAGTTAGTGTCTAACACACTGCCCCTGTTAGTGTCTAACACACTGCCCCAGTTAGTGTCTAACACACTGCCCCTGTTAGTGTCTAACACACTGCCCCGGTTAGTGTCTAACACACTGCCCCAGTTAGTGTCTAACACACTGCCCCTGTTAGTGTCTAACACACTGCCCCGGTTAGTGTCTAACACACTGCCCCGGTTAGTGTCTAACACACTGCCCCAGTTAGTGTCTAACACACTGCCCCAGTTAATGTGTAACACACTGCCCCTGTTAGTGTCTAACACACTGCCCCGGTTAGTGTCTAACACACTGCCCCTGTTAGTGTCTAACACACTGCCCCAGTTAGTGTCTAACACACTGCCCCAGTTAGTGTCTAACACACTGCCCCGGTTAGTGTCTAACACACTGCCCCAGTTAGTGTCTAACACACTGCCCCGGTTAGTGTCTAACACACTGCCCCAGTTAGTGTCTTACACACTGCCCCGGTTAGTGTCTAACACACTGCCCCAGTTAGTGTCTAACACACTGCCCCGGTTAGTGTCTAACACACTGCCCCTGTTAGTGTCTAACACACTGCCCCAGTTAGTGTCTAACACACTGCCCCTGTTAGTGTCTAACACACTGCCCCGGTTAGTGTCTAACACACTGCCCCGGTTAGTGTCTAACACACTGCCCCAGTTAGTGTCTAACACACTGCCCCTGTTAGTGTCTAACACACTGCCCCTGTTAGTGTCTAACACACTGCCCCGGTTAGTGTCTAACACACTGCCCCAGTTAGTGTCTAACACACTGCCCCAGTTAATGTGTAACACACTGCCCCAGTTAGTGTGTAACACACTGCCCCAGTTAGTGTCTAACACACTGCCCCTGTTAGTGTCTAACACACTGCCCCTGTTAGTGTCTAACACACTGCCCCTGTTAGTGTCTAACACACTGCCCCGGTTAGTGTCTAACACACTGCCCCGGTTACTGTCTAACACACTGCCCCTGTTAGTGTCTAACACACTGCCCCGGTTGGTGTCTAACACACTGCCCCGGTTACTGTCTAACACACTGCCCCTGTTAGTGTCTAACACACTGCCCCAGTTAATGTGTAACACACTGCCCCAGTTAGTGTCTAACACACTGCCCCAGTTAATGTGTAACACACTGCCCCAGTTAGTGTCTAACACACTGCCCCTGTTAGTGTCTAACACACTGCCCCAGTTAATGTGTAACACACTGCCCCTGTTAGTGTCTAACACACTGCCCCAGTTAATGTGTAACACACTGCCCCAGTTAGTGTCTAACACACTGCCCCTGTTAGTGTCTAACACGCTGCCCCGGTTGGTGTCTAACACACTGCCCCGGTTACTGTCTAACACACTGCCCCTGTTAGTGTCTAACACACTGCCCCAGTTAATGTGTAACACACTGCCCCAGTTAGTGTGTAACACACTGCCCCAGTTAGTGTCTAACACACTGCCCCTGTTAGTGTCTAACACACTGCCCCAGTTAGTGTCTAACACACTGCCCCAGTTAGTGTCTAACACACTGCCCCTGTTAGTGTCTAACACACTGCCCCTGTTAGTGTCTAACACACTGCCCCAGTTAGTGTCTAACACACTGCCCCGGTTAGTGTCTAACACACTGCCCCGGTTAGTGTCTAACACACTGCCCCAGTTAGTGTCTAACACACTGCCCCAGTTAGTGTCTAACACACTGCCCCGGTTAGTGTCTAACACACTGCCCCGGTTAGTGTCTAACACACTGCCCCTGTTAGTGTCTAACACACTGCCCCGGTTAGTGTCTAACACACTGCCCCGGTTAGTGTCTAACACACTGCCCCGGTTAGTGTCTAACACACTGCCCCGGTTAGTGTCTAACACACTGCCCCTGTTAGTGTCTAACACACTGCCCCAGTTAATGTCTAACACACTGCCCCAGTTAGTGTCTAACACACTGCCCCAGTTAGTGTCTAACACACTGCCCCAGTTAGTGTCTAACACACTGCCCCAGTTAGTGTCTAACACACTGCCCCGGTTAGTGTCTAACACACTGCCCCTGTTAGTGTGTAACACACTGCCCCGGTTAGTGTCTAAGACACTGCCCCGGTTAGTGTCTAACACACTGCCCCGGTTAGTGTCTAACAACTGCCCCAGTTAGTGTCTAACACACTGCCCCGGTTAGTGTCTGATAAACTGCCCCGGTTAGTGTCCAACACACTGCTCCAGTAAGTGTCTAACACACTGCCTCGGTTAGTGTCTAACACACTGCCCCAGTTAATGTGTAACACACTGCCCCAGTTAGTGTCTAACTCACTGCCCCGGTTAGTGTCTAACACACTGCCCCAGTTCGTGTCGAACACACTGCTCCGGTTAGTGTCTAACACACTGCCCCAGTTAGTGTCTAACACACTGCCCCTGTTAGTGTCTAACACACTGCCCCAGTTAGTGTCTAACACACTGCCCCTGTTAATGTCTAACACACTGCCCCGGTTAGTGTCTAACACACTGCCCCTGTTAATGTGTAACACACTGCCCCAGTTAATGTGTAACACACTGCCCCAGTTAGTGTCTAACACACTGCCCCTGTTAGTGTCTAACACACTGCCCCAGTTAGTGTCTAACACACTGCCCCTGTTAATGTCTAACACACTGCCCCGGTTAGTGTCTAACACACTGCCCCAGTTAATGTCTAACACACTGCCCCAGTTAATGTGTAACACACTGCCCCAGTTAATGTCTAACACACTGCCCCAGTTAATGTGTAACACACTGCCCCTGTTAATGTCTAACACACTGACCCAGTTAGTGTCTAACACACTGCCCCAGTTAATGTGTAACACACTGCCCCTGTTAATGTCTAACACACTGACCCAGTTAGTGTCTAACACACTGCCCCAGTTAATGTGTAACACACTGCCCCTGTTAATGTCTAACACACTGCCCCGGTTAGTGTCTAACACACTGCCCCAGTTAGTGTCTAACACACTGCCCCTGTTAGTGTCTAACACACTGCCCCGGTTAGTGTCTAACACACTGCCCCGGTTAGTGTCTAACACACTGCCCCAGTTAATGTGTAACACACTGCCCCTGTTAATGTCTAACACACTGCCCCAGTTAGTGTCTAACACACTGCCCCAGTTAGTGTCTAACACACTGCCCCAGTTAATGTGTAACACACTGCCCCTGTTAATGTCTAACACACTGCCCCAGTTAATGTCTAACACACTGCCCCAGTTAGTGTCTAACACACTGCCCCAGTTAGTGTCTAACACACTGCCCCAGTTAGTGTCTAACACACTGCCCCAGTTAGTGTCTAACACACTGCCCCAGTTAGTGTCTAACACACTGCCCCAGTTAATGTGTAACACACTGCCCCTGTTAATGTCTAACACACTGCCCCAGTTAATGTCTAACACACTGCCCCAGTTAGTGTCTAACACACTGCCCCTGTTAATGTCTAACACACTGACCCAGTTAGTGTCTAACACACTGCCCCTGTTAATGTCTAACACACTGCCCCAGTTAGTGTCTAACACACTGCCCCAGTTAATGTGTAACACACTGCCCCTGTTAATGTCTAACACACTGACCCAGTTAGTGTCTAACACACTGCCCCAGTTAATGTGTAACACACTGCCCCTGTTAATGTGTAACACACTGCCCCAGTTAGTGTCTAACACACTGCCCCAGTTAGTGTCTAACACACTGACCCAGTTAGTGTCTAACACACTGCCCCAGTTAATGTCTAACACACTGCCCCAGTTAATGTGTAACACACTGCCCCTGTTAGTGTCTAACACACTGCCCCTGTTAGTGTCTAACACACTGCCCCGGTTAGTGTCTAACACACTGCCCCGGTTAGTGTCTAACACACTGCCCCTGTTAGTGTCTAACACACTGCCCCGGTTAGTGTCTAACACACTGCCCCAGTTAGTGTCTAACACACTGCCCCTGTTAGTGTCTAACACACTGCCCCGGTTAGTGTCTAACACACTGCCCCAGTTAGTGTCTAACACACTGCCCCTGTTAGTGTCTAACACACTGCCCCAGTTAGTGTCTAACACACTGCCCCTGTTAGTGTCTAACACACTGCCCCGGTTAGTGTCTAACACACTGCCCCTGTTAGTGTCTAACACACTGCCCCTGTTAGTGTCTAACACACTGCCCCAGTTAGTGTCTAACACACTGCCCCTGTTAGTGTCTAACACACTGCCCCGGTTAGTGTCTAACACACTGCCCCAGTTAGTGTCTAACACACTGCCCCTGTTAGTGTCTAACACACTGCCCCGGTTAGTGTCTAACACACTGCCCCAGTTAGTGTCTAACACACTGCCCCTGTTAGTGTCTAACACACTGCCCCAGTTAGTGTCTAACACACTGCCCCTGTTAGTGTCTAACACACTGCCCCGGTTAGTGTCTAACACACTGCCCCAGTTAGTGTCTAACACACTGCCCCTGTTAGTGTCTAACACACTGCCCCGGTTAGTGTCTAACACACTGCCCCAGTTAGTGTCTAACACACTGCCCCAGTTAATGTGTAACACACTGCCCCTGTTAGTGTCTAACACACTGCCCCGGTTAGTGTCTAACACACTGCCCCTGTTACTGTCTAACACACTGCCCCAGTTAGTGTCTAACACACTGCCCCAGTTAGTGTCTAACACACTGCCCCGGTTAGTGTCTAACACACTGCCCCAGTTAGTGTCTAACACACTGCCCCGGTTAGTGTCTAACACACTGCCCCAGTTAGTGTCTTACACACTGCCCCGGTTAGTGTCTAACACACTGCCCCAGTTAGTGTCTAACACACTGCCCCGGTTAGTGTCTAACACACTGCCCCTGTTAGTGTCTAACACACTGCCCCAGTTAGTGTCTAACACACTGCCCCTGTTAGTGTCTAACACACTGCCCCGGTTAGTGTCTAACACACTGCCCCGGTTAGTGTCTAACACACTGCCCCAGTTAGTGTCTAACACACTGCCCCTGTTAGTGTCTAACACACTGCCCCTGTTAGTGTCTAACACACTGCCCCGGTTAGTGTCTAACACACTGCCCCAGTTAGTGTCTAACACACTGCCCCAGTTAATGTGTAACACACTGCCCCAGTTAGTGTGTAACACACTGCCCCAGTTAGTGTCTAACACACTGCCCCTGTTAGTGTCTAACACACTGCCCCTGTTAGTGTCTAACACACTGCCCCTGTTAGTGTCTAACACACTGCCCCGGTTAGTGTCTAACACACTGCCCCGGTTACTGTCTAACACACTGCCCCTGTTAGTGTCTAACACACTGCCCCGGTTGGTGTCTAACACACTGCCCCGGTTACTGTCTAACACACTGCCCCTGTTAGTGTCTAACACACTGCCCCAGTTAATGTGTAACACACTGCCCCAGTTAGTGTCTAACACACTGCCCCAGTTAATGTGTAACACACTGCCCCAGTTAGTGTCTAACACACTGCCCCTGTTAGTGTCTAACACACTGCCCCAGTTAATGTGTAACACACTGCCCCTGTTAGTGTCTAACACACTGCCCCAGTTAATGTGTAACACACTGCCCCAGTTAGTGTCTAACACACTGCCCCTGTTAGTGTCTAACACGCTGCCCCGGTTGGTGTCTAACACACTGCCCCGGTTACTGTCTAACACACTGCCCCTGTTAGTGTCTAACACACTGCCCCAGTTAATGTGTAACACACTGCCCCAGTTAGTGTCTAACACACTGCCCCTGTTAGTGTCTAACACACTGCCCCAGTTAGTGTCTAACACACTGCCCCAGTTAGTGTCTAACACACTGCCCCTGTTAGTGTCTAACACACTGCCCCTGTTAGTGTCTAACACACTGCCCCAGTTAGTGTCTAACACACTGCCCCTGTTAGTGTCTAACACACTGCCCCTGTTAGTGTCTAACACACTGCCCCAGTTAGTGTCTAACACACTGCCCCAGTTAGTGTCTAACACACTGCCCCTGTTAGTGTCTAACACACTGCCCCTGTTAGTGTCTAACACACTGCCCCAGTTAGTGTCTAACACACTGCCCCTGTTAGTGTCTAACACACTGCCCCAGTTAGTGTCTAACACACTGCCCCGGTTAGTGTCTAACACACTGCCCCAGTTAGTGTCTAACACACTGCCCCAGTTAGTGTCTAACACACTGCCCCGGTTAGTGTCTAACACACTGCCCCGGTTAGTGTCTAACACACTGCCCCTGTTAGTGTCTAACACACTGCCCCGGTTAGTGTCTAACACACTGCCCCGGTTAGTGTCTAACACACTGCCCCGGTTAGTGTCTAACACACTGCCCCGGTTAGTGTCTAACACACTGCCCCTGTTAGTGTCTAACACACTGCCCCAGTTAATGTCTAACACACTGCCCCAGTTAGTGTCTAACACACTGCCCCAGTTAGTGTCTAACACACTGCCCCAGTTAGTGTCTAACACACTGCCCCAGTTAGTGTCTAACACACTGCCCCGGTTAGTGTCTAACACACTGCCCCTGTTAGTGTGTAACACACTGCCCCGGTTAGTGTCTAAGACACTGCCCCGGTTAGTGTCTAACACACTGCCCCGGTTAGTGTCTAACAACTGCCCCAGTTAGTGTCTAACACACTGCCCCGGTTAGTGTCTGATAAACTGCCCCGGTTAGTGTCCAACACACTGCTCCAGTAAGTGTCTAACACACTGCCTCGGTTAGTGTCTAACACACTGCCCCAGTTAATGTGTAACACACTGCCCCAGTTAGTGTCTAACACACTGCCTCGGTTAGTGTCTAACACACTGCCCCGGTTAGTGTCTAACACACTGCCCCAGTTCGTGTCGAACACACTGCTCCGGTTAGTGTCTAATACACTGCCCCAGTTTGTGTCTATCACACTGCCACGGTTAGTGTGTAACACACTGCCCCGGATAGTGTCTAACACACTGCCCCGGTTAGTGTCTAACACACTGCTCCGGTTAGTGTCTAACACACTGCCCCGGTTAGTGTCTAACACACTGCCCCGGTTAGTGTCTAACACACTGCCCCAGTTTGTGTCTAACACACTGCCCCAGTGAGTGTCGAACACACTGCTCCGGTTAGTGTCTAACACACTGCCCCAGTTTGTGTCTAACACACTGCCCCAGTGAGTGTCGAACACACTGCTCCGGTTAGTGTCTAACACACTGCCCCAGTTAGTGTCTAACACACTGCCCCGGTTAATGTCTAACACACTGCCCTAGTTAGTGTCTAACACACTGCCCCGGTTAATGTGTAACACACTGCCCCGGTTAGAGTCGAACACACTGCCCCGGTTAGTGTCTAACACACTGCCCCGGTTAGTGTGTAACACACTGACCCGGTTAATGTGTAACACACTGCCCCGGTTAGTGTCTAACACACTGCCCCGGTTAGTGTCTAACACTCTGCCCCGGTTAATGTGTAACACACTGCCCCGGTTATTGTCTAACTCACTGCCCCGGTTAGTGTCTAACACACTGCCCCGTTTAGTGTCTAACACACTGCCCCGGTTAGTGTCCAACACACTGCCCCGGTTAGTGTGTAACACACTGCCCCGGTTAGTGTCTAAAACACTGCCCCGGTTCGTGTCTAACACACTGCCCCGGTTAGTGTCTAACACACTGCCCCGTTTAGTGTCTAACACACTGCCCCGTTTAGTGTCTAACACACTGCCCCGGTTTGTGTCCAACACACTGCCCCGGTTAGTGTCTAACACACTGCCCCAGTTAGTGTCTAACACACTGCCCCGGTTAATGTGTAACACACTGCCCTGGTTAGTGTCTCACACACTGCCCCGGTTAGTGTCTAACACACTGCCCCGGTTAGTGTCTGACACACTGCCCCGGTTAGTGTCTAACACTCTGCCCCGGTTAATGTGTAACACACTGCCCCGGTTATTGTCTAACTCACAGCCCCGGTTAGTGTCTAACGCACTGCCCGCTTAGTGTCTAACTCACTGCTCCGGTTAGTTTCTAACACACTGACCCAGTTAATGTCTAACACACTGCCCCGGTTGGTGCCTAACACACTGCCCCAGTTAATGTGTAACACACTGCCCCAGTAAGTGTCTAACACACTGCCGCGGTTATTGTCTAACACACTGCCCCGGATAGTGTCTAATAAACTGCCCCGGTTAGTGTCCAACACACTGCCCCGGTTAGTGTCTAACACATTGCCCCGGTTAATGTGTAACAATGTGCCCCGGTTAATGTGTAACACACTGCCCCGGTTCATGTCTAACACACTGCCCCGGTTAGTGTCTAACACACTGCCCCAGTTAATGTGTAACACACTGCCCCAGTAAGTGTCTAACACACTGCCCCGGTTAATGTGTAACAATGTGCCCCGGTTAATGTGTAACACACTGCCCGGTTAGTGTCTAACACACTGCCCCGGTTAGTGTCTAACACACTGCCCCAGTTAGTGTCTAACACACTGCCCCGGTTAGTGTCTAATAAACTGCCCCGGTTAGTGTCCAACACACTGCTCCAGTAAGTGTCTAACACTGCCTCTGTTAGTGTCGAACACACTGCTCCGGTTAGTGTCTAATACACTGCCCCAGTTTGTGTCTATCACACTGCCCCGGTTAGTGTGTAACACACTGCTCCGGTTAGTGTCTAACACACTGCCCCAGTTTGTGTCTAAGACACTGCCCCGGTTAGTGTGTAACACTCTGCCCCGGTTAATGTCTAACACACTGCCCCGGTTAGTGTCTAACACACTGCCCCAGTTAGTGTCGAACACACTGCCCCCGTTAATGTGTAACACACTGCCCCGGTTAGTGTCTAACACACTGCCCCGGTTAGTGTCTAACACACTGCCCCGGTTAGTGTCTAACACACTGCCCCGGTTAGTGTCTAACACTCTGCCCCGGTTAATGTGTAACACACTGCCCCGGTTATTGTCTAACTCACTGCCCCGGTTAGTGTCTAACACACTGCCCCGGTTAGTGTCTAACACACTGCCCCGTTTAGTGTCTAACACACTGCCCCGGTTCGTGTCCAACACACTGCCCCGGTTAGTGTGTAACACACTGCCCCGGTTAGTGTCTAACGCACTGCCCGCTTAGTGTCTAACACACTGCTCCAGTTAGTTTCGAACACACTGCCCCGGTTAGCGTCTAACACACTGCCCCGGTTAATGTGTAACACACTGCCCCAGTTAGTGTCTAACACACTGCCACGGTTAGTGTCTAACTCACTGCTCCGGTTAGTGTCTAACACGCTGCCCCGGATAGTGTCTAACACACTGCCCCAGTTAGTGTCGAACACACTGCTCCGGTTAGTGTCTAATACACTGCCCCAGTTTGTGTCTATCACACTGCCCCGGTTAGTGTGTAACACACTGCCCCGGATAGTGTCTAACACACTGCTCCGGTTTGTGTCTAACACACTGCCCCGGTTAGTGTCTAACACACTGCCCCAGTTAGCGACTAACACACTGCTCCGGTTAGTGTCTAACACACTGCCCCGGATAGTGTCTAACACACTGCTCCGGTTCGTGTCGAACACACTGCTCCGGTTAGTGTCTAACACACTGCCCCAGTGAGTGTCGAACACATTGCTCCGGTTAGTGTCTAACACACTGCCCCAGTTTGTGTCTAACACACTGCCCCGGTTAGTGTCTAACACACTGCCCCGGTTAGTGTCTAACACACTGCCCCGGTTAGTGTCTAACACACTGCCCCGGTTAATGTGTAACACACTGCCCCGGTTAGTGTCTAACTCACTGCCCCGGTTAGTGTCTAACACACTGCCCCGGTTAGTGTGTAACACACTGCCCCGGTTAATGTGTAACACACTGCCCCGGTTAGTGTCTAACACACTGCCCCGGTTAATGTGTAACACACTGCCCCGGTTAGTGTCTAACTCACTGCCCCGGTTAGTGTCTAACACACTGCCCCGGTTAGTGTGTAACACACTGCCCCGGTTAATGTGTAACACACTGCCCCGGTTAGTGTCTAACACACTGCCCCGGTTAGTGTCTAACACACTGCCCCGGTTAGTGTCTAACACACTGCCCCGGTTAATGTGTAACACACTGCCCCGGTTAGTGTCTAACTCACTGCCCCGGTTAGTGTCTAACACACTGCCCCGGTTAGTGTGTAACACTCTGCCCCAGTTAGTGTCTAACACACTGCCCCGGTTAATGTGTAACAGACTGCCCCGGTTAGTGTCTAACTCACTGCCCCGGTTAGTGTCTAACACACTGCCCCGGTTAGTGTCTAACACACTGCCCCTGTTAGTGTCCAACATACTGCCCCGGTTAGTGTGTAACACACTGCCCCAGTTAGTGTCTAACACACTGCCCCGGTTAGTGTCTAACACACTGCCCCGGTTAGTGTGAAGCACACTGCCCCGGTTAGTGTCTAACACACTGCCCCAGTTAGTTTCGAACACACTGCCCCGGTTAGCATCTAACACACTGCCCTTCTTAGCCACTAACACACTGCCCCGGTTAGTGTCTGACACACGGCCACAGTTAGCGTCAAACACACTGCCCCGGTTAGTGTCTAACACACTGCCCCGGTTAGTGTCTAACACACTGCCCCGGTTAGTGTCTAACATACTGCCCCGGTTAGTGTCTAACACACTGCCCCGGTTTGTGTCTAACACACTGCCCTTGTTAGCGACTAACACACTGCCCCGGTTAGTGTGTAACACACTGCCCCGGTTAGTGTCTAACACACTGCCCCGGTTAGTGTCTAACACACTGCCCCGGCTTCGTGTCCAACACACTGCCCCGGTTAGTGTCTAACACACTGCCCCAGTAAGTGTCCAACACACTGCCCCAGTAAGTGTGTAACACACTGTCCCGGTTAGTGGCTAACACACTGTCCCGGTTAGTGTCTAACACACTGCCCCGGCTTAGTGTCCAACACACGGCCCCGGTTAGTGTCTAACACACTGCCCCAGTAAGTGTCCAACACACTGCCCCGGTTAGTGTCTAACACACTGCCCCGGTTAGTGTCTAACACACGGCCCCGGTTAGTGTCCAACACACTGCCCCGGTTAGTGTCTAACACACTGCCCCAGTAAGTGTGTAACACACTGTCCCGGTTAGTGTCTAACACACTGCCCCTGTTAGTGTCTAACACACTGCCCCGGTTAGTGTCTAACACACTGCCCCAGTAAGTGTGTAACACACTGTCCCGGTTAGTGGCTAACACACTGTCCCGGTTAGTGTGTAACACACTGTCCCGGTTAGTGTCTAACACGCTGCCCCGGTTAGTGTCTAACACACTGCCCCAGTAAGTGTCTGACACACTGCCCCGGTTAGTGTGTAACACACTGCCCCGGTAAGTGTCTAACACACTGCCCCGGTTAGTGTCTAACACACTGCCCCGGTTAGTGTCTAACACACTGCCCCGGTTAGTGTCTAACACACTGACTCAGTTAGTGTCTAACACACTGCCCCGGTTAGTGTCTAACACACTGCCCTGGTTACTGTCTAACACACTGACCCAGTTAGTGTCTAACACACTGCCCCGGTTAGTGTCTAACACACTGCCCCGGTTAGTGTGTAACACACTGCCCCGGTTAGTGTCTAACACACTGCCCCAGTTAGTGTCTAACACACTGCCCCGGTTAGTGTCTAACACACTGCCCCGGTTAGTGTCTAACACACTGCCCCGGTTAGTGTGTAACACACTGCCCCGGTTAGTGTCTAACACACTGCCCCGGTTAGTGTCTAACACACTGACCCAGTTAGTGTCTAACACACTGCCCCAGTTAGTGTCTAACACACTGCCCCGGTTAGTGTCTAACACACTGCCCCGGTTAGTGTCTAACACACTGCCCCGGTTAGTGTCTAACACACTGCCCCAGTTAGTGTCTAACACGCTGCCCCGGTTAGTGTCTAACACACTGCCCCAGTTAGTGTCTAACACACTGCCCCGGTTAGTGTCTAATAAACTGCCCCGGTTAGTGTCCAACACACTGCTCCAGTAAGTGTCTAACACTGCCTCTGTTAGTGTCGAACACACTGCTCCGGTTAGTGTCTAATACACTGCCCCAGTTTGTGTCTATCACACTGCCCCGGTTAGTGTGTAACACACTGCTCCGGTTAGTGTCTAACACACTGCCCCAGTTTGTGTCTAAGACACTGCCCCGGTTAGTGTGTAACACTCTGCCCCGGTTAATGTCTAACACACTGCCCCGGTTAGTGTCTAACACACTGCCCCAGTTAGTGTCGAACACACTGCCCCCGTTAATGTGTAACACACTGCCCCGGTTAGTGTCTAACACACTGCCCCGGTTAGTGTCTAACACACTGCCCCGGTTAGTGTCTAACACACTGCCCCGGTTAGTGTCTAACACTCTGCCCCGGTTAATGTGTAACACACTGCCCCGGTTATTGTCTAACTCACTGCCCCGGTTAGTGTCTAACACACTGCCCCGGTTAGTGTCTAACACACTGCCCCGTTTAGTGTCTAACACACTGCCCCGGTTCGTGTCCAACACACTGCCCCGGTTAGTGTGTAACACACTGCCCCGGTTAGTGTCTAACGCACTGCCCGCTTAGTGTCTAACACACTGCTCCAGTTAGTTTCGAACACACTGCCCCGGTTAGCGTCTAACACACTGCCCCGGTTAATGTGTAACACACTGCCCCAGTTAGTGTCTAACACACTGCCACGGTTAGTGTCTAACTCACTGCTCCGGTTAGTGTCTAACACGCTGCCCCGGATAGTGTCTAACACACTGCCCCAGTTAGTGTCGAACACACTGCTCCGGTTAGTGTCTAATACACTGCCCCAGTTTGTGTCTATCACACTGCCCCGGTTAGTGTGTAACACACTGCCCCGGATAGTGTCTAACACACTGCTCCGGTTTGTGTCTAACACACTGCCCCGGTTAGTGTCTAACACACTGCCCCAGTTAGCGACTAACACACTGCTCCGGTTAGTGTCTAACACACTGCCCCGGATAGTGTCTAACACACTGCTCCGGTTCGTGTCGAACACACTGCTCCGGTTAGTGTCTAACACACTGCCCCGGTTAGTGTCCAACACACTGCCCCGGTTAGTGTCTAACACACTGCCCCGGTTAGTGTCCAACACACTGCTCCGGTTAGTGTCTAACACACTGCTCCGGTTAGTGTCTAACACACTGCCCCGGTTAGTGTCCAACACACTGCTCCGGTTCGTGTCGAACACACTGCTCCGGTTAGTGTCTAACACACTGCCCCAGTTTGTGTCTAACACACTGCCCCGGTTAGTGTCTAACACACTGCCCCGGTTAATGTGTAACACACTGCCCCAGTGAGTGTCGAACACATTGCTCCGGTTAGTGTCTAACACACTGCCCCAGTGAGTGTCGAACACATTGCTCCGGTTAGTGTCTAACACACTGCCCCAGTTTGTGTCTAACACACTGCCCCAGTTAGTGTCTAACACACTGCCCCAGTTTGTGTCTAACACACTGCCCCAGTTTGTGTCTAACACACTGCCCCGGTTAGTGTCTAACACACTGCCCCGGTTAATGTGTAACACACTGCCCCGGTTAGTGTCTAACTCACTGCCCCGGTTAGTGTCTAACACACTGCCCCGGTTAGTGTGTAACACACTGCCCCGGTTAATGTGTAACACACTGCCCCGGTTAGTGTCTAACACACTGCCCCGGTTAATGTGTAACACACTGCCCCGGTTAGTGTCTAACTCACTGCCCCGGTTAGTGTCTAACACACTGCCCCGGTTAGTGTGTAACACACTGCCCCGGTTAATGTGTAACACACTGCCCCGGTTAGTGTCTAACACACTGCCCCGGTTAGTGTCTAACACACTGCCCCGGTTAATGTGTAACACACTGCCCCGGTTAGTGTCTAACTCACTGCCCCGGTTAGTGTCTAACACACTGCCCCGGTTAGTGTGTAACACTCTGCCCCAGTTAGTGTCTAACACACTGCCCCGGTTAATGTGTAACAGACTGCCCCGGTTAGTGTCTAACTCACTGCCCCGGTTAGTGTCTAACACACTGCCCCGGTTAGTGTCTAACACACTGCCCCTGTTAGTGTCCAACATACTGCCCCGGTTAGTGTGTAACACACTGCCCCAGTTAGTGTCTAACACACTGCCCCGGTTAGTGTCTAACACACTGCCCCGGTTAGTGTGAAGCACACTGCCCCGGTTAGTGTCTAACACACTGCCCCAGTTAGTTTCGAACACACTGCCCCGGTTAGCATCTAACACACTGCCCTTCTTAGCCACTAACACACTGCCCCGGTTAGTGTCTAACACACTGCCCCGGTTAGTGTCTAACACACTGCCCCGGTTAGTGTCTAACATACTGCCCCGGTTAGTGTCTAACACACTGCCCCGGTTTGTGTCTAACACACTGCCCTTGTTAGCGACTAACACACTGCCCCGGTTAGTGTGTAACACACTGCCCCGGTTAGTGTCTAACACACTGCCCCGGTTAGTGTCTAACACACTGCCCCGGCTTCGTGTCCAACACACTGCCCCGGTTAGTGTCTAACACACTGCCCCAGTAAGTGTCCAACACACTGCCCCAGTAAGTGTGTAACACACTGTCCCGGTTAGTGGCTAACACACTGTCCCGGTTAGTGTCTAACACACTGCCCCGGCTTAGTGTCCAACACACGGCCCCGGTTAGTGTCTAACACACTGCCCCGGTTAGTGTCTAACACACTGCCCCAGTAAGTGTCCAACACACTGCCCCGGTTAGTGTCTAACACACTGCCCCGGTTAGTGTCTAACACACGGCCCCGGTTAGTGTCCAACACACTGCCCCGGTTAGTGTCTAACACACTGCCCCAGTAAGTGTGTAACACACTGTCCCGGTTAGTGTCTAACACACTGCCCCTGTTAGTGTCTAACACACTGCCCCGGTTAGTGTCTAACACACTGCCCCAGTAAGTGTGTAACACACTGTCCCGGTTAGTGGCTAACACACTGTCCCGGTTAGTGTGTAACACACTGTCCCGGTTAGTGTCTAACACGCTGCCCCGGTTAGTGTCTAACACACTGCCCCAGTAAGTGTCTGACACACTGCCCCGGTTAGTGTGTAACACACTGCCCCGGTAAGTGTCTAACACACTGCCCCGGTTAGTGTCTAACACACTGCCCCGGTTAGTGTCTAACACACTGCCCCGGTTAGTGTCTAACACACTGACTCAGTTAGTGTCTAACACACTGCCCCGGTTAGTGTCTAACACACTGCCCTGGTTACTGTCTAACACACTGACCCAGTTAGTGTCTAACACACTGCCCCGGTTAGTGTCTAACACACTGCCCCGGTTAGTGTGTAACACACTGCCCCGGTTAGTGTCTAACACACTGCCCCAGTTAGTGTCTAACACACTGCCCCGGTTAGTGTCTAACACACTGCCCCGGTTAGTGTCTAACACACTGCCCCGGTTAGTGTGTAACACACTGCCCCGGTTAGTGTCTAACACACTGCCCCGGTTAGTGTCTAACACACTGACCCAGTTAGTGTCTAACACACTGCCCCAGTTAGTGTCTAACACACTGCCCCGGTTAGTGTCTAACACACTGCCCCGGTTAGTGTCTAACACACTGCCCCGGTTAGTGTCTAACACACTGCCCCAGTTAGTGTCTAACACACTGCCCCAGTTAGTGTCTAACACACTGCCCCGGTTAGTGTCTAACACACTGCCCCGGTTAGTGTCTAACACGCTGCCCCTGTTAGTGTGTAACACACTGCCCCGGTTAGTGTCTAACACACTGACCCAGTTAGTGTCTAACACACTGCCCCAGTTAGTGTCTAACACACTGCCCCGGTTAGTGTCTAACACACTGCCCCGGTTAGTGTCTAACACACTGCCCCAGTTAGTGTCTAACACACTGCCCCGGTTCGTGTCTAACACACTGCCCCAGTTAGTGTCTAACACACTGACCCAGTTAGTGTCTAACACACTGCCCCGGTTAGTGTCTAACTCACTGCCCCGGTTAGTGTCTAACACACTGCCCCGGTTCGTGTTTAACACACTGCCCCAGTTAGTGTCTAACACACTGCCCCGGTTAGTGTCTAACACAGTGCCCCGGTTAGTGTCTAACACACTGCCCCGGTTAGTGTCTAACACACTGCCCCGGTTAGTGTCTAACACACTGCCCCGGTTAGTGTCTAACACACTGCCCCGGTTAGTGTGTAACACACTGCCCCGGTTAGTGTCTAACACACTGCCCCGGTTAGTGTCTAACACACTGCCCCGGTTAGTGTCTAACACACTGCCCCGGTTAGTGTCTAACACACTGCTCCGGTTAATGTCTAACACACTGCACCGGTTAGTGTCTAACACACTGCCCCGGTTAGTGTCTAACACACTACCCCGGTTAGTGTCTAACACACTGCCCCGTTTCGTGTTTAACACACTGCCCCGGTTAGTGTCTAACACAGTGCCTTAGAACCTGTGTCTTGTCGGGAATACTGGCAATGTGGCAATATCACACAATCCCATTTCAACATTGCAAAATCTTGAAGGTTTCGCTCAAATTCATGCTGGGAGTGGGTTCACACAATTTGCAACTTTGAACCAATATTTCTGTCACTCAAATTCCTTTCGTATGATAAAAATCAGAGATGTCATTCCGTGTTCAAACTGTCAAAGCATGTGATGATTTAGAGAAGGATTAGAAGCAGCTGGGATGGAAACAACGAATGAAACGCTCTGTGTGAAATGTCAGCAGATTGTGGGTGAACAAGATGAAGGTTAGGCTGAAGAATTAACTGAAGAAGCAGAGTTAATTTCTTCAGTATGACGCTGGCTTCAGGGTTATTCTGAATCTTAACCCTACATGATTTCAAATTCTGCCCAACCTACTTGGGACATTCACTTTGAACTTCCAATGCTAGTTTATTGAGCTAGTCTACTGTATACATATCGCAACATTTCATACAAGGGGTGGATAATCATACACAATGAGAGTAATATAGATCCCTACAGTGCAGAAGGAGGCCATTTGGCCCATCGAGACTGCACCGCTCACCAAAAGGGCATCCCACCCAAGCCCTATCCCTATAACGCCACACATTTACCCTGCTAATCCCTCTAACCTACATATCTTTGGACACTCAGGGGCAATTTAGCATGGCCAATCCACCTCACCTTCACGACTTTGGAGGAAACTGGAACACCCGGAGGAAACCCACGCAGACACGAAGCGAACATGCAGACTCCACTCAGTGACCCCCGATTCTGGAATCGAACCCGGGTCCCTGGTTCTGTGAGGGCAGCAGTGCGACAAACCTTTGGGGTCAGTCCAAAATGGACGCTCTATAACCCCTCATGGTTGTCAGTGCGGAAGGTGCTTGTGAGGATGAAGGAGACCATGTACGGGTGTTGGCGCTGTCCCTGCGTTTCTCTTCGTTGCCGCTCAGTGAAGATCTTGTCCGTTGTGTTCTGTATTGGGTGGAATCCGCACTGTGACTCTGGGAGGAGCCGCAGCGAGGTGGTGATTAAGGAGGATTCTTGCGATGACCTTCACTGCGGCCGAAAGCAGGCAGATTCCTCTGTGGTTGCTGCAGTCGCTCTTGTCGCCTTTCCTGAAGATGGTGACGATGACGGTGTCGGAGATCTCCCGGGGCACCTTCTCCTCGCTCCAGAGAAGGGAGATTCTCACCAATCGAGCTTCTCCGCCATGGTTTAGTGTTTCAGCGGGGGTTCCCTCTGCTCCGGATGCCTTGTTGTTCTTTAACTGTCCGAGTCCGATTCCTTTTCGACCTCGTGCCGGGTTGGGGTTGTGCGGAGACGGTGACGGGCGGCACACTGAGGGATGGAGTCGAGGACAGCCATGTTGAAGATGGGGGGGGCAGGATTTTCCCATTGCGCTCGCCCAAATCCAGTCAATCCCACCCAAGGTCAACGGAACTTTGCACGGCGCTATGATTCCCATGGCAGGCGGGACGGGAAAATTCCCCCCAGAGTCTCTGTTAAGGAGGTTTTTAAAGTGCTCCCTCCAGCGGGCACTGGCCGCCTCCCTGTTCTTGGCCAGCAGTTAGGTGGGGCTGTCGGTGGCCTTGACTGGACTGAAGGAAACTTGAGCATCATGGCAGTCGACTAACTCCTGGATCTCCTGCGCTTCCCCGCCCACCCTCTGTTCTTTCGGTCACGGGTTTTCCCTCAGCCTCCAGCTGTCGGTACAGCTGCTTTCCTGCTCGGAGTTGGGTTGCTGCTTTAGGTTCAGCCTTGCCCCTTCTCAGCCCCGGAGCCTCCCAGGCATTCTCCTCGATCCAGTCTTGATGTTTCCTGGTCGAATGACTGAGTGTCCCTTCACAGGGGCTGATTAAGGAAGGATTGGGTGCAGACTGGGCGCCATGGACACAAGGCGGGATTTTACACCCTCGCTCGTCCCGAAACCGTAACATCTCGCCCCAGGTCAACGGACCTTCCCATGCTCCGCCCCTCGCCCGCTCCGATTCCTGAGGGGGGGCGGGCCGGTTAAATTCCAGCCTCTGCGGCTCTGGGTCACCGGGAGTTGTCAGGTTGGCAGCGAGGTGCCGGCTGGATACGGCGCTCTCTTTCTCTCTCTCTCTTACCAGGGTCTTTAAGATCCTCAGCGTTGAGTTTCCTGTGGCATTGTTCCTGTCGCCGTCACTGCTTTGGGGTTACGGTGATGTTGAGCGGAGAGCGGATTGGATGGTGGTCAGTCCCGCAGTTGCTGGCTGCCCACACGGTGCGGGTGATATTCCTGTCCTCACGGTCCCTCACTCAGACGGTGATACAGTCACTCCGATGCCCAGTGCTCGGAGTGAGGGTGTTGTACTTGTCTCTCTGACAGAACAAGGTGTTGGTTATAACAAGGCCGTGTTCTCGGCATTCTGTCAGGAGCAGAGTGCAGTTGGTGTTGGATTTCCCTCCCCCTCTCACTGCCGATGACCCCTCCCCAGGGGTCTGTGCTCTTTCCAACTCTGGTGTTGAAGTTTCCAAGAAGGATCAGCTTGTAGCTTGCTGGGACTGGTGAGGCCGCAGCTGGAATACTGTGTGCAGTATTGGTCCCCTTATTTGCGGAAGGATATATTGGCCTTGGAGGGAGTGCAGAGAAGGTTCACCAGGTTGATACCAGAGATGAGGGGTGTTGATTATGAGGAGAGACTGAGCAGATTGGATTTGTACTCGTTGGAATTTAGAAGGTTGAGGGGGGATCTTATAGAGACCTATAAGATAATGAAGGGGCTGGATAGGGTAGAGGTGGAGAGATTCTTTCCACTTAGAAAGGAAGCTAGAACTAGAGGGCACAGCCTCAAAATAAAGGGGGGTCAGTTTAGGACAGAGTTGAGAAGGAACTTCTTCTCTCAAAGGGTGGTGAATCTCTGGAATTCTCTGCCCACTGAAGTGGTGGAGGCTACCTTGTTGAATATGTTTAAATCATGGATAGATGGATTCCTGATCGGTAAGGGAATTAGGGGTTATAGGGATCAGGCGGGTAGGTGGAACTGATCCACTTCAGATCAGCCATGATCTTGTTGAATGGCGGGGCAGGCTTGAGGGGCTAGATGGCCTACTCCTGCTCCTATTTCTTATGTTCTTATGACTCGGGTCGATGGTTGCTTGAGGCTGGAGTACAATTCCTCTTTGGACCCAACTGCAGCTTCCAGTATTGGGCCGTACGCGCTGCTCAGCACAGCGGCTCTGGGCTCGAGTGAGGTGAAGGGTGAGAAAGTGTTTGTTTATCCCACAGGGGGAGTCCCTGAGCGCCGCCTCATTGTTTCTAATGGGGAAGCCGGCACCATGGGGAGAGAAACCAGCTTCTGCTTTACCTTTCCAGACGACAGACTAACTGTCACCCTGCTCCGTGAGCTGAACCTCCCACTGCCCATCGGCTCTCAATGAGGTGCTCATGCCAGTACGGAACCGCCTGAGCTGTTGGGCAATGGTGGCAGCGCACCGTTCCAGTTGGTCGCTGCCAGGGTTTCAGGCCCCAAACTTCCTTTCAAGGGATGGAAGGTGTGTGAGTTCTTTAATGTTGGGTGGTCGTTCCACAACAACTGCATTGCCCCACACTGGGTTCCCCGCTCTCCCCCCGCACTGCCCCACACTGGGTTCCCCGCTCTCCCCCCGCGCTGCCCCACACTGGGTTCCCCGCTCTCCCCCCCGCACTGCCCCACACTGGGTTCCCCGCTCTCCCCCCCGCGCTGCTCCACACTGGGTTCCCCGCTCTCCCCCCCGCACTGCCCCACACTGGGTTCCCCGCTCTCCCCCCGCACTGCCCCACACTGGGTTCCCCGCTCTCCCCCCGCGCTGCCCCACACTGGGTTCCCCGCTCCCCCCGCCCTCCCACCGCACTGCCCCACACTGGGTTCCCCGCTCCCCCCCCCTCCCCCCGCACTGCCCCACACTGGGTTCCCCGCTCTCCCCCCGCGCTGCCCCACACTGGGTTCCCCGCTCCCCCCCCCTCCCCCCGCACTGCACCACACTGGGTTCCCCGCTCTCCCCCCGCACTGCCCCACACTGGGTTCCCCGCTCTCCCCCCGCGCTGCCCCACACTGGGTTCCCCGCTCTCCCCCCGCACTGCCCCACACTGGGTTCCCCGCTCTCCCCCCGCACTGCCCCACACTGGGTTCCCCGCTCTCCCCCCCGCGCTGCCCCACACTGGGTTCCCCGCTCTCCCCCCGCACTGCCCCACACTGGGTTCCCTGCTCTCCCCCCGCACTGCCCCACACTGGGTTCCTCGCTCTCCCCTCGCACTGCCCCACACTGGGTTCCCCGCTCTCCCCCCGCACTGCCCCACACTGGGTTCCCCGCTCTCCCCCCCCCCCCCCCCCCCCCCCACACTGCCCCACACTGGGTTCCCCGCTCTCCCCCCGCGCTGCCCCACACTGGGTTCCCCGCTCTCCCCCGCGCTGCCCCACACTGGGTTCCCCGCTCTCCCCCCGCACTGCCCCACACTGGGTTCCCCGCTCCCCCCCCCCCTCCCCCCGCACTGCCCCACACTGGGTTCCCCGCTCTCCCCCCCGCACTGCCCCACACTGGGTTCCCCGCTCTCCCCCCCGCGCTGCCCCACACTGGGTTCCCCGCTCTCCCCCCCCCCCCCCCCCCCCGCACTGCCCCACACTGGGTTCCCCGCTCTCCCCCCGCGCTGCCCCACACTGGGTTCCCCGCTCTCCCCCGCGCTGCCCCACACTGGGTTCCCCACTCTCCCCCCGCACTGCCCCACACTGGGTTCCCCGCTCTCCCCCCCGCACTGCCCCACACTGGGTTCCCCGCTCTCCCCCCGCACTGCCCCACACTGGGTTCCCCGCTCTCCCCCCCGCGCTGCCCCACACTGGGTTCCCCGCTCTCCCCCCCGCGCTGCCCCACACTGGGTTCCCCGCTCTCCCCCCCGCGCTGCCCCACACTGGGTTCCCCGCTCTCCCCCCGCGCTGCCCCACACTGCGTTCCCCGCTCTCCCCCCGCACTGCCCCACACTGGGTTCCCCGCTCTCCCCCCCGCGCTGCCCCACACTGCGTTCCCCGCTCTCCCCCCCGCACTGCCCCACACTGGGTTCCCCGCTCTCCCCCCGCACTGCCCCACACTGGGTTCCCCGCTCTCCCCCCCACGCTGCCCCACACTGGGTTCCCCGCTCTCCCCCCGCACTGCCCCACACTGGGTTCCCCGCTCTCCCCCGCGCTGCCCCACACTGGGTTCCCCGCTCTCTCCCCCGCGCTGCCCCACACTGGCTTACCTGCTCCCCCCCCGCGCTGCCCCACACTGGGTTCCCCGCTCTCCCCCCCGCGCTGCCCCACACTGGGTTCCCCGCTCTCCCCCCCGCGCTGCCCCACACTGGGTTCCCCGCTCTCCCCCCGCGCTGCCCCACACTGGGTTCCCTGCTCCCCCCCCGCACTGCCCCACACTGGCTTCCCCGCTCTCCCCCCGCACTGCCCCACCCTGGGTTCCCCGCTCTCCCCCCGCGCTGCCCCACACTGGGTTCCCCGCTCTCCCCCCCGCGCTGCCCCACACTGGGTTCCCCGCTCTCCCCCCCCGCACTGCCCCACACTGGGTTCCCCGCTCTCCCCCCGCGCTGCCCCACACTGGGTTCCCCGCTCTCCCCCCCGCACTGCCCCACACTGGGTTCCCCGCTCTCCCCCCCGCGCTGCCCCACACTGGGTTCCCCGCTCTCCCCCCCGCGCTGCCCCACACTGGGTTCCCCGCTCTCCCCCCCGCGCTGCCCCACACTGGGTTCCCCGCTCTCTCCCCCGCGCTGCCCCACACTGGGTTCCCTGCTCTCCCCCCCACGCTGCCCCACACTGGGTTCCCCGCTCTCCCCCCCGCACTGCCCCACACTGGGTTCCCCGCTCTCCCCCCCGCGCTGCCCCACACTGGGTTCCCCGCTCTCTCCCCCGCGCTGCCCCACACTGGGTTCCCCGCTCTCCCCCCGCACTGCCCCACACTGGGTTCCCCGCTCTCCCACCCCCCCCGCACTGCCCCACACTGGGTTCCCCGCTCTCCCCCCCCCCCCCGCACTGCCCCACACTGGGTTCCCCGCTCTCCCCCCGCACTGCCCCACACTGGGTTCCCCGCTCTCCCCCCCCCCCCCGCACTGCCCCACACTGGGTTCCCCGCTCTCCCCCCCCCCCCCCCCGCACTGCCCCACACTGGGTTCCCCGCTCTCCCCCCGCACTGCCCCACACTGGGTTCCCCGCTCTCCCCCCGCGCTGCCCCACACTGGGTTCCCCGCTCTCCCCCCCGCACTGCCCCACACTGGGTTCCCCGCTCTCCCCCCCGCACTGCCCCACACTGGGTTCCCCGCTCTCCCCCCGCACTGCCCCACACTGGGTTCCCCGCTCTCCCCCCGCACTGCCCCACACTGGGTTCCCCGCTCTCCCCCCCGCGCTGCCCCACACTGGGTTCCCCGCTCTCCCCCCCACGCTGCCCCACACTGGGTTCCCCGCTCTCCCCCCGCACTGCCCCACACTGGGTTCCCCGCTCTCCCCCCCGCACTGCCCCACACTGGGTTCCCGGCTCTCCCCCGCGCTGCCCCACACTGGGTTCCCCGCTCTCCCCCCCGCGCTGCCCCACACTGGGTTCCCCGCTCTCCCCCCCACGCTGCCCCACACTGGGTTCCCCGCTCTCCCCCCCCGCACTGCCCCACACTGGGTTCCCCGCACTGCCCCACACTGGGTTCCCCGCTCTCCCCCCCGCGCTGCCCCACACTGGGTTCCCCGCTCTCCCCCCGGCTGCCCCACACTGGGTTCCCCGCTCTCCCCCCCACGCTGCCCCACACTGGGTTCCCCGCTCTCCCCCCCACGCTGCCCCACACTGGGTTCCCCGCTCTCCCCCCCACGCTGCCCCACACTGGGTTCCCCCCCCTCCCCCCGCACTGCCCCACACTGGGTTCCCCGCACTCCCCCCCACGCTGCCCCACACTGGGTTCCCCACTCTCCCCTCCACACTCCCCCACACTGGGTTCCCCACTCTCCCCCCCACGCTGCCCCACACTGGGTTCCCCACTCTCCCCTCCACACTCCCCCACACTGGGTTCCCCACTCTCCCCTCCACACTCCCCCACACTCGGTTCCGCGCTCTCCCCCCATGTTGCAGTT
This sequence comes from Mustelus asterias, assembly GCF_964213995.1. Taxonomy (NCBI): domain Eukaryota; kingdom Metazoa; phylum Chordata; class Chondrichthyes; order Carcharhiniformes; family Triakidae; genus Mustelus; species Mustelus asterias. The sequence goes on from NC_135826.1 coordinate 40,688,361, forward strand.
CTGGCCTTTTGCTCATCCCTAGTTTTAAAGGCCCCTCGTTTCACAGTTGTGCTTTTTCCTACTTGTGTCCTAAACTTCCTCGAGGAACCTCTCCACCTTTCTCTGTTCCTCTAAGTCTCTTCTTAAATCCCACCTCTTTCAGCCAGCTTTCATTCCCTTGCGCTGACATCCCTTTCATTGTTAAACAGCTTCCAGTGAAACCCCCGCGACATCGTATTTACATTAAATACACAAAGCAAATATGATCTGCATTATTGGGATGCTCTTGTGAAGGTTAATGGAGCAGCCGTGTGATTGAAGCATTTTCTGTTTATTTCAGATTTTCATTTTCTTTCTTCTAAGAGGGAGGTTTGATTGCAACGGGGCGTCCAATACCTGAGCTAAACTCTCTGTTATTCACTCTGGCCACGTACAATCTTACTGGGTCTGGGTACCACATGCTCACACTGAAACGTCTGCACTGTATCCGCTTGGTGATTTGGACGCTGGAGATATCTGCAGTTATCATTCTGTACAAAACTCAGGGCACCAACTTCCATTAATCGTGCTGATGTGGAACGGGAAACAAAGATTTTGTCCATCACTGCAACTGGTTTATTCCTGAATGGTTTAGCGATTAACAACCGCTTAAGAAGCTCAACACCATCCAGGACAAAGCAGCTCCCTTGTTTGGCACCCCATTCATAGCTTCAACATTCACTCCCTCCACCACTGACACACAGTGGCAGCCGTGTGAACCATCAACAAGATCCACCGCAGCAACTCACTAAGGCTCCTTCAGCAGAACCTTCCAAACCCGTGATCTCAACCATCTAGGTACATGGAAACACTACCAAGTTCCCCCGCCAAGCGGCTCACCATCCTGACTTGGAAATATATAATTGTTCCTTCACTGTCGCTGGGTCAAAATCCTGGTACTCCCTCCCTAACAGCACTGTGGGTGTACCTACACCTCATAGACTACAGTGGGTTCAAGAAGGCAGCTCACCACCACCTTCTCAAGGACAGCTAGGGGTGGGCAATGGTGGCCTAGCCAGCGACACCCACATCCCTTGAATGAATTAAAAACTTGCCTCAATGATAGCTGGAACAAAGATACTGGACCCTTCCCACCAGTACCTCCTCCTCATTCCCCCAATCCCAGTGTTTCCTCTCCTGGTCCAGACAAACAAAGCTGCTCCCACCTTCCACCCCCTACGCCCCAACACATCTCCCTCACTGCCTTCATCGCAGACACAGTGACCATTGCAGATTCAATGCACTGCGTGCCATCTGAAGGTCTCGGCCATTCCTCATCCTATCCGGTCACTCGTCAATCTTGAAATCTGAAGAATTGTTGAAATGTTTGCCAGTAAATGCATTCGATGGACAGACACGCAGACAGACTGAGAGATGAGACGATAGGCAGATATACACAAGGTCAGGTACAGAGACATGGAGTTTGAACACCTGCCCTTGTTTTTCTCAGCAGAGAAAGACAACGGGGAAATAAAGAGTTGAACGAGAGAGTGGGGCAGTGAGAAGAATAAGACTGGATTATGGCGATGGGTGAGTGTCCCAGGCGAGTCACTGGAAAGTTAGAAGAACCATTTGAGTGCAGATCAATCACATACGAAGGAGATTTTAAATGTGAACTCAGGACTCGTTACCCTGTCCCACAGGGATTGTAGACTAGGCTAATGGATATCCAATGAGGCTAGGAATTATCAAACGCTATCGGGTTGAAGGGTGGACAGCGGGGAAGCAACGGAATTTTTCTATGTTGAAGTTTTAAAATGTCCATTCAGCAGAGAAGAAAATGACACCAAAAGAGAAAATGCTGGAAAACCTCAGCAGGTCTGGCAAAGAAAGGGTTTTGACAAAGGGTCACCTGGACTCGAAACGTCAGCTCTTTTCTCTCCTTACAGATGCTGCCAGACCTGCTGAGATTTTCCAGCGTTTTCTCTTTTGGGTTTCAGATTCCAGCATCCGCAGTAATTTGCTTTTATCCAGGGTAAAATTACACAGCTGGTTATCACAGATTCTGTGACCTCCGAGGAACGGCAAAACATGTGAGAGAGAGTCAACTGAGGCAGTGGTACAAGGAGAGCGGGGGGGGTGGGGGGTTCCTGAGAGGTGGGATTCTATAGGACATTAGCAGAAATAAACTGAGGAAAGCCTTCGGAGGGAACCTCAGAGGCCGACTACTCACTGATGGATAGCTTGTAGAAATTTCCGTTGGTGTTTGCGTACTTTGGCATGGTCTATCTTCTTCACCAGTTTTGTGTGTTTATAAATCAGCCACGTTTCCCTGAGTACATTGGCAGCAGTGTTTTTTACCTGAAAGAAATCAAATGGAAATCAGCGACAAGTGTTGGAAGATGGAAACTTTGTTAAGCAAGGTGCCCTTCAATTCTTTTTGTACAATACCGGATGGACAATATGTTTCGGTGTATGGATCCTTCACATTAGGGACCCGGGTTTCGACTCTCGACTCGGGTCACTGTCTGTGCGGAGTTTGAACATTTACTAGGATGCTACTGGGACTTGATGGATTGAATTATAAGGAGAGGCTGGATAGACTGGGACTTTTTTCTCTGGAGCGTGGAGGCTGAGGGGTGACCTTATAAAGGTCTATAAAATAATGAGGGGCATAGACAAGGTAGATAGTCAATATCTTTTCCCAAAGGTAGGGGAGTCTAAAACTAGAGGGCATAGGTTTAAGATGAGAGGGGAGAGATACCAAAGGGTCCAGAAGGGCAATTCGTTCACACAGAGGATGGTGAGTGTCTGGAACAAGCTGCCAGAGGTAGTAGTAGAGGCGGGTACAATTTTATCTTTTAAAAAGCATTTAGATAGTTACACGGGTACGATGGGTACAGAGGGATATGGGCCAAATGCGGGCAATTGGCATTAGCTTAGGGATTTTAAAAAGAAAGGGCGGCATGGACAAGTTGGGCCGAAGGGCCTGTTTCCATGCTATAAACCTCTATGACTCAATGACTCTATTCTCCCCGTATCTGTCTGTATTTCCTCCAGGTGCTCCGATTTCCTCCCACGGATGTGCGGGTTAGGTGGATTGGCCTTGTTAAATTGCCCCTCACATTCAGGGGCATTAGCAGGGTAAATATGTGGGTTTTGGGGATAAGGCCTGGGTGGGATTGTTATCAGTGCAGGCTCGATGGGCCAAACGGCATCCTTTTGCACTGTAGGGATTCTATGATTCTACGAACCTATGCCTGAGGTTTCGAGTTGCTATGCAACCTCATACCATAATATTGGTTGCGTGTCCTGTTTATTCACACTAATTTCCTCCCTTCTGCTTTCCTGAAGCCATTGATTCTCTCAGGCGCAGCCACGGCCCAGTGGGTAACACTCTTGTCTCAGAGTCAGCTCGCTGTGGGTTCAAGTCCAACACTGGAGACTTGAGCAGAAAATCCAGGCTGGTGTTCCCAGTGCCAATTCTGAGGAAGTATGAGGTGTGTTTGAGCGCTCTGGGTCTGTACTTGATGGAGTTTAGAAGGATGAGGGGGGGGGGGGATCTCATTGAAACTTACAGAATACTGAAAGGCCTGGATAGAGTGGACGTGGGGAAGATGGTTCCATTAGTCAGAGAGACTGGGATCCGAGGGCACAGCCTCAGAGTAAAGAGACGGCCCTTTAAAACAGAGATGAGGAGGAATTTCTTCAGCCAGAGGGTGGTGAATCTGTGGAATTCATTGCCACAGAAGGCTGTGGAGGCCAGGTCATTGAGTGTCTTTAAGACAGAGATAGATAGGTTCTTGATTGGTAAAGGGGATCAAAGGTTACAGGGAAAAGATGGAAAAATGAGTTTGAGAAACATATCAGCAATGATCGAATGACGGAGCAGACTCAATGGGCCGAATGGCCAAATTGTGCTCCTATATCTTATGGAAGTGCTACACTGTGAGGAGACATGAAACCGAGAGACCCTACCTGCCCCCTCGGGGGGATGGGAAAGATTACATGGCCAGTATTTTGAAGAAGAGCAGGGGAGTTATCCCTGGTGTCTTGATTAACATTCCTCCCTCAATGGAACAGATTATCTGGTCATTATCACATTGCTGTGTGTGTGTGAGATCTTGCTGTGCACGAATTGGCTGCTACGTTTCCCACAATAGTGACCACACTTTGAAAGAATTTCATTGGTTATGACACACCTGGGATATCCCAAGGATGCAGCAAGTTGCTATTTAAATGCAAATTTGTTCCTTCTGATCTTCCTTTGGATCAAGAAAAGAAGCAAAGAAAGATTGGCCACAAATCTTACTCCTATTCTTTCTCCTGAGAATGGGCAGCCAACCAGAGGTTAGAACAGATCCCAGTTTGGAGACAAGATTCAGCTTGGAAAGTTTTGAAGTTTATTTATTAGTGTCACAAGTAAGGCTTACATTCACACTGCAATGAAGTTACTGTGAAAATCCCCTAGCCGCCACACTCTGGTGCCTGTTCGGGTACACTGAGGGAGAACTTAGCACGGCCAATGCACGTAACCAGCACATCTTTTGGGCTGTGGGAGGAAACTGGCACACCTGGAGGAAACCCACGCAGATACGGGGAGAACATGCAAACTCCACATAGACAGTGACACAAGTCAGGAATCAAACCCGGGTCCCTGGCGCTGTGAGGCAGCAGTACTAACCACTGTGCCGCCGTGAGGAGACAGATGGAGCTGGAGGGAATGCTGTGGTTGTGTGTGGGGGGACATGTTATGTTTAACAGGGAGGGTGAGCCCAGGCCCTCGCGGTGTGCGGTGATAACAAGCTCTTACCCGCTTCGTTAGCTGTGTGTCCATCATGAAGTTGTGCACATGCTTCTCCGCTTTGGTAAGTTCTAGTTTCCGAGCCACCACAGCGACCACAAGTGCTGTGCACCCAGCTCCCTTCAAAAGAATCAAAATTACCATACACAAATATACAAGTAAACAGGCAGATTCCCAGCTCCCAAACCAATCACCTACACTCCCGCCGAAGACTCGGAGTCTGCAGAAATTCCAGGTTTATCTCGCAGAGAGGGAAGCCGGAGAGAGATCACACCGCGAGGCAGAGAAAAGCGTTTATCCTTTTTCCTTTCATTTTTTTTGGTTTTTGGATGCACTTTGAAGGAATGTTGCCTTCATTAAAGCAATGACTATGTTTCCAAAAGTATCTCACTGACTGTAAAACACTGCAGGATGTTAACGGCGCTATAGGAATGCACTTCTTCCTCTCTTTTATAATAATTGGCTGTTTGACCAACAGTCGAGATTCATCTTGCACTCATCAGTCAGAGCATTGAGTGCAGGAGTTGGGACGCAACGTCACAACTGTACCAGACATTGATAAGGCCACCTTTGGAGAACTGGGTACGATTCTGGTCGCCCCGCTATAGGAAGGATGTTATTAAACTGGAAAGGGGGCAAAAAGGAATTACAAGGATGTTACCGGGACTGGAAGGTTCGGATTTTAAGGAGAGGATGGATAGGCTGGGACTTTTTTCCCTGTAGCATAGGAGGATAAGGGGTGACCTTACAGAGGTTTATAAAATCATGCGGGGCACAGAGAAGGTGAATAGCCAAGGTCTTTTCCCCAGGGCAGGAGAGTCCAAAACTAGAGGGCATAAGTTAAAGGTGAGAGGGGAAAGACTTAAAAGGGACCCGAGGGGCAACCTTTTCACACAGAGGGTGGTGCGTGTATGGAATGAGCTGCCAGAGGAGGTGGTGGAGGCGGGTACAATTACAACATTTAAAAGACATTTTAACAGGTACCTCAATCCCACCCTGTCTCCATATCCCGCAATCCCACCCTCCTCCATATACCTCAATCCCACCCTGTCCCCATATCCCTCAATCCCACCCTGTCCCCATATCCCTCAATCCCACCCTGTCCCCATATCCCGCAATCCCACCCTCCCCCATATACCTCAATCCCACCCTGCCCCCATATCCCTCAATCCCAATTGACCCCATATCCCTCAATCCCACCCTGTCCCCATATCCCTCAATCCCACCCTGTCCCCATATCCCTCAATCCCGCCCTCCCCCATACCCCTCAATCCCACCCTGTCCCCATATCCCTCAATCCTGCCCTGCCCCATACCCCTCAATCCCCACCCTGTCCCCATATCCCTCAATCCCACCCTGTCCCCATATCCCTCAATCCCGCCCTCCCCCATACCCCTCAATCCCCACCCTGTCCCCATATCCCTCAATCCCACCCTGTCTCCATATCCCTCAATCCTGCCCTGCCCCATATCCCTCAATCCCACCCTGTCCCCATATCCCTCAATCCCCACCCTGTCCCCATACCCCTCAATCCCACCCTGTCCCCATATCCCTCAATCCTGCCCTGCCCCATACCCCTCAATCCCCACCCTGTCCCCATATCCCTCAATCCCACCCTGTCTCCATATCCCTCAATCCTGCCCTGCCCCATATCCCTCAATCCCCACCCTGTCCCCATACCCCTCAATCCCACCCTGTCCCCATATCCCTCAATCCTGCCCTGCCCCATACCCCTCAATCCCCACCCTGTCCCCATATCCCTCAATCCCACCCTGTCTCCATATCCCTCAATCCTGCCCTGCCCCATATCCCTCAATCCCCACCCTGTCCCCATATCCCTCAATCCCACCCTCCCCCATATCCCTCAATCCCCACCCTGTCCCCATATCCCTCAATCCCAGCCTGTCCCCATATCCCTCAATCCCCACCCTCTCCCCATATCCCTCAATCCCACTCTCTCCCCATATCCCTCAATCTCACCCTGTCCCCATATCCCTCAATCCTATCGGTAATTTTATCATTTAATCTTACCATAATCCCCGTGAGAAGGCAGACTCCTTTTCCACAGTACGTATGAGGCACCATATCCCCGTATCCAATCGACAGAAACGTAATTGAAATTAGCCACATTGCTCCTAAAAAGTTGCTGGTGACTTCCTGTTTATCATGATATCTGTTTTGGGTTGAAAGCAGATGGTCGTGAGGAACATTCCGGTATCGGAGCAGAGATCAACAGACACATCCAAAAAAACACCAAAATGTCCTTTCCTTCACACGGAAGTGTTGAGGCAGTCAGTGCAGCACACCAAGGGTGAATAGCTCACAGTGCAGTACAGCAAAACTGAAGGGTGGCACTGCTGCCTCACTGCGCCAGGGACCCGGGTTTGATTCCCGGCTTGGGTCACTGTCTGTGTGGAGTCTGCACGTTCTCCCCGTGTCTGCGTGGGTTTCCTCCGGGTGCTCCGGTTTCCTCCCACAGTCCAAAGATGTGCAGGTTGGGTTGATTGGCCATGCTAAATTGACCCTAGTATCAGGGGGAGTAGAAGGGGTGGGACGATCAGAATAGAGCCTGGGTGGGTTGGTACAGACTCGATAGGCCAAATGGCCTCCTTCTGCACTATAGGGATTTGATGAATGGAATGACAGAGAGAGGATGGTAAAATGGGAAGCAGTGGTTCAGGGGGCAGAGGAACAGGAGGAGGCCACTCAGCCCTTTGAGTCTGTTGCCCCATCAATGGCTGATCTGTATTTGAACTCCATCTACCTACCTTGGTTATGTAATCCTTAATCCCCTTCATCCCCGTATCCACCAGAAATCTCTCAATGTCAGTTTTGAGATTTTCAGTTGATTCTCAGATTAGCACCTTTCTGAGGCAGTTCCAGATTCCCATTCCCCTTTCCATGAGGCACTGCTTCCTGCCATTACTCCTGAGTAATCAGGATCTAACTGTAAGGTTCTGTCTCCTTGTTTTGGCCTTGCCCTGACCAGAGGAAATAGTTTCTTTCTATCGATCCGATCAAAGCCTCAAACAGGCGGCACGGTAGCACAGTGGTTAGCACTGCTGCCTCACAGCGCCAGGGACCCGGGTTCGATTCCCGGCTTGGGTCACTGTCTGTGTGGAGTTTGCACATTCTCCCCGTGTCTGCGTGGGTTTCCTCCGGGTGCTCCGGTTTCCTCCCACAGTCCAAAGATGTGCGGGTTAGGTGGATTGACCAAGCTAATTTGCTGCTTAGTGTCAGTGGGACTAGCTAGGGTTAATGCATGGAGTTCTGAGGATAGGGCCTGGGTGGGATTGTGGTCGGTGCAGACTCAATGGGCCGAATGGCCTCGTTCTACACTGTATGATTCTAAAACAACTGAATTCGTTCATCTCTGCATCTTGTAACTTGAGTGAATATGAAGCCAGACTATATAACCTTTGTTTATGATTTAATCCTTTTAGCTTCAGTATCATTCTGCACAACACCCTCTCCAGGGGCAGGGTGTCCTCCCTGGAGAGCGGTGCCCACAACGGAACTCACTGTTCACTGCACTCAGAAAGCATCTCCACAGAGGCTGATATTGCTGAAGAAAGTGTAGCATTCATAATTATTGTCGAATAATTAGGAGAAGAGAGGGTCTCCTATCTGTCCTTGTACTTACCATCCTCCTTCTTCCCAGAGCTTTCCGTTGCTCCCTCACCCATCCATATCTGGGAGACAGTGACTCACACTGGGAAAACGGTTCGGAATCCCAGCCCACTCTCTGACCCAGCCAATGCCCCTCTGTAGCTCCAGCGTTGAGTTTAATGCCCTTCGCTGTGGTGAGAATGGTGGCGGGGAGAAGCTCGCATTTGATTGGGCGAGAGGATGATGTATGGCCACCACATTGAATGGAGTTGTTTTCCCGCCTGTAGCCCAGTTCGGTCAGTGCTGGGAGGGCGAGTGGATGCCTCCAACTGAGGACATTGACTTGATAATCAATACCCATCTAAGGGCCCAGTCTCTCTGCCGCTGGGTATTAACCCAACAGGGGCAGAGCGCTCACCGGGCAGAGAACCTGCTGGGGTTCCTTGCAGGCTTCCAGTTGCTGTCCCTCATTCAAACACACACACACAGGCTGATGGAGGGACCCAGAGAGGGGAGCGAGCTGAGAGCTCCCACAGACGCTCATGATGAGAGAGTGACCGGTAACTCAACCAACGGGAATTACACCCAACAGGCCTCTCACTGTATAAAACTGGGGTACAGTACCGGTGGGGATGGGTCTGTCACTGTATAACACTGGGGTACGGTACTGCTGGGGACGGGTCTGTCACTGTATAACACTGGGGTACAGTACTGGTGGGGATGGGTCTGTCACTATATAACACTGGGGTATGGTACTGGTGGGGATGGGTCTGTCACTGTATAACACTGGGGTACAGTACTGGTGGGGATGTGTCTGTCACTGTGTAACACTGGGGTACAGTACTGGTGGGGACGGGTCTGTCACTGGATAACACTGGGGTACAGTACTGGTGGGGACGGGTCTGCCACTGTATAACACTGGGGTACAGTACTGGTGGGGATGTGTCTGTCACCGTATAACACTGGGGTACAGTACTGATGGGGACGGGTCTGTCACTGTATAACACTGGGGTACAGTACTGGTGGGGACGGGTCTGTCACTGTATAACACTGGGGTACAGTACTGGTGGGGACGGGTCTGTCACTGTATAACACTGGGGTACTGTACTGGTGGGGACGGGTCTGCCACTGGATAACACTGGGGTACAATGCTGGTGTGGACGGGTCTGTCACTGTGTACCACTGGGGTACAGTACTGGCGGGGACGGGTCTGTCACTGTATAACACTGGGGTACAGTACTGATGGGGACGGGTCTGCCACTGGATAACACTGGGGTACAATGCTGGTGGGGACGGGTCTGTCACTGTATAACACTGGGGTACAGCACTGATGAGGATGGGTCTGTCACTGTATAACACTGGGGTGAAGTACTGGTGGAGATGGGTCTGTCACTGCATAACACTGGGGTACAGCACTGATGAGGATGGGTCTGTCACTGTATAACACTGGGGTGAAGTACTGGTGGAGATGGGTCTGTCACTGCATAACACTGGGGTACAGCACTGATGAGGATGGGTCTGTCACTGTATAACACTGGGGTACAGTACTGGTGGGGATGGGTCTGTCACTGTATAACACTGGGGTACAGTACTGGTGGGGATGGGTCTGTCACTGCATAACACTGGGGTACAGTACTGGTGGGGATGGGTCTGTCGCTGTATAACACTGGGGTGCAGTACTGGTGGAGATGGGACTGTCACTGCATAACACTGGGGTACAGTACTGGTGGCGATGGGTCTGTCACTGTATAACACTGGGGTACAGTACTGGTGGGGATGGGTCTGTCACTGTATAACACTGGGGTACAGTACTGGTGGCGATGGGTCTGTCACTGTATAACACTGGGGTACAGTACTGGTGGGGATGGGTCTGTCACTGTATAACACTGGGGTACAGTACTGGTGGGGATGGGTCTGTCACTGCATAACACTGGGGTACAGTACTGGTGGCGATGGGTCTGCCACTGTATAACACTGGGGTACAGTACTGGTGGAGATGGGTCTGTCACTGCATAACACTGGGGTACAGTACTGGTGGCGATGGGTCTGCCACTGTATAACACTGGGGTACAGTACTGGTGGGGATGGGTCTGTCACTGGATAACACTGGGGTACAGTACTGGTGGGGATGGGTCTGTCACTGTATAACACGGGGGTACAGTACTGGTGGGGACGGGTCTGTCACTGTCTAACACTGGGGTACAGTACTGGTGGAGATGGATCTGTCACTGCATAACACTGGGGTACAGTACTGGTGGGAATGGGTCTGTCAGTGTATAACACTGGGGTACAGTACTGGTGGGAATGGGTCTGTCACTGTATAACACTGGGGTACAGTACTGGGGGGGACAGGTCTGTCACTGTATAACGCTGGGGTACAGTACTGGCGGGGACGGGTCTGTCACTGTATAACACTGGGGTACAGTACTGGTGGGGACAGGTCTGTCACTGTATAACACTGGGGTACAGTACTGGTGGGGACGGGTCTGTCTCTGTATAACACTGGGGTACAGTACTGGTGGGGATGGGTCTGTCACTGTATAACACTGGGGTACAGTACTGGTGGGGACGGGTCTGTCACTGTATAACACTGGGATACAGTACTGGTGGGGACGGGTCTGTCACTGTATAACACTGGGGTACAGTACTGGTGGGGACGGGTCTGTCACTGTATAACACTGGGGTACAGTACAGGTGGGGATGGGTCAGTCACTGTATAACACTGGGGTACAGTACTGGTGGGGACAGGTCTGTCACTGTATAACACTGGGGTACAGTACTGGTGGGGATGGGTCTGTCACTATAACACTGGGGTACAGTACAGGTGGGGACAGGTCTGTCACTGTATAACACTGTGGTACAGTACTGGTGGGGACAGGTCTGTCACTGTATAACACTGGGGTACAGTACTGGTGGGGATGGGTCTGTCACTGCATAACACGGGGGTACAGTACTGGTGGGGACAGGTCTGTCACTGTATAACACAGGGGTACAGTACTGGTGCGGACAGGTCTGTCACTGTATAACACAGGGGTACAGTACTGGTGGGGATGGGTCTGTCGCTGTATAACACTGGGGTACAGTACTGGTGGGGACAGGTCTGTCACTGTATAACACAGGGGTACAGTACTGGTGGGGATGGGTCTGTCGCTGTATAACACTGGGGTACAGTACTGGTGGGGATGGGTCTGTCGCTGTATAACACTGGGGTACAGTACTGGTGGGGACAGGTCTGTCACTGTATAACACGGGTACAGTACTGGTGGGGATGGGTCTGTCGCTGTATAACACTGGGGTACAGTACTGGTGGGGATGGGTCTGTCGCTGTATAACACTGGGGTTCAGTACTGGTGGGGATGGGTCTGTCACTATATAACACTGGGGTACAGTGCTGGTGGGGATGGGTCTGTCACTATATAACACTGCGGTACAGTGCTGGTAGGGATGGGTCTGTCACCGTATAACACTGGGGTACAGTACTGGTGGGGACGGGCCTGTCACTGTATAACACAGGGGTACAGTACTGGTGGGGACGGGTCTGTCACTGTATAACACTGGGGTACAGTACTGGTGGGGATGGGTCTGTCACTGTATAACATTGGGGTACAGTACTGGTGGGGACGGGTCTGTCACTGTATAACACTGGGGTACAGTACCGGTGGGGATGGGTCTGTCACTGTATAACACTGGGGTACAGTACTGGTGGGGATGGGTCTGTCACTGTATAACATTGGGGTACAGTACTGGTGGGGACGGGTCTGTCACTGTATAACACTGGGGTACAGTACCGGTGGGGATGGGTCTGTCACTGTATAACACTGGGGTACAGCACTGGTGGGGACGAGTCTGTCACTGTATAACACTGGGGTACAGTACTGGTGGAGACAGATCTGTCGCTGTATAACACTGGGGTACAGTACTGGAGGGGACGGGTCTGTCACTGCATAACACTGTGGTACAGTGCTGGTGGGGACGGGTCTGTCACTGCATAACACTGGGGTACAGTACTGATGGGGACGGGTCTGTCACTGCATAACACTGGGGTACTGTACTGGTAGGGATGGGTCTGTTACTGTATAATACTGGGGTACAGCACTGATGGGAATGGGTCTGTCACTGTACAACACTGGGGTACAGCACTGGTGGGAATGGGTCTGTCACTGTATAACACTGGGGTACAGTACTGGTGGAGACAGATCTATCGCTGTATAACACTGGGGTACAGGACTGGTGGCGACAGGTCTGTCACTGTATAACACTGGGGTACAGTACTGGTGGGGATGGGTCTGTCGCTGTATAACACTGGGGTACAGTACTGGTGGAGACAGATCTGTCGCTGTATAACACTGGGGTACAGTACTGGTGGAGACAGATCTGTCGCTGTATAACACTGGGGTACAGTACTGGTGGGGACAGGTCTGTCACTATATAACACTGGGGTACAGTACTGGTGGGGACGGGTCTGTCAAAGAACAAAGAACAAAGAACAGTACAGCACAGGAAACAGGCCCTTCGGCCCTCCAAGCCTGTGCCGCTCCTTGGTCCAAATAGACCACTCGTTTGTACCCCTCCATTCCCAGGCTGCTCATGTGACTATCCAGGTAAGTCTTAAACGATGTCAGCGTGCCTGCCTCCACCACCCTACTTGGCAGCGCATTCCAGGCCCCCACCACCCTCTGTGTAAAAAACGTCCCTCTGATGTCTGAGTTATACTTCGCCCCTCTCAGCTTGAGCCCGTGACCCCTCGTGATCGTCACCTCCGACCTGGGAAAAAGCTTCCCACTGTTCACCCTATCTATACCCTTCATAATCTTGTATACCTCTATTAGATCTCCCCTCATTCTCCGTCTTTCCAAGGAGAACAACCCCAGTCTACCCAATCTCTCCTCATAGCTAAGACCCTCCATACCAGGCAACATCCTGGTAAACCTTCTCTGCACTCTCTCCAATGCCTCCACGTCCTTCTGGTAGTGCGGCGACCAGAACTGGACGCAGTACTCCAAATGTGGCCTAACCAGCGTTCTATACAGCTGCATCATCAGACTCCAGCTTTTATACTCTATACCCCGTCCTATAAAGGCAAGCATACCATATGCCTTCTTCACCACCTTCTCCACCTGTGTTGCCACCTTCAAGGATTTGTGGACTTGCACACCTAGGACCCTCTGTGTTTCTATACTCCTGATGACTCTGCCATTTATTGTATAACTCCTCCCTACATTATTTCTTCCAAAATGCATCACTTCGCATTTATCCGGATTAAATTCCATCTGCCACCTCTCCGCCCAATTTTCCAGCCTATCTATATCCTGCTGTATTGCCCGACAATGCTCTTCGCTATCCGCAATTCCAGCCATCTTCGTGTCATCCGCAAACTTGCTGATTACACCAGTTACACCTTCTTCCAAATCATTTATATATATCACAAATAGCAGAGGTCCCAGTACAGAGCCCTGCGGAACACCACTGGTCACAGACCTCCAGCCGGAAAAAGACCCTTCGACCACTACCCTCTGTCTCTTATGGCCAAGCCAGTTCTCCACCCATCGAGCCACTTCTCCTTGTATCCCATGAGCCTTAACCTTCTTAACCAACCTGCCATGTGGGACTTTGTCAAATGCCTTACTGAAATCCATATAGACGACATCCACGGCCCTTCCTTCATCAACCGTTTTTGTCACTTCCTCAAAAAACTCCACCAAATTTGTAAGGCACGACCTCCCTCTTACAAAACCATGCTGTCTGTCACTGTATAACACGGGGGTACAGTACTGGTGGGGACGGGTCTGTCACTGTATAACACTGGGGTACAGCACTGGTGGGGATGGGTCTGTCACTGTGTAACACTGGGATACAGTACTGGTGGGGATGGGTCTGTCACTGTGTAACACTGGGATACAGTACTGGTGGGGATGGGTCTGTCACTGTATAACACTGGGATACAGCACTGGTGGGGATGGGTCTGTCACTGTATAACACGGGGGTACAGTACTGGTGGGGATGGGTCTGTCACTGTATAACACTGGGGTACAGCACTGGTGGGGATGGGTCTGTCACTGTGTAACACTGGGATACAGTACTGGTGGGGATGGGTCTGTCACTGTGTAACACTGGGGTACAGTACTGGTGGGGATGGGTCTGTCACTGTATAACACTGGGATACAGTACTGGTGGGGATGGGTCTGTCACTGTATAACACTGGGGTACAGTACTGGTGGGGATGGGTCTGTCACTGTATAACACGGGGGTACAGTACTGGTGGGGACGGGTCTGTCACTGTATAACACGGGGGTACTGTACTGGTGGGGACGGGTCTGTCACTGTATAACACTGGGGTACAGTACTGGTGGGGACGGGTCTGTCACTGTATAACACTGGGGTACAGTACTGGTGGGGATGGGTCTGTCACTGTGTAACACTGGGGTACAGTACTGGTGGGGATGGGTCTGTCACTGTATAACACGGGGGTACAGTACTGGTGGGGACGGGTCTGTCACTGTTTAATGTAAAGGTAAAGTTTTTTAATTAGTCACAAATAAGCTTACATTCACAATGTAATGAAGTTACTGTGAAAATCCCCTAGTCGCCACACTCTGGTGCCTGTTCGGAAACACTGAGAGAGAATTTAGCACGGCCAATGCACCTAACCTACATATCTTTGGCTGTGGGAGGAAACCGGAGCACCCGGAGGAAACCCACGCAGACACGGGGAGAACGTGCAGTCTCCCCACAGACACTGACCCAAGCCGGGAATTGAACCCAGGTCCTGGTGCCATGAGGCAGCAATGCTAACCACTGTGCCACCATGTCACCTCACCGTGCCACTGTATAACACTGGGGTACAGTGCTGGTGGGGACGTGTCTGTCACTGTATAACACTGGGGTACAGTACTGCTGGGGACGGGTCTGTCACTGTATAACACTGGGGTACAGTACTAGTGGGGACAGGTCTGTCACTGTATAACACTGGGGTACAGTACTGATGAGGACGGGTCTGTCACTGTATAACACTGGGGTACAGTACTGGTGGGGACGGGGTCTGTCACTGTGTAACACTGGGGTACAGTACTGGTGTGGATGGGTCTGTCATTGTATAACACTGGGGTACAGTACTTGGTGGAGACGTGTCTGTCACTGTATAACACTGGGGTACAGTACTGGTGGGAACGAGTCTGTCACTGTATAACACTGGGGTACAGTACTGGTGGGGACGGGTCTGTCACTGTATAACACTGGGGTACAGTACTGGTGGGGACGGATCTGTTACTGTATAACACTGGGGTGCAGTTCTGCTGGGGACGGGTCTGTCACTGTATAACACGGGTACAGTACTGGTGGGGACAGGTCTGTCATTGTATAACACTGGGGTACAGTACTGATGAGGACGGGTCTGTCACTGTATAACACTGGGGTACAGTACTGGTAGAGACAGGGCTGTCACTGTATAACACTGGGGTACAGTACTGGTGGGGATGGGTCTGTCATTGTATAACACTGGGGTACTGTACTGGTGGGGACGGGGTCTGTCACTGTATAACACTGGGGTACAGTACTGGTAGAGACAGGGCTGTCACTGTATAACTCTGGGGTACAGTACTGGTGGGGACGGGGTCTGTCACTGTGTAACACTGGGGTACAGTACTGGTGGGGATGGGTCTGTCATTGTATAACACTGGGGTACAGTACTGGTGGGAACGAGTCTGTCACTGTATAACACTGGGGTACAGTACTGGTGGGGATGGGTCTGTCACTGTATAACACTGGGGCACAGTACTGGTGGGGACGGGTCTGTCACTGTATAACACTGGGGTACAGTACTGGTGGGGACGGGTCTGTCACTGTATAACACTGGGGTACAACATGAATTAGGCAAATATTTAACCAATCCAGGGCTGCAGGCTCGGGGCTGAGGTTGAACTTGGATTGGTTGTGGTTTGGACACCATCATCCTCCACAAATAAGAAACGTGAGTGTATTGTTGCAAATAGTTTTGGCAAACTGCCGGAATCGTGTGTTTGTAATGGACGTGTTAGTTGTTGGCACCGTTCCTGGTTTTGCCTCAGAGAATTGCTATCATAATGAGGAACGCTGCTATTTTTCTTCGAAAAGGAACCCATTATTTTCTGGATAATTAGGTTCTGATTTGGTTTTCACAGCCCCTTTGATTCTCCTCCTTGGCATTTGGCTTCTTCAACTCAATGTCTCACAGAAGACAGAAAGTGAACGTGGATTCTCTGGATTGAGTGAAGATGGTTGAGGAGAATTTGAATGATTCTGTCCACATGAGAAGAATTCCAAAATTGGCTTGACTTCCATTAGTTTCAGCCTGACCATCGAGAGCAAGCACGTAGAACCTGGGTCTTTCTACCGTGAACAGCAATCAGGAACAAGACACTTGGCCTATTATCCAGCTCCCCTTGTTGAAGTGTGCTGCGGGCACCTTCTCCAGCTTATTTTTAATAACCTGCCATGATGTCCAAATTTATTAAACGTTTAAATTATTTTAAAAAATTATTCATCCACGGGTTTGAGGGCATTTCTAGCGAAGCTTTCTGCCAATCCCTCTTAAACATAGAAATAGGAGGAGGAGTTGGCCATTCAGCCCACCATGCAGCCATTCTGCCACTCAGTGTGACCGTGGCTGATCCTCTATCTCAACACCTCACTCCTGCGCTCTCCCCATAACCCTTGACACCTTTAAAGTCTAAAAATCTCTTTAGTTCTTTCTTAAATACATTTAGTGACACGCACGCCTCCGCAGCTTCCTGTGGTAGAGAATTCCACAGGTTCACCACCCTCGGAGTGAGGACATTTCTCCCTATCCCAGTCCTAAATATCCTGACCTGAATCCTGAGACTGTGACCCCTTGTTCTGGACACCCCCAACCAACAACATCCCTGGATTCAGTCTGTCCAGCTCTGTCAGAATTTCATACATTAGGACAGAACACGGAGCACAAGAAATAGAAGCAGGAGTGGCCACTCGGCCCTTCCAGTCTGCCCCGCCATTCAATACCATCATGGCTGATCTGTGCCAGTCTCAACTCCTCTTCTGTGCCATTTCCCAGTCGCCCTCTATTCCTCGATCGAGCAAATATTTATCCACCTCCACTTTAAATACTCCTAATGATCCGCCCCCATCACCCTTAAGGGCAGAGAATTCCAGAGATTCACCACCCTCTGCGAGAAGACATTTCTCCGCACCTCAGTTTTAAATAACCAGCCCTTTATCTTGTAGCGATGTCCCCTTGTTCGAGACTCTCCCACCAGTGAAACATCTCACCATCTATCCTGTCAAGCCACCTCAGGATCTTATAGATTTGAATAAGGTCGCCCCTCACTCTTCTAAACTCTAAGGAATACAGACCCAGACTATTGATTCTCTCTTAATAGAACAACCCTCTCATCCCAGGAATTAGCCTGGGGAATCTCCTTTGGGCTGCCTCCAATGTTACCATATCCTTTTTTTAGATAAGGGGACCAAAACTGTACGCAGTATTCCAGGTGCGGCCTCACCAACACCCTGTACAATCGCAAAAAACCTCCCTATTTTTAAATTCCAAATCCTTTGCAATAAAGGCCAAAATACCCTACGCCTTCTTAACTACTTGTTGGACCTGCCTGCTACCTTTTTGTGATCCATGCACTAGAACACCCAGATCCCTCTGCACTTCACTCACCTACAGTCTCTCTCCATTGAGATAATAATCTGCCTTTTGCTTCCTTCTGCCAATGTGCATGACCTCACACTTCCCCACATTAAACTCCATTTGCCATGTTTCTGCCCAGTCACCCAATCTATCGCTATCCCATTGCAGAATCAGAATATCCTCATCACAACTTGTCCTGCCACCTACCTTTGTATCATCAGAAAAACTGGGAACCTGACATTCTGTTCCTTCCTCCAGGTCATTAATGTAAATAGTGAACAATTGTGGGGCCAAGAACTGATCCCTGCGGTAGTGCACAAGTTACATCTTTCTAGAAGGTGGTGGGTGAGCTGCCTTCTTGAACCCGCTGCAGTCCATGTGGTGTAGGTACACCCACAGTGCTGTTAGGGAGGGAGTGCCAGAATTTTGACCCAGCGACAGTGAAGGAATGGCCATATATTTCCAAACCAAGTGCTGCTATATTACGACCTGGCTTGGGCGAGGCTCGTAAAATCCCACCCGAGGCCAATGGAGAATTCTGTTCTGCGAGCCTCGCCCACCAGGTGGTAAAATTCCGGTCAAGATGGTCTGTGGCTTGGAGAGGAACTTGCAGGTGGTGGTGTTCCCATGGACCTGTTACCCTCGGTTGATTAGTTGTAAGTATTCGCATTCCAACCATTATTCATGTAAATTGAGTTTGTGTCTTTATATGCTCTGTTTGTGAACAGAATTCCCACTCACCTGAAGAAGGGGCTTGGAGCTCCGAAAGCTCGTGTGGCTTTTGCTACCAAATAAACCTGTTGGACTTTAACCTGGTGTTGTTAAACTTCTTACTTAGATTGAGGTGCCATGAAGTCAGTGAACATTTTACTTTCTCACAATATCTTTTTTCATTCTCCTGTGTCTGCTAACCATCACTCTGTGATTTTTCCATTTCCCTTCTCTTTCTAACCTTTCTGATATCCTGCACTGCGAACTACCAGGATTCACCATCAGAGAACAAGCAAAACCTGGAAACCATTGAAGTAGCGAACACAGAACACAAAACAGGGTTTATCTGGGAATTCAACATAGAAACTAGCAGCAGGAGTAGGCCATTCGGCCCTTCGAGCTCACTCTGTCATTCAATATGACCATGGCTCATCCTCTATCGCAATGCCATATTCCTGTTTTCCCCCCATATCCTTGATGCTATTGTCGGACAATACAGCAGGATATAGATAGGCTGGAAAATTGGGCGGAGAAATGGCAGATGGAATTTAATCCAGATAAATGCGAAGTGATGCATTTTGGAAGAACTAATGTCGGGGGGAGTTATACAATAAATGGCAGAGCCATCAAGAGTATAGAGACACAGAGGGACCTAGGTGTGCAAGTCCACAAATCCTTGAAAGTGGCAGCACAAGTGGAGAAGGTGGTGAAGAAGGCATATGGTATGCTTGCCTTTATAGGACGGGGTATAGAGTATAAAAGCTGGAGTCTGATGTTGCGGCTAGTTAGGCCACATTTGGAGTACTGCGTCCAGTTCTGGTCGCCGCGCTACCAGAAGGACGTGGAGGCTTTAGAGAGAGTGCAGAGAAGGTTTACCAGGATGTTGCCTGGTATGGAGGGTCTTAGCTATGAGGAGAGATTGGGTAAACTGGGGTGTTCTCCCTGGAAAGACGGAGAATGTGGGGAGACCTAATAGAGGTGTACAAAATTATGAAGGGTATAGATAGGGTGAACAGTGGGAAGCTTTTTCCCAGGTCGGAGGTGACGATCACGAGGGGTCACGGGCTCAAGGTGAGAGGGGCGAGGTATAACTCAGATATCAGAGGGACGTTTTTTACACAGAGAGTGGTGGGGGCCTGGAATGTGCTGCCAAGTAGGGTGGTGGAGGCAGACATGCTGGCATCGTTTAAGACTTACCTGGATAGTCACATGAGCAGCCTGGGAATGGAGGGATACAAACGATTGGTCTAGTTGGACCAATGAGCGGCACAGGCTTGGAGGGCCGAAGGGCCTGTCCCCTGTGCTGTATTGTTCTTTGTTCTTTGCTATTTGCACCGGAGTGTGGCGACTAGGGGATTTTCACAGTAACTTCATTGCAGTGTTAATGTAAGCCGACTTGTGACACTAACAAATAAACTTAAACTTAACTTAATAAAATCTTTTTTAAAATCTATATATTTCTTGAATGCGTTCAGTGACTTGGCCTCCACTGCTTTCTGTGGTACAGAAAACTACAGGTCCACTTGAGTGAAGACGTTTCTCCTCATCTCAGTGCTAAATTGTCTACCCCGTATCCTGAGACTGTGCCCCCGGTTCTAGATTCCCCAACCAGGGAAAACATGCTCCCTACATCTAGTCTCTCCATCCCTGTTAGACTCTTAGATGTTTCAATCAAATCTCCTCTCATAGAGTCATAGAGGTTTACAGAATGGAAACAGGCCCTTCGGCCCAACCTGTCCATGCCGCCCTTTTTTTTTAAACCCCGAAGCTAGTCCCAATTGCCCGCATTTGGCCCATATCCCTCTATACCCATCTTACCCATGTAACAGTCCAAATTCTTTTTAAAAGACAAAATTGTACCTGCCTCTACTACTACCTCTGGCAGCTTGTTCCAGACACCCACCACCCTCTGTGTGAAAAAATTGCCCCTCTGGACTTTTGTATCTCTCCCCTCTCACCTTAAACCTATGCCCTCTAGTTTTAGACTCCCCTACCTTCAGGAAAAGATATTGACTATCTAGCTGATCTGTGCCCCTCATTATTTTATAGACCTATATAAGGTCACCCCTCAGCCTCCTACACTCCAGAGAAAAAAGTCCCAGTCTATCCAGCCTCTCCTCATAACTCAAACCATCTTTCTAAACTCTCGTAAATACAGGTCCAGCCAAACCAAGTATCTTTCAAATTATTTTGAAATAAACTTCAAAAATTTTCCTTTTCCATTATCAAATTATATCCAACATCGCCCCAATATTTTCCAATCTTCTTTTCAATTCAAATTTGTACTCAATACTGAATTACTCAGGTGACTGAGCAAAATGGCAAAGCGGAAATCAATGCCCCACTCACTGAATGATGCAGTACATAATGGACGGCACAGCGGCACAGTGGTTAGCACTGCTGCCTCACAGCACCAGGGACCCGGGTTTGATTCCCGGCTTGGGTCATTGTCTGTGCGGAGTCTGCATGTTCTCTGCGTGGGTTTCCTCCGGGTGCTCTGGTTTCCTCCCGCAGTCCAAAAGACGTGCTGGTTAGGTGCATCGGCCATGCTAAATTGCCCCTCAATGTACCTGAACAGGCGCCGGAGTGTGGCGACTAGCGGATTTTCACAGTAACTTCACTGCAGTGTTAATGTAAACCTACTTGTGACACTAATTTAAAAAAAACTTAAAACATAAGATCATTGGACCATCATGAGCTTGCTAGCTAATCCTACCCCCGTGTTCTTTTCTATCCTTCAAATATCGACAGAGATATTACTGAACCTGCTTCCACGGCCCTTTCCAGTAGCATTTTCCAGATCAGGACTCTCAGTGTCAAACTATTGTTCCTCATGCCACATCCATCAACTTAAATCGGAGTCCTCCAGCTGTGATTGATGCTAAGCTGCTGTGGATTTCAGATTTCATTGTACATTCCTCTTTTCAAACATTTATTTATCCATCTATGAGTAAGGGTGACTGGCAAGGCCAACATTCAATACCCATTGTTACTTGCCCTTGAGAAATAATTTCTTCTTAATTTTCCCATTAAGGATTTGAACATTTCCATCAAATATCCTCTTAACCAACTCTCTGGTCTCAGAACTATCCCAGCCTCTCCAGTGGTTCCATGAACTGAAGTTTTTATAGGAATGAGATAGAGAATCTGGTGAACTGGTGCAGTGACAATAATCTCTCCCTCAATGTCAACAAAACGAAGGAGATTGTCATCGACTTCAGGAAGCGTAAAGGGGAACATGCCCCTGTCTACATCAATGGGGACGAAGTAGAAAGGGTCGAGAGCATCAAGTTTTTAGATATCCAGATCACCAACAACCTGTCCTGGTCCCCCATGCCGACACTATAGTTAAGAAAGCCCACCAACGCCTCTACTTTCTCAGAAGACGAAGGAAATTTGGCATGTCCGCTACGACTCTCACCGACCTTTACAGATGCACCATAGAAAGCATTCTTTCTGGCTGTTTCACAGCTTGGTATGGCTCCTGCTCTGCCCAAGACTGCAAGGAACTACAAAAGGTCGTGAATGTAGCCCAATCCATCACGCAAACCAGCCTCCCATCCATTGACTCTCTACACTTCCCGCTGCCTCGGCAAAGCAGCCAGCATAATTAAGGACCCCACGCACCCCAAACATTCTCTCTTCCACCTTCTTCCTTCGGGTAAAAGATACAAAAGTCTGAGGTCACGTACCAACTGACTCAAGAACAGCTTCTTCCCTGCTGCTGTCAGACTTTTGAATGGACTTTCCTTGCATTAAGTTGATCTTTCTCTACACCCTAGCTATGACTGTAACACTACATTCTGCACCCTCTCCTTTCCTTCTCGATGAACGGTATGCTTTGTCTGTATAGCGCACAAGAAACAATACTTTTCACTGTACGTTAATACATGTGACAATAATAAATCAAATCAAAATCAAATCAAGTATCTCATCCCTGGAATCATTCTAGTAAATCTCCTCTGCACCCGCCCCAAGGTCTTGTATCTTGCTCCACATTGAACAAGAGTCCAGCTGCAGTTTAAACAGTGATCTCTTGATGAAAGGTTTCATCAAGAGATCCCTCAACTGCTTTGGTCCCACTAAACTGCCGACTGATCAACTTCCTACCTTTCCCCCAAATTAGTTGATATTATGAACAGTTTCCTCTCCTAGCAAACCCACCCCCCTTCACATCTTCCATTGTCAGCCCTCTCCTCAAACAATCCTCACTTTACCCCCGGGCCCTTGGAAACAACTCCAATCTCACTTTCCTCTCCACACTCCTTGAACGAGGTGCTGCCTCCCAAATGCCATCTTTCCCACAGCTCACTGCTTGAATCCTTCCAGTAAGAAGTCTCACAACACCAGGCTAAAGTCCAACAGGTTTATTTGGTAGCAAATACCATAAGCTTTCGGAGCACAGCTCCTTCGTCAGATCTGTGCTTACCCCAGTCCAACGCCGGCATCTCCACATCATGAATCCTTCCAATCAGGTTTCCACTCCTGCCCTCCTGAAACCAGCCAAAGCAATCGCAAATCAAATTCTTTATGACTGTGTTAAACTATCTCGCTTCAACTCCTCGACCTGTCTGCAGCCTCTGGTGTAAGTTGACACTTTCCTCTCCACCATTGTCCAGCTGGGAGGGACCACACTCAACTAGTTCCATTCTGACCCACTGGGTCACAGCTTGAGAATGGCCTGCAATTACCTTCCCTCATCAATAGCTCTGGGGACCCCATGATGACCATTCCCTATTTCTCATCTGAACCTCAGTGACATCAACTGAAAACACAACATCAGATTCCACACTGACGCAGACAGCGCCCAACTCTAACTCACCTCCTCCTCGCTCAACCACTGCAAAACCTCTGAGTTTTAAAAATGGCGTTCCGGGATTTGGGCGTCGCCGGCTGGACCAGCATTTATTGCCCATCCCTAATTGCCCCTTGAAAAGGTACTGGTGAGCTGCCTTCTTGAACCGCTGCAGTCCCTGTAGTGTAGGTACAGCCACAGCGCTGTTAGGGAGGGAGTTCCAGGATTTTGAGCCAGCGACAATGAATGAACATTTCCAAGTCAGGATGGTCAGTGGCTTGGAGGGGAACTTGCAGGTGGTAGTGTTTCCGTGCCTCTGCTGCCCTTGTCCTTCTAGGTGGTAGAAATCCTGGTTTGGAAGATGCTGTTGAAGGAGTCTTGTTGAGCTTTGTAGATGGTTTACACCGCTGCCACTGTGTGTCACTGGTGGAGGGAGTGAATATTTAAGATGATGGATGGGGTGCCAATCTAGTGGGCTGTTTTACCCTGGTTGGTGCCAAATGTTTTTGAGTGTTCGAGCTACATCCATCCAGGCAAGTGGAGAGTATTCCATCACATTCCTGACCCGTGTCTTGAAGATGGTGGACAGGCTTTGGGGAGTCAGGAGGTGAGTTACCCGCTACAGAATTCCCAGCCTCTGACCTGCTCTTGTAGCTGCAGTATTTATGTGGCTAGTCCAGTTCTGTTTCTGGTCATTGGTCACCCCCAAGATGTTGATAGTGGGGGATTCAGCTATGATAATGCCATTGGATGTCAAGGGGAGATGGTTACATTCTCTTTTGCTGGAGATAGTCGTTGCCTGGCACTTGTGTGGCATGAATGTTACTTGCCACTTGTCAGCCCAAGCCTGGATTTTGTCCTGGTCTTGCTGCAAATGCAAACAGTGCTTCAGTGTCTGATGAGTTGAAAATGGTGCTGAACATTGTGCAGTCATCAGCTGAAGATGGTTGGGTCTCGGACACTGACCCTGAGGGACTCCTGCAGTGATGTCCTGGAGCTGAGATGATTGACCTCCAACCACCACAACCATCTTCCTTTGTGCCGGGTATGACTCCAACCAGCGGAGAGTTTCCCCCTGATTCCCATCGACTCCAGTTTTGCTCGGGCTCCTTGATGCCACACTCGGTCGAATGTGGCCTTGATGTTAAGGGCTGTCACTCTCACCTCACGTCTGGAGTTCAGCCCTTTTGTCCATGTTTGAACCAAGGCTGTAATGAGGTCAGGAGCTGAGTGACCCTGGCGAAACCCAAACTGGGTGTCACGGAGCAGGTTATTGCTGAGCAGGTGCTGCTTGAAAGCGCTGTCGATGACCCCTTCCATCACTTTACTGATGATTGAGAGTAGACTGATTGGGCGGTAATTGGCCGGGTTGGATTTGTCCTGTTTCTTGTGTACAGGACATACCTGGGCAATTTTCCATATTGTTGGGTAGATGCTGGTGTTGTAACTGTACTGGGAGAGCTTGGCTAGAGGAGCGGCAAGTTCTGGAGCACAAGTCTTCAGTACTATTGCTGGAATGTTATCAGGGCCCATTGTCTTTGCAGTATCCAGTGCCTCAAACCATTTCTTGATATCACGTGGAGTGAATCGAATTGGCCGGAGACTGACATCTGTGATCTTGGGAACCACTGGAGGAAGCCAAGATGGATCATCCACTCGGCACTTCTGGCTGAAGATTGTTGTGAATACTTCAGCCTTATCTTTTGCACTGATGTGCTGGGCTCTTCCATCAGAGGATGGGGATATTTGTAGAGCCTCCTCCTCAGTGAGTTGTTTAATTGTCCACCACCATTCACGGCTGGATGTGGCAGAATTGCAGATCTTAGATCTAATCCTTTGGTTGTGGAATCACTTCACTCTGTTGATTATTTGCTTTTTTTTGCTGTTTGGCACACAAGGAGTCCTGTGTTGTAGCTTTACCAGGTCGACACCTCATTTTTAGGTATGTCTGGTGCTGCTCCCAGCATGCCCTCCTGCACTCTCCATTGAGCCAGGGTTGATCCCCTGGCTTGATGGTAATGGTAGAGTGGGGGATGTGCCGGGCCATGAGGTTACAGATTGTGCTGGAGTACAATTCCGCTGCTGTTGATGGCCCACAGCGCCTCATGGATGCCCAGTTTTGATGGGAGGTATTCTCACTGTGATGACCTCATCTCCAAAAGGACAGATGTATCTGCGACAGGCAGGTTGGTGAGAGGATGAGGTGAAGTAGGTTTTTCCCTCTTGTTGGTTCCCTCACCACCTGCCGCAGTCCCAGTCTAGCAGCGATGTCCTTTAGGACCCGGCCAGCTCGGTCTGTGGTGGAACTACTGAGCCGGTGTTGGTGATGGACATTGAAGTCCCCACCCAGAGTACATTCTGCACCCGCCACCCTCAGTGCTTCCTCCAAAGTGGTGTCAACATGGAGGAGCTGATTCACCAGCTGAGGGGACGGTGTGTGGTAATCAGCAGGAGGTTTCCTTGCCCATGTTTGACCCGGTGCCATGAGACTTCATGGGGGTCCAGGGTCGATATTGAGGACTCTCAGGGCAACTCGCTCCCGACTGTATACCATTGTGCTGCCACCTCTGCTGGGTCTGTCCTGCTGGTGGGATGGGATGCAGGGATGATGGTGGTGCCTGGGACGTTGTCTGATTTGGTGAGTGTGACTATGTCAGCCTATTGCTTGACTAGTCTGTGAGACAGCGCCCCCCAATTTTGACACAGGCCCCAGATGTTGGTAAAGAGGACTTTGCAGGGTTGACAGGATTGGTTTTGCCGCTGTCATTTCTGGTGCCTGGATTGATGATAGAACAAAGAACAAGAACAAAGAAACTTCCAACACAGGAACAAGCCCTTCGGCCCTCCAAGCCTGCACTGACCATGCTGCCCGACTTAACTAAAACCCCCTACCCTTCCGGGGACCATATCCCTCTATTCCCATCCTATTCATGTACTTGTCAAGGTGCCCCTTAAAACTCACTATCGTATCTGCTTCCACTACCTCCCCTGGCAGCAAGTTCCAGGCACCCACTACCCCCTGTGTAAAAAACTTGCCTCATACATCTCCTTTAAACCTTGCCCCTCGCACTTTAAACCTATGCCCCCTAGTAATTGACTCTTCCACCCTGGGAAAAAGCTTCTGGCTATCCACTCTGTCCATGCCTCTCATAATCTCTCATAGTCCAAAGATGTGCGGGTTAGGTTGATTGGCCAGATTAAAAATTGCCCCTTAGAATCCTGAGATGTGTAGGTTAGAGGGATTAGCGGGTAAATATGTGGGGGTAGGGCCTGGGTGGGATTGTGGTCGGTGCAGACTCAATGGGCCGAATGGCCTCCTTCTGCACTGTAGGGTTTCTATGATTCTATGAATCTTGTAGACTTCGATCAGGTCACCCCTCAACCTCCATCATTCCAGTGAGAACAAACCAAGTTTCTCCAACCTCTCCTCATAGCTAATGCCCTCCATACCAGGCAACATCCTGGTAAATCTTTTCTGTACCCTCTCCAAAGGCTCCACATCCTTCTGGTAGTGTGGCGACCAGAATTGAACACTATATTCCAAGTGCGGCCTAACTAAGGTTCTATAAAGCTGCAACATGACTTGCCAATTTTTAAACTCAATGCCCCGGCCGATGAAGGCAAGCATGCCGTATGCCTTCTTGACTACCCTCTCCACCTGCGTTGCCACTTTCAGTGACCTGTGTACCTGTACACCCAGATCACCCTGCCGATCAATACTCTTAAGGGTTCCATCATTTACCGTATATTTCCTGTCTGTATTAGACCTTCCAAAATGCATTACCTCACATTTGTCCGGATTAAACTCCATCTGCCATCTCTCCGCCCAAGCCTCCAACTGATCTATATCCTGCTGTATCCTCTGATGGTCCTCATCACTATCTGCAAATCCACAACCTTTGTGTCGTCCTCAAACTCACTAATCAATCCAGTTACATTTTCCTCCAAATCATTTATATATATTACATACAGCAAAGGTCCCAGCACTGATCCCTGAGGAACG
The DNA here is from genome assembly GCF_964213995.1 of Mustelus asterias. Classification (NCBI taxonomy): domain Eukaryota; kingdom Metazoa; phylum Chordata; class Chondrichthyes; order Carcharhiniformes; family Triakidae; genus Mustelus; species Mustelus asterias. The sequence continues at coordinate 40,715,890 of NC_135826.1, forward strand.
CCACTTGTCACAGCCCTCCATTCAGAAACGCACCCTTCCACTGCTACCCTCTGTCTTCTATGATGGAGCCAGTTCTGTATCCATCTTGCCAGCTCACCTTCTGATCCCATGCGACTTTACCTTCTGTACCAGATATTCGGTCATTTCAGACTTTGTCGTGGTTTGATAAAACTGATTGGCTTCCGAGGCCACATTGCTGTGGCTCTGGAGTCACGTGTAGGCCAGACCGGGTAAGGATGGCTGATTTCCATTAGTGAGCATTAGCGAGCCACATGGGGTTTTACAGCATCAACAATGGTCCCTTGTCACTATTAGACTAGCTTTTAGTTCCAGATCTTTTATTAATTGAATTTAAATTCCACCAGCCGCCATAGTGGGATTGGAATCCATGTCATTTGGATTACTAGTCTAGTGACATTACCACAACACCACCGCCGCCTGTTTTTCAGATGCTTATGTGAGCTGATCTTTCCTCTGACTAAACATTGGGAAGACTGGAGCCATTGTTTTCCAGCTCTCTCCATAAACCTTGCTCCCTAATCCATAGGAATCATCCCATACCTTGGCATCTTTCAGAGGCCGAACCAGACTGTTTGCATCTTTGAAGCCATATGTGACCCCAAAATGGCCTTTCCATTGCATATCTGAGTCATATTGATTTCTACCTCTGCAACATCCCCCTTTCTTAGCTGATCCGCTGCTGGAATCTTCCTCCATCCCTTTGTTACCTCTAGACTTGACCATCCCAACACGTTTTTCCCTCATTTTACGCTTGTAAACATGAGATGACTGAAAATTCTGCTGCTCCCATTCGTTTGGGGTTCAACAGGGATCTGTGCTAGGACCCCAACTGTTCACATTATATATTAATGATTTGGAAGAGGGAACTGAATGTATTATCTCTAAATTTGCAGATGATACAAAGTTGGGTGGGAGGGTGAGCTATGAGGAGGATGCAGAGATGCTTCAGTGTGATTTGGACAGGCTGAGTGTGTGGGCACCTGCATGGCAGATGCAGCATAATGTGGATAAATGTGAGGTTATCCACTTTGGTAGCAATAATAGGAAGACAGATTATTACTTGAATGGGTGTAAATTGAGAGAGGTGGATACTCAGTGAGACCTTGGTGTCCTCGTGCACCAGTTGCTGAAAGTAAGCGTGCAGGTACAGCAGGCAGTAAAGAAGGCAAATGGTATGTTGGCCTTCATAGCGAGAGGATTTGAGTTTAGGGATAGGGATGTTTTGCTACATTGGTGAGTCCACACCTGGAGTATTGTGTGTAGTTTTGGTGTCCTTATCTGAGGAAGGATATCCTTGCTATAGAGGGAGTACAGGCTGATTCCTGGGATGGCAGGTCTGTCAAATGAGGAGAGACTAAGTCAGTTAGGATTATATTCCTTGGAGTTTAGAAGAGTGAGAGGGCATTTCATAGAAACTTATAAAATTCTAACAGGGTTGGACAGGGTAGATTCAGAAAAAATGTTCTCGATGGTGGGGGAGTCCAGAATCAGGGGTCATAGTTTGAGGTGAGGAGAAATTTCTTCACCCAGAGGGTGGTGAATGTGTGGAATTCACTCCCACAGAAAGTAGTTGAGGCTAAAATGTCTAATTTCAAGAAGAGATTAGACATCGCTCTTGGGGCTAAAGGGATCAAGGGATATGGAGGGAAGGGGGGAATCAAGATATTGAATTCGATGATCAGCCATGATCAAAATGAATGGCAGAGCAGGCTCGAAGGGCTGAATGGCCTCCTCCTGCTTCTCGTTTCTATGTTTGTATGTAACTCGCACCAGATCCTGTTCATCCATCACTCCTGCGCTCGCCGTGGCTCCTGGTTAAGCAAATCCTTGGTTTTAAAATTCTAATCTTTATTTCCAAATCCCTCACTCCTCCCTAACTCTGTAACCTCCTCCACATCTTTAACCTTTCCAAGGTCTCTTGTACTCCTTCCAATTCTGGCACTCATGAACATCCCCAATCTTAATCATTTCACAGAAAATGCTGGAAATATTCAGCAGGTCTGGCAGCGTCTGTGGACTGAGCAACAGGGTGAACGCTTCAGGTTGAAGACTTTTCCTCAGATGAAGATTAGTTCCAATGAAAGGTCACATCTGAGATGTTAACTCTGTTTCTCTCCCCAAAGACGCTGCCTGATCTGCCGAGTATTTCCAGCATTTTCTGTCCTTATTTCAGATTTCCAGCATCCGCAGTATTTTGCCTTTGTTTAATCGTTGGCAGTTGCCAAGACACTAAACTCTTCCATTCCCTCCCTAACTCTCTCTGCGATACTCTCCAACCCGAGGCATAGAGGATAAAAATTGACAAGTCATGTTGCAGCTGTTTAGGGCTTTAGTTAGGCCACATTTGGATTACTGCGTACAGTTCTGGTCGCCACACTACCAGAAGGACATGGAGGTTTTGGAGAGAGTACAGAAAAGGTTTACCAGAATGTTGCCTGGTTTGGAGGGCATTATCTCTGAGGAGAGGTTGGAGAAACTTGGTTTGTTTTCAGTTGAACATCGGAGGCTGAGGGGCGACCTGATAGAAGTTTACAAAATTATGAGAGGCATGGAAAGAATGGTTGGTCCAAGTATTTTTCCCAGGATAGAAATGTCAATTACTAGGGGACATTGGTTTAAGGTAAAAGGGGGAAAGTTTAAAGGAGATGTGAGAGGCAAGTTTTTTTACACAGAGGGTGGTAAGTGCCTGGAATGCGCTGCCAGAGGAGGTGGTAGAAGCAGATACAATCGCCAGGTTTAAGAGGCATCTTGACAGGTGAGTGATTAGACAGGGAATAGAGGGATATGGACCGCGTAGAGACAAAAGGTCTTTAGTTTAGAAAGGCGTCAAGGGGTGGCATGGTGGCACAGTGGTTAGCACTGCTGCCTCACAGTGCCAGGGACCTGGGTTCGATTCCTGGCTTGGGTCTGTATGGAGTTTGCATGCTCTCCCCGTGTCTGCGTGGGTTTCCTCCTGATGCTCTGGTTTCTTCCCACAGTCCGAAAGACGTGCTGGTTAGGTGCATTGGCCAGTGTACCTGAACAGGAGCTGGAGTGTGGTGACTGGGAGATTTTCACAGTAATTTCATTGCAGTGTTAATGTAAGCCTACTTGTGACACTTATAAACAAACTTTAATTTACTTTTACTTTATGTGTCGGCACAGGTTTGTCGGGCTGAAGAGCCTGTTCCCGTGCTGTATTGTTCTCTATTCTCATTACAGCATTTCTTCAAAACCTAACTCTTTAACTAAGCTTTGGTCACAGGTTCTAATATCAGTTCCTGGAGCTCAGTGTGAAACTATATTTGCTGGCACTGATGTAAAGAGCCATGGGACATTTCACAATGTTAAAGGTGCTACATTAACACAAGAAGCTGTGATTGGAGTATAAATTCCTCGCTTAGACAATCCATAGCCGTGACTTTCCAGCTCCTGTGGCGGGCTTTCCCACGGCGGAGGTTGTTCGCCATCGGACGTCAGCGGGATTTTCCAGTCCCGCTGAAGTCTACGGCAACTCAGCTCGGCTTGTTCCTCCTGCCGCTGGGAAACCCGCAGCAGGGGTTGGCAAAGTGCTGGAAGATTTCGTCCCTGTGTCTTTCTGAGTAAAGACAGGAATCTTGTTTATTTTTAAAACAGCTTTCTCACCCTGCCCAGCGACCCCAAAGATTTCTGTCCGTACACCCCAGCTCTCTCTGTTCCTGCTATCTCTTTAAAACTGCGCCCTTTACATCGCCTCTCCTCATTCTTCCATTAACACCAATCACAGCATTAATACTCATCCACCATGTTCCTCCCTGAAGTCTGTTTCTATCCTCTGCACTTTTTATTATATTCTCAAGTTTTGTGACATCTGCAAACTTGGGAATGACGCCCTGTATTCCCAATTTTGGGACAGTTATATTTCTTTCAGAAAGAGCAGTGGTGCCAGCAGCAGCCACTGGGGAGCAGCACAGTATGTTCCCCTGCAACGTGCAAGGCACCCATTTCCAGGACTTTCTGCTTCCTGTTCCTGGGCAGACATCATCACTTCCAATCTCATGCACTCCAAATACATCAACAAGTCTATTATGTGGAATATTGTCAAATGCCTTTGTATGTCCCAAAAAAAACACCAGCAACACTGCCCTCACCCGCCCACACTGTCACTTTATCAAAGAACACACCCACATGCACATGTCCTGGGAGTGTTTGATGGGGACAGTGTCGAGGGAGGTTTACTCTGTATCTAACCCCGTGCTGTGCCTGTCCTGGGGGTGTTTGATGGGGACAGTGTAGAGGGAGGTTTACTCTGTATCTAATCCCGTGCTGTACCTGTCCTGGGAGTGTTTGATGGGGACAGTGTAGAGGGAGCTTTGCTCTGTATCTAACCCCACGCTGTACCTGTCCTGGGAGTGTTTGATGGAGACACTGTAAAGGGAGCTTTATTCTGGATCTAACCCCGTGCTGTACCTGTTCTGGGAGTGATTGATGGGGACAGTGTAGAGGGAGCTTTACTCTGTATCTAACCCCGTGCTGTACTTGTCCTGGGAGTGTTTGATGGGGACAGTGTAGAGGGAGCTTTACTCTGTATCTAACTCTGTACTATACCTGTCCTGGGAGTGTTTGATGGGGACAGTGTAGACAGAGCTTTACTCTGTATCTAACCCCATGCTCTACCTGTCCTGGGAGTGTTTGATGGGGACAGTGAAGAGGGAGCTTTACTCTGTATCTAACCCTGTGGTGTACCTATCCTGGGAGAGTTTGATGGGGATAGGGTAGAGGGAGCTTTACTCTGTATCTAACCCCGTGCTGTGCCTGTCCTGGGAGTGTTTGATGGGGACAGTGGAGAGGGGGATTTACTCTGTATCTAACCCCATGCTCTACCTGTCCTGGGAGTGTTTGATGGGGACAGTGTAGAGGGAGCTTTACTCTGTATCTAACCCTGTGCTGTACCTGTCCTGGGAGTGTTTGATGGGGGACAGTGTAGAGGGAGCTTTACTCTGTATCTAACCCTGTGCTGTACCTGTCCTGGGAGTGTTTGATGGGACAATTTTAACCTGTAGTGCTGTCACCAGGTGTCAAAAATGGGAAATCCTCCCCTTATTAAGTCTGACATCACCTTTATAAACATAAGGTTCAATAAATAAGTGGCCTTTGGAAAGGTCCCTGATGGGGGCCCTGCCTGCGGCTTGCAGCACTCTGAGATATCTCCAGATGCTCTTCATTGGGTGCAGGTCTTCCCCAAGAGCTCAGAATTGTGAAAATACTTTGCGAGGGACGGGGAAGGGTTTAACCTGAACTCTATCTCCGGATAGCGTTATTGCTGCAGTTGGCCACAGTTAGAGGCCTCGATGGAGAAGTTCCATATCTAGGTTGCCAAGAAAGAATATTTCTCAGGTGCTGGAGGACGGAGTAACGGTGAGCAGGACTGAAGACTTACCTTTCACACACACGTACAGTCCAGGCGGCTATAATCCATGAAGAAATACTAAAGACCAGGAGCACAGTCCCTGGACAAATTGTCATCAGAGTCTTCATTACAAAGCGAGTATTGAAGTTTATCTTGTTTAGAGCTCCGATGCTTCGAGAGGAGGCGTCCGTAAAGAGTTTGCTGTGGAGCAGCATCACCCTGGCAATCAGATAGAGTCTGAGGAACATGGGGATGGACAGGATAATGTCCACGTCGGCACTGGCCATGGACGTGGCGTAGGTGAAGGCCAGACGTGCAGTCCATGTGAAGATGTACTGCCCAGGGATTGGGTGGATTGCACACACCAACAGCTCCAGACAGATGAAAAAGATCCTTTCATACGTCATGGCTATCCTCCAATCATCGGCGCCGTTGTCAACCATGAAAAGCTGGAAGGCAAGAGACAGAGGATTAGGCCTGAGGGTCGCCATAGGAACAGGAGTAAAGCATTCAGCCCTTAGAGAGTGGCTAATCCTTTCAACTGGATTCCGCTTGATCTGCATCTTACCTATCTTAGAATCATAGAACAAAGAACAAAGAACAGTACAGCACAGGAAACAGGCCCTTCGGCCCTCCAAGCCTGTGCCGCTCCTTGGTTCAACTAGACCAATCGTTTGTATCCCTCCATTCCCAGGCTGCTCATGTGACTATCCAGGTAAGTCTTAAACGATGTCAGCGTGCCTGCCTCCACCACCCTACTTGGCAGCGCATTCCAGGCCCCCACCACCCTCTGTGTAAAAAACGTCCCTCTGATGTCTGAGTTATACTTCGCCCCTCTCAGCTTGAGCCCGTGACCCCTCGTGATCGTCACCTCCGACCTGGGAAAAAGCTTCCCACTGTTCACCCTATCTATACCCTTCATAATCTTGTATACCTCTATTAGATCTCCCCTCATTCTCCGTCTTTCCAAGGAGAACAACCCCAGTCTACCCAATCTCTCCTCATAGCTAAGACCCTCCATACCAGGCAACATCCTGGTAAACCTTCTCTGCACTCTCTCCAATGCCTCCACGTCCTTCTGGTAGTGCGGCGACCAGAACTGGACGCAGTACTCCAAATGTGGCCTAACCAGCGTTCTATACAGCTGCATCATCAGACTCCAGCTTTTATACTCATAGAAACCGTACAGTGCAGAAAGAGGCCACTTGGCCCATCGAGCCTGCACTGACCACAAACACTCAGGCCCTATATATCCCCATGTATTTACTCTGCTTATCCCCCTGACAATAAGGGGCAATTTAGCATGGCTAATCATCCTAACCTGCACATCTTTGGACTGTGGGAGGAAACCGGAGCACCCGGAGGAAACCCACATGGACACGGGGAGAACATGCAAACTCCACACCGACAGTGACCCAAGCCGGGAATCGAACCTGGGTCCCTGGCGCTGTGAGGCATCAGTGCTAACCACAGTGCCACCGTGAAGGATCTTGGTTCCAAACCCTCTAATGCCTGACAGAAAATAAATCAGTCTTTGTTCCCAAATGTTTAAATGACCCTCCCTCGACCTCAAAAGACTTTCTGGGGAAGAGAGTTCCAGATTTTCACTGCCCTTTGTGTGAAGAATTGCTTCCTGACCTCACCCCTGAATGGCCTGTCTTGCATTTTCAGGTTTTTGTCACGGGCTCTGGACTCCTCTAGCAGAGGACATCATTTTCCTCGATGCAAGTAAATCCTTTATTCGAGAGTTAGATCGCAAAACGGGAACAGTCTCTGATAGGGCAGAGAGCAAGAACGAGTAAATGTCAAAGAGCAAAGAAAATTACAGCACAGGAACAGGCCCTTCGGCCCTCCAATCCTGTACCGACCATGCTGCCCAACTGAACTGAAACCCCCTACCCTTCCGGGGACCATATCCCTCTATTCCCATCCTTTTCATGTATTTGTCAAAGCGCCCTTTAAAACTCATTATCATATCCACTTCCACTACCTCCCCCGGCAGCGAGTTCCAGGCACCCACCACCCTCTGTGTAAAAAATCTGCCTCGTACATCTCCTTTAAACCTTGCCCCTCGCACCTTAAACCTGTGCTCCCTAGTCATTGAATGTCAAAAATGAATATCAGCGAATGTTTTTATCTGACTTTGTATCTACTTAAAAACGGTTAAATCTGGAAAATTGTCCCATTCCGATGGAAGATAATTGACCGGAATTTCTCACTCCACAAAAGTTGCCTGACCTGCTGGGAGTTTCACATTTAGAGCAACCAGTTTTCACTTTTAGCTCTCCCACCGGCCCCTCCGCCAACTCCCCGCCCCCCCCCCCCCCCCCCCCCCCGCCCCACCCACACCCCCCTTCAGGTGTTGACCCAAATTTAAAGTATTGAAAGTAAAAACTGTCTCGTACCACTGGAGAGAAATTAGGATCAATCATCGGCCAGAATGCTGGAGATTTAGAGGCCTTTTGTCGAATCCAACATATGGAGGCAGCCTGTCAATTGGGTGAGGGCAAATAAATCAATTCCCTTTCACTCCTATTGTGAGGAGGCCCTGATCCGAGTTTAAAACTCCAAAGCATTGTTCCCAATCACAAGCAATGCTCTCAATTATTCATTGTGGTGAGCAGCCTGGTCACTGAATGCGGAAGAGTCTGCCTCTAACACCGCCGCAGCTCTTACAATGCCGAGAGTTTATGGTTGCTTCTAGAATTTCCCCACCCGCGCCCCCACTCCTCACTTCTTCCACCTCCACCCCTACAGATAATGCAGCTTCCTCCCCAGTGCCAGACCACAATCAGTAAGGATAGGCAACAACACCTCCTCCACGATCATCCTCAACACCAGTGCCCCACAAGGCTGTGTTCTCAGCTCCCTACTATACTCCTTATACACCTATGACTGTGCAGCCAAATTCCCCTCCAATTCGATTTTCAAGTTTGCTGATGACACCACCGTAGTGGGTCGGATCTCAAACAATGACGAGACAGAGTACAGGAATGAGATAGAGAATCTGGTGAACTGGTGCGGCAACAATAATCTCTCCCTCAATGTCAACAAAATGAAGGAGATTGTCACCAACTTCAGGAAGCGTAAAGGAGAACATGCCCCTGTCTACATCAATGGGGACGAAGTAGAAAGGGTCGAGAGCTTCAAGTTTTTAGATATCCAGATCACCAAAAACCTGTCCTGGTCCCCCATGCCGACACTATAGTTAAGAAAGCTCACCAACGCCTCTACTTTCTCAGAAGACTAAGGCAATTTTGCATGTCAGCTACGACTCTCACCAACTTTTACAGATGCACCATGGAAAGCATTCTTTCTGGTTGTATCACAGCTTGGTATGGCTCCTGCTCTGCCCAAGACCGCAAGGAACTACAAAAGGTTGTGAATGTAGCCCAATCCATCATGCAAACCAGCCTCCCATCCATTGACTCTGTCTACACTTCCCACTGCCTCGGCAAAGCAGCCGGCATAATTAAGGACCCCACACACCCCGGACATTCTCTCTTCCACCTTCTTCCTTCGGGAAAAAGATACAAAAGTCTGAGGTCACGTACCAACCGACTCAAGAACAGCTTCTTCCCTGCTGCTGTCAGACTTTTGAATGGACCTACCTCGCATTAAGTTGATCTTTCTCTACACCCTAGCTATGACTGTAACACTACATTCTGCACTCTCTCATTTCCTTCTCTATGAACGGTATGCTTTGTCTGTATAGCGCACAAGAAACAATACTTTTCACTATGTTAATACATGTAACAATAATAAATCAAATCAAAGAAAGTGGTCCTGCAGATAACATGCTGCCAATCGAGAGAGAGAGGGAGAGGTTTCACCACAGCCCCACAAACAATTTCACACATCAGGATCGGCTGTGAGGAATCTCTTTCACCATTGTCAATCACCATTGATGAAAATCTACACGTTAGTCGCAGGAGGAGCTGGGGGACACACAAAGCTAGTCTTTACGAAAGGGACAGCGAGGAGCAGGTGCATTAGGAATGGGTTACCAAGCTCCAAGGTTGAGCTGGGGTCTCCAGCAATTAAATATTCACCCCTAGGACCATCCCAGCAGCTTCTGCCCAAGAGAGAAGGAATAGCAATAAAGACATTGTGACTTTTAAATTTTTTGAACAGTTTTATGAGCTATGAGAATATTGGAATTGGAGAAAACAAAGGCCAGTTGACCAAGATTCATCCAATCTGGAGAACCAGGACTTTGCTGTTTTTCAAATTGGCCGTGGGAAGCTGGGATGATGGACGTGTTGGACAGCCAATGGTGAGAATGTGGGGACAGGGCAATTGTAGTCATGGGAACTCCAGGATGCCATGGTGGCACAGTGGTTAGCACTGCTGCCTCACAACGCTAGGGACCTGGGTTCAATTCCAGCCTTGGGTCACTGTTTGTGTGGCGTTTGTATGCTCTCCCCGTATCTGCGTGGGCTTCCTTCAGGTGCTCCGATTTCCTCCCATGGTCCAAAGATGTGCAGGTTAGGGGAATTCATGGGATAAATATGTGTGGTCACAGGGATGCTCTGTCGAAGAGTCGGTGCAGACTCGATGGGCTGAATGGTGTCCTTCTGCCATGTCGGGATTCTAAGATTCTATCCAAGTACAGTTGGTCGCCCTAACTGAAGGGGAGCCTTACATAGAAAAAGGGATTGGTTCAGTAAAGCCCCTTCAAATGGACTGTGGCTGAATCACAATCCTGGAACTCCCTCCCTAACAGCACTGTGCGTGTACCTACACCACACGGACTGCAGCCATTCAAGAAGGCAGCTCACCACCACCTTCTCAAGGACAATGAGGGATGGACAATAAATGCTGGCCAGCCAGCGACGCCCATGTCCCATGAGGTGTGGTGAATGTGTCAGTATAGGAAAGGCAGCAGCTAATTTGTACACTGCAAAATTCCACAAACATTCATGAAATAATTAACCAATAGACAACCAATTTTTGTCGTGTTGGTTATGGGACACATATTGACCTGGGCAATGTGGGAATTGGCTTTGAGATTATTTGCTCAGGTGTCTGGAAAGGGACTCAAACTCACAACATAGAGGCAAGAGCGGAAGTCACTGAACCACAGCAGAGACCAAACGTAAAAAAAATAAATATTTAATGTAGATTGAACATTGAAATTCAGAACAGCTAATAAAAAAGTTGTCAGATAGTTCCACCAGAAATTATTTGAATCAGCATGTTTTTCAATTAACATAATTGTTTAGACATAAATCATTAGAAGCTTAATGCCTCACTGGATAGCTTAACACATTTCAGATGTTATTTTGAAGATGTCCCTTTGGAACTGAGTGGTGAGAGTGAACAGTGTGGACTTGAGAAGGATATTTATGGATCGGGATGGATGTTCTTTGATATACAGTAAGAAGCCTCACAACAGGTTTATTTGGAATCACGAGCTTTTGGAGCGCTGCTCCTTCATTAGGTGAGTCCTTCATCAGCGCTCTGAAAGCTCATGATTCCAAATAAACCTGTTGGACTTTAACCCGGTGTTGTGAGACTTCTTACTGTGCCCAACCTAATCCAACGCTGGCATCTCCACATCATTCTTATAGGCGATTGAGGAGGCCATCGGTATTCCTGGGGCTCAAGGTGCCAAGAGTTCTGCTGCTACGTTCAAGCGTGACGGCAGCAATATCAGACAAGCCTTTGGCACTCTCAGCTTCAGCACTTGCTTGACCGATCTTCCACCTTTTTGATTCTCATCCAAATCTCCCCCTACCTTTCCCCCCATCGCTTTTGTCATAACTCACAAGTCCTGTTCACCCATTGTCTCCCGTGGCAACATCACTGTTGTTATTTCCTCCCTATCTTTGTAAAATCAGTCTGCCTCACAGCCCTCAGAGATCTCTCCACTCCTCCAGATCTGCACTTTTGTGTGACCCCAAATTTCATTGCTCTATCATTGGCGGCCATGCCTTCAGCTGCCTGTCCCTAAGCTCTGGAATTCCCTCCCTAAACCTCTCTGCCTCCCTTTCCTCTGTTAAGAAACTCCTTAAAACCTACCTCTGGCCAAGCTTCTGGTCCCTGTTCTAATATCTCCTCATGTCACTCAGTCTCAAAGCACCTTGGGATGTTTTGTACTATGTTTTAAGGTGCTATGTAAATTAAAGTTGTTATGATCTTTTTATAGCTGTTCTGATGCTTTTCTGATCCATGATCAGCACCACGCAACAAGGTGAGGAATTCATCCTTCAGAAAGTTTCTGGGGCCCAGCTTATGGGAGGAGTAGAGATTTAGTGCAGAGGGAATATTAACTATCATAGACTGAGTATTTCTACTGTTTTAGTCATTGTTGGGATGAGGGCTGTTAATGCCCCTTGAGAAGGTGGTGGTGAGCTGTCTTCTTGAACCGCTGCCTCCCTTGTGGTCCAGGTACCCCCACAATGCTGTTAAAGAGGGAATTCCAGGATTTTGACCCAGTGACAGTGAAGGAACAGCCGATATATTCCCAAGTCAGGATGGTGAGTGGTTTGGGGGAAATGTGCAAATTTCTGTTTCAACTCTGAGTATCCTCCCTCTGTAAAAACGGTGTCCAAAGCTGCACTCTACCTGCCTTTGTTCCTCTGAATCCAGTCACAGAATAAATGATTAAATGAGAGGGAGAGAGAGAGAGAGAGAAGAAAGTCATGCTAATCCAAAATAAATTATTAAGGTTGGGTTGGATCAGTTCCAAAAGAGCTTTCAAAAGGAACTTTTCAAGATGAGTTCCCTTTCAAAAGCAACTCATTCTGTGGCTGGGTACAAACCTTTTTGATTTGTACAGAGGGGCAGCTGAACCCTCGCTCAGCTCTCACTGTGCAGGGTCCATCCCAAGGGGGTCCCGCTGACTCAGTTAGTGCTTATTGTACCCAGAATGTTGCTGGACCCCCAGACAAGGAAGGTTCATGTGCCCCTGAGCTGAGTTTGGGAGGATGCTACAAATTGCTTCATTCTCCACATGGGGTCACAGCAAATTCCCAAATGTCCTCAGCCTGTGACCTCTGGGGAAAAAAAGGGAGAGATTCAGGGTGATAACGTGCAAAGCATAAAGCACGTACAGGAACGGCATGTCAGAACGCGAGACAGCCTGAACACAATTTCCCCATACAAAACATGTCCAAAGATATACATACGTGTTAGGTGGATTGGCCATATCAAATTGCCCCTTAGTGTCAGGGGGACTAGCTAGGGTAAATGCATGGGGTTATGGGGATAGGGTCTGGGTGGGATGGTGGTGGGTGCAGACTCGATGGGCCGAATGGCCTCCCCCTGTGCTTTAGGATTCTATGATTCGATGTCAGACCCGGGTTTGACCATGATGTTAAGTGTGATAGAAAAACTGGCAATTTGCAAATGCAATCTCACACCTGGCATTAACAGCTTACCGTGTGCCAAGGGTGGGGGGGGGGGGGGGGGGGGGGATGGGGGGTGGGGAAGGAGGGGTGGGCGGGGAAGGAGGGGTGGGTGGGGATAATGCTATGGTAAAGGGGGAAAAGACTTGGAAGAAAGGTTAGATCCTTACCTGAATCTCTCGAGCATGATACACAACAATGAGACCCAGTAATATTACAGTGGAGAGGCTGATAAGGCATTTGAGTGCGAGGGAATACAGGGACGCCTGCAACACAAGAGAGAGAACTGGTTACAACCATTCACAGAGCTCACACAACAGAGTTAATATCAATGTCTGAATGACTGTCTCTCTAACAGGTAACTTCAGATACAAAGTATTCTAACAACAATAAAAGTCTACTTGGATTAATAGACCTCACCCTTTAATCCCACCTACCCAGCTTTGCACCAGACCCTCAATCCCACCTAATTCTATATTCATTGTATTTTTATTATTCATTCCCGGGACATGGGCGTCGCTGGCTGGCCAGCATTTATTGCCCATCCCTAATTACCCTTGGAGGGCACATGAGGGTCAACCGCATTGCTGTGGCTCTGGAGTCACATGCAGGCCAGATCAGGTAAGGATGGCGGATTTCCTTCCCTAAAGGACGCCAGTGAACCAGATGTGTTTTTCCCACAATGGTTTCATGGTCATCAGTAGATTCTTAATTCCAGATATTTTTTATTGAATTCAAATTCCACCAGCTGCCGTGGCGGGACTCGAACCCGGGTCCCCCAGAATGTTAGCTGAGTTTCTAGATTAATAGTCTAGCGATAATACCACGAGGCCATCGCCTCCCCACTAATTATATGCAGACCGTGGGCCTAAACTGGGGATTCACTGATCAATAGGAACAATTCCAAACTGCGGTTTCTGGGTTGGGAGCTTTGTGTTTCGTGTTGTGCATCTCTGTAAATAAACACTTTGAAAAGTGTGCAAAGATTGGTTCAAGTTCTGTCCTTCATCACCTGGTTTTCTGCTGAATAAAAACCTACCCACCTTCTCCCTGTACCCCATCAACATCACAAACCCACCCTCTTTCCTTATCCCTTATCTGTCCCTGCAATGTTGTTCAGTAATAACATTGTACATAAACAAATACTTTATGACATTTGATCTTTTTAACTTAGTTTCTGAAATTCCGCCAACTCCCAACAGCAAACCTGTCCCCGCCAGTGCTGAACCCCAGTGTTATACAGTGACAGACCCGTCCCCACCAGTAATGTACCCCAGTGTTATACAGTGACAGACCCGTCCCCACCAGTAATGTACCCCAGTGTTATACAGTGACAGACCCATCCCCACCAGTACTGTACCCCAGTGTTATACAGTGACAGACCCGTCCCCACCAGTAATGTACCCCAGTGTTATACAGTGACAGACCCATCCCCACCAGTACTGTACCCCAGTGTTATACAGTGACAGACCCATCCCCACCAGTACTGTACCCCAGTGTTATACAGTGACAGACCCGTCCCCACCAGTACTGTACCTCAGTGTTATACAGTGACAGACCCGTCCCCACCAGTACTGTACCCCAGTGTTATACAGTGACAGACCCATCCCCACCAGTACTGTACCCCAGTGTTATACAGTGACAGACCCGTCCCCGCCAGTACTGTACCCCAGTGTTATACAGCGACAGACCCATCCCCACCAGTACTGTATCCCAGTGTTATACAGTGACAGACCCGTCCCCGCCAGTGCTGAACCCCAGTGTTATACAGTGACAGACCTGTCCCCACCAGTACTGTACCCCAGTGTTATACAGTGACAGACCCATCCCCACCAGTACTGTACCCCAGTGTTATACAGTGACAGACCCGTCCCCGCCAGTACTGTACCCCAGTGTTATACAGTGACAGACCCATCCCCACCAGTACTGTATCCCAGTGTTATACAGTGACAGACCCGTCCCTGCCAGTACTGTACCCCAGTGTTATACAGTGACAGACCCGTCCCCGCCAGTACTGTACCCCAGTGTTATACAGTGACAGACCTGTCCCCACCAGTACTGTACCCCAGTGTTATACAGTGACAGATCCATCCCCGCCAGTACTGAACCCCAGTGTTATACAGTGACAGACCCATCCCCGCCAGTACTGAACCCCAGTGTTATACAGTGACAGACCCGTCCCCACAGTACTGAACCCCAGTGTTATACAGTGACAGACCCGTCCCCACCAGTATTGTACCCCAGTGTTATACAGTGACAGACCCGTCCCCACCAGTATTGTACCCCAGTGTTATACAGTGACAGACCCATCCCCACCAGTACTGTACCCCAGTGTTATACAGTGACAGACCTGTCCCCACCAGTACTATATCCCAGTGTTATACAGTGACAGACCCATCCTCACCAGTACTGTACCTCAGTGTTACACAGTGACAGACCTGTCCCCACTAGTACTGTACCCCAGTGTTATACAGTGACAGATGTGTCCCCACCAGTACTGTACCCGAGTGTTATACAGTGACAGACCCATCCCCACCAATATTGTACCCCAGTGTTATACAGTGACAAACCCGTCCCCACCAGCACTGTACCCCAGTGTTATACAGTGACTGACCCATCCCCAACAGTATTATCCCCAGTGTTATACAGTGACAGACCCATCCCTACCAGTACTGTATCCCAGTGTTATACAGTGACAGACCCATCTCCACCAGTACTGTACCTCAGTGTTATACAGTGACAGACCCGTCCCCACCAGCACTGTACCCCAGTGTTATACAGTGACAGACCCATCCCTACCAGTACTGTACCCCAGTGTTATACAGTGACAGACCTGTCCCCACCAGTACTGTATCCCAGTGTTATACAGTGACAGACCCGTCCCCACCAGTACTGTATCCCAGTGTTATACAGTGACAGACCTGTCCCCACCAGTACTGTACCCCAGTGTTATACAGTGACAGACCCGTCCCCACCAGTACTGTACCCCAGTGTTATACAGTGACAGACCCGTCCCCACCAGCACTGTACCCCAGTGTTATACAGTGACAGACCCGTCCCCACCAGTACTGTACCCCAGTGTTATACAGTGACAGACCCATCCCTACCAGTACTGTACCCCAGTGTTATACAGTGACAGACCTGTCCCCACCAGTACTGTATCCCAGTGTTATACAGTGACAGACCCGTCCCCACCAGTACTGTACCCCAGTGTTATACAGTGACAGACCTGTCCCCACCAGTACTGTACCCCAGTGTTATACAGTGACAGACCCATCCCTACCAGTACTGTATCCCAGTGTTATACAGTGACAGACCTGTCCCCACCAGTACTGTACCCCAGTGTTATACAGTGACAGACCTGTCCCCACCAGTACTGTACCCCAGTGTTATACAGTGACAGACCCATCCCTACCAGTACTGTATCCCAGTGTTATACAGTGACAGACCCGTCCCCACCAGTACTGTACCCCGGTGTTATACAGTGACAGACCCGTCCCCACCAGCACTGTACCCCAGTGTTATACAGCGACAGATAAGCCTTTCTTCTTTAACCTTTTGTCATAAATCTGTTTTTAGTAACTAGGATGGCAATGAATCAAGTGTTGGTGAAACATTGTGTGAAACAGTTAAAGTAGAAAAGTTAATAAGTGAGCTCTCTCTTTCGAGACGTACTTGCTGACTGTCTCACTGGGTGACCATCAAGGTTATCTGACACTTGGGCAAACAAGGTATCGTCACAATAAAAAAGTTGCATTTATATAGCACCTTCCACAACCTGGGGACATCCCACAGCCAATTAAGTCATTAGTAGATGTAGTCATTGTTGTATTGTAGGAAATGCAGGAGCCAATTCATATAAAGCAAGATCCAGATAGAGTCATGTTGGAAATGGCCTGATCATGGGATTTGTCTAAATGTAGGCGAAGGAACCAGGAGAAATTCCTCTGAGTTGAGTCATTCCGTGGAATCTTTTAGCAGCCGAGAGGTCAGTCAGGGCCTCAGTTTAATGTCAGACCAGAGAGACCTCACTGCCGGTAAGGCAGCACTCCCTCAGTGTTGTTGCTGGGTCAAACAGAAATGTCCCTCAAGTCTCGGCAGTGGGAATCGAACCCATAACTTTCAGACTTGGAGGCAGAATCTCGACCAATCACGCACAAGCTGACAACCTGTGGTTATAAATTTCTGCAAGTACCTGTCCTGGGCAAGTGTCTGGAAACCAAGAGATACCCATCTTCTCATCATCCCCTTCAGTCCTTCTCTCAGTCTCCAAGAAACCTTACACTTGTCTTTTTAATAACATACGTAATATTCACTTAACAGAAACAGTCCATTCAGACCACACTGACACCAGAAACACACTACAACAGACAGGACATAGATAACAACACACAATCGTCCAGACAGAACGTGAATCTCAGACACACTCCAGAGCAGACAAACACCAGTCGCAGATTAACTAGAGCAGGCAGAACATTAATCTCAGGGATGGGAATGACGTACTGGGATTGTCACTGGACTAGTAATCCAGACACCCAGGTTCGAATCCCACCATGGTAGATGGTGAAATTTGAATTCCATAACAATCTGGAATTAAGAATGTACTGGTGACCATGAAACCATTGTCGATTGTCGGGAAAAAAAACATCTGGTTCACTAATGTCATTTAGGGAAGGAAATCTGTCATCCTTACCTGGTCTGGCCTACATGTGACTCCAGAGCCACAGCAATGTGGTTGACTCTTAAATGCCCTCTGAACTGGCCGAGCAAACCACTCAGTTCAGGGCAGTTAGGGATGGACAATAAATGTTGGTCCAGCCAATGATGTTCACAGCCCATGAACAAATAAAAAAACAAATTGGACCATCACTATTCTCAGACACACAGAGCAGACAGAACACTAATCTCAGACACACAGAGCAGACAGAACACTAATCTCAGACACATTAGAGCAGACAGAACACTAATCTCAGACACACAGAGCAGACAGAACACTAATCTCGGACACACAGAGCAGACAGAACACTAATCTCAGACACACAGAGCAGACAGAACACTAATCTCAGACACACAGAGCAGACAGAACACTAATCTCAGACACGTTAGAGCAGACAGAACACTAATCTCGGACACACAGAGCAGACAGAACACTAATCTCAGACACACAGAGCAGACAGAACACTAATCTCAGACACACAGAGCAGACAGAACACTAATCTCGGACACACAGAGCAGACAGAACACTAATCTCAGACACACAGAGCAGACAGAACACTAATCTCAGACACACAGAGCAGACAGAACACTAATCTCAGACACGTTAGAGCAGACACTAATCTCAGACACACAGAGCAGACAGAACACTAATCTCAGACACACAGAGCAGACAGAACACTAATCTCGGACACACAGAGCAGACAGAACACTAATCTCAGACACACAGAGCAGACAGAACACTAATCTCAGACACGTTAGAGCAGACAGAACACTAATCTCAGACACAGTAGAGCAGACAGAACACTAATCTCAGACACATTAGAGCAGACAGAACACTAATCTCAGACACGTTAGAGCAGACAGAACACTAATCTCAGACACACAGAGCAGACAGAACACTAATCTCAGACACACAGAGCAGACAGAACACTAATCTCAGACACACAGAGCAGACAGAACACTAATCTCGGACACACAGAGCAGACAGAACACTAATCTCGGACACACAGAGCAGACAGAACACTAATCTCAGACACGTTAGAGCAGACAGAACACTAATCTCGGACACACAGAGCAGACAGAACACTAATCTCAGACACATTAGAGCAGACAGAACACTAATCTCGGACACACAGAGCAGACAGAACACTAATCTCAGACACACAGAGCAGACAGAACACTAATCTCAGACACACAGAGCAGACAGAACACTAATCTCAGACACGTTAGAGCAGACAGAACACTAATCTCAGACACACAGAGCAGACAGAACACTAATCTCAGACACACAGAGCAGACAGAACACTAATCTCAGACACACAGAGCAGACAGAACACTAATCTCAGACACACAGAGCAGACAGAACACTAATCTCAGACACACAGAGCAGACAGAACACTAATCTCAGACACACAGAGCAGACAGAACACTAATCTCAGACACGTTAGAGCAGACAGAACACTAATCTCGGACACACAGAGCAGACAGAACACTAATCTCAGACACACAGAGCAGACAGAACACTAATCTCAGACACACAGAGCAGACAGAACACTAATCTCAGACACGTTAGAGCAGACAGAACACTAATCTCGGACACACAGAGCAGACAGAACACTAATCACAGACACGTTAGAGCAGACAGAACACTAATCTCGGACACACAGAGCAGACAGAACACTAATCTCAGACACACAGAGCAGACAGAACACTAATCTCAGACACACAGAGCAGACAGAACACTAATCTCAGACACGTTAGAGCAGACAGAACACTAATCTCAGACACAGTAGAGCAGACAGAACACTAATCTCAGACACATTAGAGCAGACAGAACACTAATCTCAGACACGTTAGAGCAGACAGAACACTAATCTCAGACACGTTAGAGCAGACAGAACACTAATCTCAGACACACAGAGCAGACAGAACACTAATCTCAGACACACAGAGCAGACAGAACACTAATCTCGGACACACAGAGCAGACAGAACACTAATCTCAGACACACAGAGCAGACAGAACACTAATCTCAGACACGTTAGAGCAGACAGAACACTAATCTCGGACACACAGAGCAGACAGAACACTAATCTCAGACACATTAGAGCAGACAGAACACTAATCTCGGACACACAGAGCAGACAGAACACTAATCTCAGACACACAGAGCAGACAGAACACTAATCTCAGACACGTTAGAGCAGACAGAACACTAATCTCAGACACACAGAGCAGACAGAACACTAATCTCGGACACACAGAGCAGACAGAACACTAATCTCAGACACAGTAGAGCAGACAGAACACGGATCTCAAACTCACTAAACAGGACAAACCCTAATCTCAAAAATACACTGCTGCAAATCAAACGCGACTCACAGACACACTCTAGAGCAGACTGTCCTCTCACCTGAGGCACACTCAGGTGGACAGTGCACTCATCTCAGACACGCAATGAAACAGAAAGAACAGAATCTCAGAGACACGAGAGAAGTGATGATACTGTGCCTTTAAGAAATCTATTTTAATCCTGTTTCTCTGCAGGATGGTTCGAGAAATCCCTGGCGTTTGTCAGAGCTTTAACATCGATACACATACAGTGTTGTTGCTGCATGAGCATAATTGTTTGTAATGGCTAGAATGTTAGTTTTAACCTGAACTAATGCTGTTCTGCTGTTTTCCCCAGGGATTTTGAAGAGTGTTAAAGTTAAAATTTTAAAGTTAAAATTTATTTATTAATCACAAGTAAGGCTTACATTAACACTGCAATGAAGTTACTGTGAAATTCCCCTAGTCGCCACACTCCGGCGCCTGTTCGGGTCAATGCACCTAAACCAGCACATCTTTCGGACTGTGGGAGGAAACCGGAGCACCCGGAGGAAACCCACGCAGACATGGGGAGAACGCGCAGACTCCACACAGACAGTGACCCAAGCCAGGAATCGAACCTGGGTCCCTGGCACTGGGAGGCAGTGGTGCTAACCGCTGTGCCACCGTGCCGCTGAGTGGGGCTTCATTGGGATGATTGGCAGGTTTGGTCATGTGAGGGGGAAGCTGGGTTTTTTCACAGAATATTAATGGGCCGAAGGACCTGTCTCCACGCTGTAACCCTCTATGATTCTATGATTCTAATAGCTGAGAAGCTGCTTGGAGCTGAGAGAGACAGCAGTGCATTTGCTTCTCACTGGAGTTGGAGATTCTGTTGTCTGGGTGGCTGTTTAGGGTCTAGACTAACTTCACAAAACACCCCAGAGTTTCTAGGCAGGGTCTTAACAATGGGGGCTCTTTGCGGGATTAAAATCTACATCCCTTGTTTGGTTTGGGATTATTGTCTCCAAGACAGTGAGTCGTGCGTATATTTGTGTTTCCTTTTCAGCTGTTAGTAAGATAGAAGGTTATAGGTAAGCCTAGTAGGTAGGGACATGTTCGGCACAACTTGTGGGCCGAAGGGCCTGTTTGTGCTGTAGCTTTTCTATGTTCTATGTTGGTTTAAATAGGGAGTGTCTTGTGGAATAAAGGCTCTCTCAGTGGTTAAAAGTTTCCTGGGAGTGGAAGAAGTCACTCGGGGTGTTTTACAAAAGGTGGTTCGAACAAAACTTTTGGAATTGGCCAAACTACTGCAGTTGACGTTACCTGAAGGGGTGAGGGAGGTGGAGATAACCTGCAGTGAAAGCTCCGCATTTAAACGTGCCAGAAACACAGTTAGAATCATTGGCAGTGGCTAGATTTCACCTTGAATTAGAAGCAAAAGCAAAAGAGAGAGAAGCAGTTGCAGCAGAAAAAGCAAGAGTAAAAAGAGGAACAACAGGCAAAAGGGGGTCTATAAAATAAAGAGGGGCACGGATCAGCTAGACAGTCAATATCTTTTCCCAAAGGTAGGGGAGTCTAAAACTAGAGGGCATCGGTTTAAGGTGAGAGGGGAGAGATACAAAAGTGTCCAGAGGGGCAATTTTTTCACACAGAGGGTGGTGAGTGTCTGGAACGAGCTGCCAGAGGTAGTAGTAGAGGCGGGTACAATTTTGTCTTTTAAAAAGGGTTTAGACAGTTAAATGGATAAGATGGGTATAGAGGGATTTGGGCCAAATGCGGGCAATTGGGACTAGCTTAGTGGTTAAAAAAAATGGCGGCATGGACAAGTTGGGCTAAAGGGTCTGATTCCATGCTGCAAACCTCTATGACTCTCTGACTCGAAAGGAATTGAAATTGCTTGAATTATAGGCAAGGAAAAGTGGGAAAGGGAAAAAAAAGGCAAAGAATAGCCCTGGCAGAGGGGGGGAGGGGGCGGGAGGGAGATAATTGTGGCGATAGCTCAGCATTTAAAATTACCAGAAACACAGTCAGAATCATTGGAAATGGCTAGAATGGAATGACCAATGAAACAGCTTGAACATGAAAGCGAATTAAAGCAGCTTGAATTTGAAGTAAAGGAAAGAGAGAGAGAGCAGAAAAAGCAAGAGAAAGAGAGGAAGAGCAAGAAAAAGAATTGAAACAGTTCAAATCACAAAAAGAAAAAGAAAAGCTTTTATTAACAGGGGGTTGGAGTTTAAGAGCCGTGGGGTTATGCTGCAACTGTACAGGACCTTGGTGAGACCACATTTGGAATATTGTGTGCAGTTCTGGTCACCTCACTATAAGAAGGATGTGGAAGCGCTGGAAAGAGTGGAGATTTACCAGGATGCTGCCTGGTTTGGAGGGTAGGTCTCATGAGGAAAGGTTGAGGGAGCTAGGGCTGTTCTCTCTGGAGTGGAGGAGGCTGAGGGGAGACTTAATAGAGGTTTATAAAATGATGAAGGGGATAGATAGAGTGAACGCTCAAAGACTATTTCCTCGGGTGGATGGAGCTATTACAAGGGGGCATAACTATAGGGTTCATGGTGGGAGATACAGGAAGGATATCAGAGGTAGGTTCTTTACGCAGAGAGTGGTTGGGGTGTGGAATGGACTGCCTGCAGTGATAGTGGAGTCAGACACTTTGGGAACATTTAAGCGGTTATTGGATAGGCACATGGAGCACACCAGGATGATAGGGAGTGGGATAGCTTGATCTTGGTTTCAGATAAAGCTCGGCACAACATCGTGGGCCGAAGGGCCTGTTCTGTGCTGTACTGTTCTATGTCCTATGTTCTAAATGAGATTGCTTGAATTGCGGGCAAGAGAAAAAGAGAGAATTTGAGCTTCAGAAACTGGAACTGAAAAGTGAAAGTCAACTTAAAATTGCAGAGGTAAAGGGAAAAGTTGGAAATGGTAATGAGGACTGTGAGGAAGAGTGAAGCACTGTAGTCAAAGACTTGGTGGGGATCTGTTTAAATATGTCCAAGTGTTGCCTTTTCCACTTCATTTGAGAAAGTAGCTAAACAAATGAAATGGCCACAAGTCATTTGGGTATTACTGATTCAAACAAAGTTGGTAGGTAGAACCAGTGAGGTGTTTGCATCACTGTTACAGGAGGTATCGAGGAATTATGATGAGGTGACAAAAGCCATTTTAAATGCATGTGAACTAGTGCCAGAACCGTTTAGAGATCTAAGGAAAAATTCTAGTACATAGAATTTGAAAGGATCAAACAAAGTAATTTTGATAGGTGGATAAGGGCCTTGAAAATAGACTAGACGTTGCAGCTCTTAGAGAAACGGTTATTTTGGAGTAGTTTAAAAATTCACTTCTTGATGTAGTGAGAACTGATGTGAAAGAGCAGAGGGTTAAAACTGTGAGGTTAGCAGCAGAAATGGCAGATGAATATGTATTAGTTCATAATTCAAAGTTTGGTTTCCAAAATCAGTTTCAGCCTGTGAGGGAGAGAAACTGGGAAAAGTAGGAATACTCAGGGGGTAAAGGTAAAGGAGATGTTGTGGGAGATAATAAAGACAGTGTATCTCAGGTTAAAAAGGAAACCCATGAGGGTGAAAGAGAAATCAAAAGCCTCTGATATTTCCACTGTGATGAATAAGGACACACAAAATTACAGCGTTGGTGGTTTATGAGAAGTACTGGGAAGGCTGACGTGGTAAAATAGGATAAGCTAGTGAGGCTCGTTAAAGCAGTAAAGGAAAGCCCAGTTGAAGCTAAAGAGGTGCAAAAGAATGTACAGCCTTGTCAGGGGCTGGTTGATAAGAAAGTGCCAGATCTCTTTAAAGAATTTACTTGTGTGGGTAAAGTTTACTCATGTGTACCAGAAGGAGTAGGTAAAGAAGTTAAAATTTTAAGAGATACAGGAGCAATCTTTAATGGTAAGAGATGCGGAGTTATGCTGTTTGGATGGAGTATTGCCAGAAAAGGTGGAATTCAGGGTGAAAGAGTAGTGTTCCATTATATAAGGTGAGGTTGGAGAGTCCAGTGAAGAGTGGTGAAGTGGTAGAAGGAGTAATAGAGAAATTATCTTATCCAGGAGTACAGCTTATCCTCGGTAACGATATAGCTGGATCGCAGGAGGGAGTGATGCCTACTGTGGTTGAAAAACCAGTGGAAAAAAAAACAACCGAGTTATTAAAGGACGCTTATCCTGGGATGTTTTCTGATTGCGTGGTAACAAGATCACAAAGTCATAGGTTAAGACAAGAGGAAATATCAAAGTGTAAAGATAAAAAAGTTGAAGTTAATTATCCGAAACCATTTTTGATCAGATAGTTGATAAAGGTGGAGGGGGAAGTGAATATTTTTAGTTCAGGAAAGTTGGGAGAATTACAACAGAAAGGTATAGAGATAAAACAGTTGTGTCAGAAAGCATAAATGGAAGAAGAATCTGAGTGTTTACCGGAATGTTATTACCTTAAACATGGTGTCTTAATGAGGAAATGGAGACCTTTACATATTCAGATGGCTGATACATGGGCAGAAGTTCATTAAGTGGTAGTACCGGTGGGTTATAGAAAGGAAATGTTACGGGTAGCACTTGAGATACCAGTAGAACGTCATTTAGGAGTAAAGAAAACTCAAGTTAAATTACAAAAGCATTTTTACTGCCTTGCATAAAGCATTAGAGCGCTGGTATCAAACTTTAAAGACCATGTTGAGGGATTATTGACAAGATTATCCAATGGATTGGGATAAAGGAGTTCCATTTGTACAAAGAACAAAGAACAAAGAACAATACAGCACAGGAACAGGCCCTTCGGCCCTCCAAGCCCGCGCCGCTCCCTTTTGTACTTTTTGCTATTCGGGGTGTACCTAATGAATCAGTCATTCAGTCCATTTGAATTGACTTTTGGTCATGAGGTAGGAGGACCACTTAAATTGATTAAAGAGGAATTGGTGAGTCAGTGTTCTGAGATTACATTATTGGGCTATGTGTCAAATGTTAGGGAAAGATTGAATAGAACAGGTGAGTTGGCTAGACAGCATTTAAAAATGGCACAACATGTGATGAAACAGGAAGTGGATAGGGAATCAAAAATGTGTAGTTTTGCTAGTGGGGATAAAGTCTTAGTATTGCTACCAGTGGTAGGTGAACCTTTAAAAGCAAGGTTTAGTGAGCCTTATCAAATTGAAAGTAAATTAAGTGAGGTGAATTATTTGATGAGAATGCCAGATAGAAGGAAAACTCACAGAGTGTGTCGTGTGAATATGCTCAAATGGAATTCTGATAGGGAAGGAGAGCAGAAGAAGGATGTGTTCGTGGTTATAAGTCAGAGTGAAGAACCGAACCCAGATGACTCTGAATTTGACATTCCTCGAATTAAATTGGATGATGTGGAAGTTATCAAAAATTGGGATAAATTATTGAGTTCCCTTCCAGCGGAAAATCAAAATGACCTGAAAGAGTTATTAAAATCACGTGGAGAGATGTGTGGGCATAAGCTGGAAAATACTGAAATAGTTCGACATGATGCAGATGTTGGCAATGCTGTTCCAATTAAGCAGCATCCTTATAGCCTTAACCCTCTAAAATTGGCACAGGTTCAAAAGGAGATTGAAAGCATGCTTAAAAATGACATAACTGACATGAGTTGCAGTGAGTGGAGCTCACTCATAGAGATGGTACCAAAACCGGACGGTACCTAATGATTGTGTGTGGACTATAGGAAAGTGAATGCAGTTATGAAATCAGATTTGTTCCCTGTTCCCCAGTTGGAGGACTGCATTGAGAAGGTGGGACAAGCAACTTTTGTCTCCAAACTGGTCCCTTTATCCGAGAGGGGAAAAAGATTTCAGCTTTCGTGACACCAAACGGTTCTCACCAGTTCAAAGTTATGTCATTTGGAATGAAAAACACCCCAGCCACATTTCACAGATTAACAACAAGGTTATTTCAGAATTGCCCAATTGTGCGGTGTACAAAGACAACCTGGGCACTTTTAGTCAGCCGTAGAAAGAACATTTGGAGCGTCTGGCGGAATTGTTCGATTGACGTCCGGAGGCGGACTTGGTGGTAAACCTGGCTAAGAGTGAGTTTGGAAAAGCCAAAGTCACATTCCTCGGCCGTACCATTCTACATCCTGTGGGGACAGATGACCCCACGGGATGTGAAAACAAAGGGTACTGGGGAGTTCCCATTACCGTGGACAAGAAGGGAAATACTGAGATTTCTGGGCTTGAGTGGTTTCTACAGGAAATTTGTGCCGAATTTCAGCAGTGTGGCTGCTCTCTTGACTGACCTTCTGAAGAAGCGTTGCAAGGTTCAGTGGACAGCAGAGTGTCAACAGGCATTTGAAGGTCTGAAGGTTGTGTTAACCACTGCCCCTGTGACGGCTGCATCAAATTACACAAAACCACTCAAGGTGGCCATTGATGCGAGTGATTTGGGCGTCGGGATGTATTATCACCAAAAGACGACGGAAATATAGAACGGCCTATTGGGTATTTTTCCAAAAAGCTGCACGATCATCAGGAGAAATATTCACCCATTGAGAAAGGGGCCTTGAGTTCGGGGCTGTTGTTGCAACATTTTAACATTTATGTTGCCAGTAATTCATCTGAGATGATTGTGTCTCCTGATCACAATCCATTCACGTTTTTGGGGAAAATTAAGAATAAAAATGCAAGAATGTTTGGATGAAGATTATTGTTACCAGCATTTAGAGATATAATCATAGAATCCCTACAGTGCAGAAGGAGACCATTCAGCCCATTGAGTCTGCACTGACAATAATCCCACCCAGGCCCTATCCTTGTAACAACATGTAATCTCCCTGACATTCAGCGGAAATCCCACCCAGACCTGCTTCCCGTAACCCCAAGTATTTACCCCGCTAATCCCCCTAACCTACATACCTTGGGACACTAAGGGACAATTTAGCATGGCCAATCCACCTAACCAGCACATCTTTGGACTGTGGGAGGGAACCGGAGCACCCGGAGGAAACCCATGCAGACCTGGCGAGAACGTGCAAACTCCACACAGACAGTGACCCGAGGTCGGAATTGAACCCGGGTCCCTGGTGCCGTGACGCAGCAGTGCTAATCACTGTGCCACTGTGCCATGAAAATAATACATGCGGCAGGAAGAGAGAATGTGATTGCAAATGCCTTGTCACTAATTTGATGAAAGAAGAAGGAATGTTTGATGGTGGAAGAGAAGGACTGAAAAGGACGAGATTACTGTTATGTTTGCATGCTTTAATTTTATAAAATGTAAGTGTATCTATTGTAGAGTACTAACAGTGTGGAACTAAAAGATTTTGAAAAGTGAAGCCACCTTTGAATATTGATGGTTCATTTTTTCCTTAAGGGGGAGGTGTGATGATACTGTGCCTTTAAGAAATGCATTTTCATCTTGTTTCTCTGCAGGATGTTCCAAGCAGTCCCTGGCACTTTGTCAGAGCCTTAGTGGCATCTTGCATTGTTGCTGCAACAGCATAATTGTTTGTAATGGCTAGAATGTTGGTATTAATCTGACCTAATGCTGTTCTGCTGTTTTCCCCAGGGATTTTGCAAAGTGGGGCTTCATTGGGATGATTGGCAGGTATGGCCATGGGATGGGTGAAGATGGGCTTTTCACAGAATATTCAAGCTTCGAAGCTGCCTGAAGCTGAGAGACACAGCACTGTTTTTCCCCCTCTCTGGAGCTGGAGATTTTGTTGTCTGGGTGGCTGTTTTTTTAGAAGCGGCCAGAGACTGGGTTTACCTCTCTGATGTTTGGACGATATAGCCTTTCTAAAAGCAGCTATTGGATTCACTGTCCAGAAGTGGTAAAACTTTGGAAATCCAGCATCATGTGAGCAGACTTGTTTTTGGGCTAACTAATGCTGAAGAAGGGTGTACGTTTATGGGATATTGCTGTACATTGGAACAACAGAGATAGCTAGCTGTTAAGAATTATACTTGTGTCATGTTTAAATTTTGTAATTGGTAAAAGTTATTCTCATTATTTTTATTATATTTTAACTATGTTCTTAAATAAACTTTGTGTGATAAAAGTTCCTTAGTGGGTCACTTCAATCATACCTGGAGTGAAACACCATATGCTCACCCTAATGCCAAAATCAAATGTAAAAGTTAGGGCCTAGGCTAACTTCATAAAACACCTTGGAGTTCCTGGCTTGGGTCTTAATAGCAGACAGAACCCTAATCTCAGACACACACTAGAGCAGACAAAACACTAATCTCAGACAAACTAGAGCAGACAGAACACTAATCTTAGACACACACTAGGGCAGACAGAACACTAATCTTAGACACACACTAGAGCAGACAGAACACTAATCCCAGACACACAGAGCAGACAGAACACTAATCTCAGACACACAGAGCAGACAGAACACTAATCTCAGACACATTAGAGCAGACACTAATCTCAGACAGACAGAGCAGACAGAACACTAATCTCAGGCACATTAGAGCAGACACTAATCTCAGACACACAGAGCAGACAGAACACTAATCTCAGACACATTAGAGCAGACACTAATCTCAGACACACTAGTGCAGACAGAACACTAATCTCAGTCACTCACTAGAGCAGACAGAACACTAATCTCAGACACACTAGTGCAGACAGAACACTAATCTCAGTCACTCACTAGAGCAGACAGAACACTAACCTCAGACACACACTTGAGCACAGTGTTGGAGGGCAGAATGGAGAGTTTCAAGCACTTTGGGATAAGAAGAAAAATGAGAAAGACACAGAGACAGCAACGAGAAGATAGAGACCGAGAAATCAACAGTCAGGATAAACAGTTACAGAAAACATAGTGAGATCAGACTAAATATTACAGTTTCTAATGCTTGTGATCTGACACAATTCACTGAACACATTCCCCGTGTTCTGAACCTCTCTTATTTGCATAATTTATTCGATTGCATGAACTAATATGCTAATATGCTAATATGCTCCCAGAGCCTCTGGAGCAGATTCAATGTTTGAAAAAAGGAATTGTTCAATAATTTGTCTTGGTTCCTGTTGGAAATTCTTGTCATCATGTGCTGACTAGAATAATGAATGGGTTTTTAAATCAGCAATGGGGCTGCAGCACGCAACCCGATCGCGGGAAAGGCACCAGCATTCCAAACTTTAAACTCAGTTCGTGGAAGGTCTAAGGGACATTTCTCTGAAATCAACCTGCAGAAACTGGCAGAGTGTGTGCGTGTGGGGGAGTGGAGGGGGTGGGGGGGGTGAGGGATATGATCTTCAGAAGTTGCCACAGGAAGTAGTTGATGCCAAAACATTGAATGTACTCAAGAGGCGGTTGGATATAGCACTTGGGGTGAATGGGATCAAAGGTTATGGGGAGAAAGCAGGATTAGGTTATTGAGTTGGACGATCAGCCATGATCGTGATGAATGGCAGAGCAGGCTCGAAGGGCCGAATGGCCTCCTCCTGCTCCTATCTTCTATGTTTCTAAGAAACACACCATTGTCCAGTTGGAAATACAACCATCAGAATTTGCCAAAGGCTTCAGATTCAGAATGGGCCCCAACCCCCTCCTTCATACCGGGTTCCCCCCTGGGGTCTGCGGAGTTAGCTAGGGTCAGGGGTCAGCTGTAAAGGGATGGGATCAGGGAGAAATTGACCATATCCCTGGATATTTCATCACATGCCACCTACCCTCCAAAGCAACCCCTCCCACTGCACCCACCTCCCCCCCGCCCCCTCGCCACAATCAACAGTCGCCCAAAATGTTACCCCCTGTGGAGATCCGCCTTCCTCCAGGCAAATTGGAAAGCAACCAGACATCACTCAATTGGATCATTTGTAAGGCCAGAATTCTCCGGCTGTTCATGCCCTCCCAGCGCTGCCGGCGAGGATGGAGAATTTGGCGCTCAGCCGCATCTCCATTCACTGCAGTGGGACTGGAGAATCCCGCCATCGGGAATGGCCGGAAAATTCCATCCTAAATGTCAGTCAAATAACTTTAATTTCCATTCCTCATATTCTGATGTCTAAAAGCAAAATCATTCAAAGCAAATGAAAAGAAAACACACAATTTATCCAATGCCCTCCAATGACCTTTCTCCCAGATCTTGGTCACAGTTTTCTGGAAAGCAATCTTCAGTTCCGGGAACTAATCTCAGCCCCCTGGTGGGGTGGTGGTGGCCTGAGAGGGCGATGCTTGAGAGGTCGTGTCCCCCCATGACAGGAGAATCTACAACAGTCTCAGTAAAAGGGACCAGCAAGTTAGAACCGAGGAGAGGAGACGTTTCTTCACTCCGAGGATTGTGAATCACTGAGATTCTCTTGCTCGGGGATTTGTGGGGGCTCGGTCAATGAGAACATTCACGATGGGAATCAATGGGATTTTGGTACTCAGGGAATGATGGGATTGGGCGGAAAGTGCAGACAAGGTGGACGGTCAGCCATGATGTGAGTGAACAGTGACCAGCCTTGGGGGGCAGGGGGGGGGGGGGGGGGGGGTGGTGGGGGGTGGAGGGGGGGGCAGTGGTAAGCACCTGTTCTTTCAGAGAGTGGAGTGGAGTCTCACTCTTTCCCTCCGACTCTGCATGTCCCTCTTGGTCAGGGAGATCATATGGAGTAGTGACTGGAAGCTCTCTTCCCAACACCGACACCTGCTCAGGGATACGCCGACCAACCTGGGCTCCAAGGCAAATCTCAGTGACTTAGGAACATACAGGAGGAGACCATTCAGCCCTTCAATACTGTCATTCTATTCAATGTGATCATGGTGACCTGAATCCTAACTCCATCCAGCTGATGAGGCTTCATATCCTTAAACAGCCTCGTCTGTAAACCTCCTGCCTTCAGGTTTAACATGATCGATTTCGCTCTTTCTTGTGGGAGGGTTCCAACACATTCCCCACTTTGTGCGCGATGGACGTTCCCAAACTTCTCTCCTTAATGGTCAGTCCCTGGTCAGTCTCTGGTTTTAAGTTCATGTTCCCTTGTCCTGGACTCCCCTCCTCCCTCCACCCCCCCCGCTCACCCCCCACCCCCGCTCACCCCCAACGCTACCATCTGAAGAAGGAATTCTCTCTACCCTCACAATTTCTTTGAAAAGCTTAAAGAACCTCAACCATCCGTTAATCTCCTAAAATACACGCCTGACCTTTGTGTAGTCACTACAGATCACCTGACTCTCTTTGGGTTCCACTCAGTTAAGGTGCTGATGCTGTTGCGGGGGAAGGGGGGGGTGTGCAGGGAGGTGAGGGGGAGGGGGGAGGAGAGAGTGGGGGAGAGGGAGGGGGCAGGGAGGTGAGGGGACAGTGGGGGAGTGCAGGAAGGTGTGCGGGAGGGTGTGGGGGGAGGGGGTTGGGGGGGTAGGAGCACAGGGAGGTGAGGAGGAGTGGGAGGGGGGAAGGGTGTGCGGGGGGGTGTTGGGGGGGGCGAGCGCAGTGGAATCCTGGAATAAATGTGAATAAGTTCTGCAAAAGGAAGATACTGCGGATGCTGGAAATCTGAAATAACCACAGAAAATGCTGGAAATACTCAGCAGGTCTGGAAACATCTGTGGAGAGAGAAACAGAGTTAATGTTGCAGGTCGATGACCTTTCGTCAGAACTGCAAAATGTTTAGAGATATGACAGGTTTAATCAAACCTTCAGCCCGACCACTTGGACCAGGTGTGTGGTCACCTGCCCTAATGTATCTCCTCATGGCTCGGTGTCCGGTTCTGTCTGATAATCACTGCTATGAAATGTTCTGGGACATTCTTTGCTGCAACAAAGGTGCTATATAAATGCAAGTTGTTGTTGGTGTTGCCCCCTCCTTCTCCCCGTGTGATTAGTTTCTGGTCCCAGTTGCTATGCAGTTTCACAAATCCCTGACAGAACTTGGCCAGCGCGTCATTCACTCTGTACTGGCAGCATCAGAGACCGATCGCACTGACAGAAGGATTTACCTCCCAGTTATAGCTGCTCTGTCAGAGAGTCAGCACAGGCTCGATGGGCCAAACGGCCTTTTTCTGCACTGTCGGGATTCCATGTGTCCTTGTGAGGGAGGCACATCATAGAATCCCTACAGTACTGAAGGAAGCCATTCAGCCCATCGAGTCTGTACCGACCACAATCCCACCCAGGCCCTACTCCCATAACCCCACGCATTTATCCTAGCTAGTCCCCCTGACACTAGGGTCAATTTAGCATGGCCAATCAACCTAACCCACACAGCTTTGGACTGTGGGAAGAAACTGGAGCACCCAGAGGAAACCCATGCAGATATGGGGAGAACGTGCAAGCTCCACACAGACAGTGACCCAAGGTTGGAATTGAACCTGTGTCCCTGGCGCTGTGAGGCAGCAGTGCTAACCACTGTGCTACCGTGCCGCCCAAGGAATTTGGGTAAGGAATTTGAGAAGGAATCTGATAATAGACACCCTGCCACAGTATAGGCCACTGGGCTAGGTTACTATAGGTCTTCGTCTGACCCTGGGCTAGGTCAGCATAGGTCTTCGCCTGACACTGGGCTAGGTCAGTATAGGTCTTCGCCTGACACTGGGCTAGGTCAGTATAGGTCTTCGCCTGACACTGGGCTAGGTCAGTAAAGATCTTCACCTGACACTGGGCTAGGTCAGTGAAGGTCTTCGCCTGACACTGGGCTAGGTCAGTAAAGATCTTCACCTGACACTGGGCTAGGTCAGTATAAGTCTTTGCCTGACACTGGGCTAGGTCAGTAAAGGTCTTCGCCTGACACTGGGCTAGGTCAGTAAAGGTCTTCGCCTGACACTGGGCTAGGTCAGTGAAGGTCTTCGCCTGACACTGGGCTAGGTCAGTAAAGGTCTTCGCCTGACACTGGGCTATGTCAGTGAAGAGAAAATGCTGAACACTTGGCAGGTCCGACAGTATCTGTGGAGAGAGGAAAAGGACAGAGTTAACATTTCAGATCGATTACTGTTCATCAGAACTGGAAAAAGTTCGAGATGGAACAGAGTTTAAGCAAGTCTTGAAGAATTTCCAGATTTAACATCTGAACCTCCGGTTCATTCTTTCTTTGCTTCTTTTCTTGTGATGATGTTTCTGCCTTTCCCATTGAATATTTCTCTTGCGGTTCTTTACTCCTCCCGTCACCATCTCCTTTCAGCAGCTTTTATCATTGAGTTTCTCCTGCCTTCCACCCTCTCACACACTTTGATCATCTCCCCCGTGCTGCCTCCAAACTTGCTTCAAACCTGTTACATCCCCAACTTGATCCAGTTCTGATGAGAAGTCATCGGCCCGAGACATTAACTCTGTTTCTCTCTCTCCACAGAGACTGACCGACCTGCTGAGTATTCCCAGCATTTTGATTTTATTTCAGATTTCTGGTATCTGCAGTAATTTGCTTTTATCGGGGAGGTGGGTATTTTGTGCCCATACCCCCTGGCGGGTTTGGTGGTATGTAATCAGGCAGCAGGGGGGTGGGCACAGTAAGAAGTTTCACAACGCCAGGTTAACGTCTAACAGTTTTATCACTTCGGTGTGATACCAAATAGACCTGTTGGACTTTAACCTGGTGTTGTGAGACCTCGCACGAGAGGCCACAGGTTTAGGGTGCTGGGGAGTAGGTACAGAGGAGATGTGAGGGGTAAGTTTTTCACTCAGAGGGTGGTGGGTGCGTGGAATCGGCTGCCGGCAGTGGTGGCGGAAGCGGATTCGATTGAGTCTTTTAAGAGAATTATGGATAGGTTCATAGAGGTTAATAAGATAGAGGGTTATAGGTGAGCCTAGAAGGTAAGGAAATTGTTCGGAGCAACTTGTGGGCCAAAGGGCCTGTTTGTGCTGTAGCCTTTCTATGTTCTTCCATGTTCTATGTTCTCTTACGATGCCGACCCCAGTCCAACGCCGGCATCTCCACCTCAGGAGGATGGTGGGTGGGGACCCTGCCAAAAATCTGAGTCCACCCCGATTAAATCACGGACAACATTCCTACCCCGCTACCAATCCAGGGCCTCAGGTTAATGTCCACCAAAGGCCCTCCTTCCACTGTTGCTGCTATTAACCCAGCAGTGGGTGGGAGGGGCTTGCCAGACAGTCACCATGACAAACAAATCGATCCAGGGTTGCTTGTGGGTTCCCACAGGGGGTCTGCCGTTCGGGACCCGGCACCAGGAAGGGTGGTAGGGGCCGCCCCACTGAGAGCCAAACTCCTGTCCTTGCTGCTGACCTCACCCTCACCCACCAGCCCCGCCCCCGCGACCCTCACCCCAATCACTCACCTGTGACCTGGGACCCAGTGGTGAACCGGGGGCGGGCGGTGGTCTCAGTTACTGCCATTGTGGTCCAATGGAACTGCCAGCCTCTGATTGGCTGGCAGCTCTCATTGGGCGAGATTTCTGTCCCAGGGTCCTTGAGAGGGAGAAGGACTCCAGCTGCCCTGTCAGTCGCCAGAGTGGAATGAGATGCGGGGGTGGGGGGGCTCTCGCTGCCTCTCTGGCCAAAAGCCAGAGGCAAAGCCATTGCCTCCACCAGACTCAGCCCCCCGAGATGCAATCTTGGTGTGACCATCCCTGATTGGGTGCATTCCTGGGGGTTTCCGCTCACCCACCCTTCTCCAAATGCTCCGCTCGCACTGATGTTCCCCTCATGCACCGTCCCCAAAGCTACAGCTCATTAAGAAGCAGGCTCTTCATTGCCACACTGCACTGATTCCAGACTGTCCAATCAGCCTCATTCTCCCATCTCCCAATTGAGCAGCGTTCAAAGAGACAGAAAGACAACGGATATTAATGGTCATCACCCTCCCACCACCCAACCCCCTCCCACCACTCCACCCTCCACCCCCCACCCACGCCCCCCACCCCCCTCCCACTCCCCCATCCCACCCTTGACTTCTTTCTGAAAGTTCCTCCCAGCAGCAACAAGTCATTGAATCTTACAGCACAGGATGAGGCCATTCAGCCCACTGCCCCTGTGCTGGGCCCCCTCATAGCCCTGCAATTTCTGTTGGAGCTGGTTCCAGCGCCCTTTTCACACAGCACCTCGTGGATCTCAGTTCACTGATGGCTCCACACGTTTTCCCTCATGTGCAGGTATTCCCAGAATCCTGCCTTTCTTGGAGCAGCGGTTTTGTGTTTTTTTTTCTCCTCTTCCCACTCGTTCCAATGGTTTTCAGAGCTGTTGATCTGTGACGTCTCACACTTGGGATGAAAACCTAGCGAGTGCTCTCTCTGCACGTGCTTCCCGACCTGCTGAGTTTCTGCACCATCTTCTCTTTGGGATTTCCCGTGATGCTGTGTGTGATATTTGTGCTTTTTGTACAAAATCCCCGCCTGTTGTTCTCTTGACTGAGGTACAGAATGT
Organism: Mustelus asterias; assembly: GCF_964213995.1. Lineage (NCBI taxonomy): Eukaryota > Metazoa > Chordata > Chondrichthyes > Carcharhiniformes > Triakidae > Mustelus > Mustelus asterias. Next base: position 40,750,957 of record NC_135826.1, read on the forward strand.
CAGGCTCTCTGGTTACAGCACTTAGCGTCAGTTCACTGGTAACACTGACACCTCATCCAACCATTAACTAACCACCAGGAAACTTGATATCTCCTACAAGTCTTCGGTTCCCACTCCAGCCTCGTATTATCTCTCTCTATCTCTCCCTCATCCTCTGCTTCACCTCACACTCTGTCTCTCACTTACCCTCCCTCCCTGACTCATTGTCTCTCTCACTCACAAACACACACAAACACACATCCTCTCTTTCCTCCCTGCGCTCTCATTCCCACTCTCCCCCCTTTCTTTCCATCCTTCTCTCTCTCTCAATAACTATCTCTTTCCCCCTCTCTCTCTCTCACATTCTCTCTCTGTTCCACACTCTCTGTCTCACACTCTCTGTCTCACATTCTCTCTCTGTCTCACACGCTCTCTCTGTCTCACACTCTCTGTCTTACACTCTCTCTCTCTCTCTCTCTCACACTCTCTCTCTATCTCTCACACTCTCTCTCTATCTCACCACCTCAACAACCATCTCCCCCCAAATGCCTAAAACACGACAGAAGCAGAACATCACGCTTCTTTTTGCCCCACACACCACCCCACACAAGAAAAAACTAACACGGATAATAATATATAATATATCAGAAAAAGGCCCAGGAGGCAAGAAGACAACAAGCCTCAGAATAAAGGCAAGGCGTCACGAGGAGCGACAAGGGTTGGATGTGAGCTGAAAGAAAAGTGGCAGAGCACGAAGTAAAGGGGGACGTGTCCTCTCTCTGTCCCACCCCAAAAATCTCTCTGTCTCACACTCTCTCAACCTCACACTTTCTCTCTGTCTCACACTCTCTCAACCTCACACTCTCTCTCTGTCTCATACTCTCTCTGTTTCACACTCTCTCTGTTTCACACTCTCTGTCTCACACTCTCTGTCTCACACTCTCTCTCTCTGTCTCACACTCTCTCTCTGTCTCACTCTCTCTCAATCTGTCTCACACTCTCTCAACCTCACACTCTCTGTCTCACACTCTCTCTCTGTCTCAACTCTCTCTATTTCACACTCTCTGTCTCACGCTCTCTCTCTGTCTCACACTCTCTGTCTCACACTCTCTCTCTCTGTCTCACTCTCTCTCTCTGTCTCACACTCTCTCAATCTGTCTCACACTCTCTCAACCTCACACTCTCTCTCTGTCTCACGCTCTCTCTCTGTCTCTCACTCTCTCTGTTTCACACTCTCTGTCTCACACTCTCTCTCTGTCTCACACCCTCTGTCTCACACTCTCTCTCTCTGTCTCACACTCTCTCTCTGTCTCACACTCTCTGTCTCACACTCTCTCTGTCTCACTCTCTCTCTGTCTCACACTTTCTCTCTCTGTCTCACACTCTCTCTCTGTCTCACACTCTCTCTCTGTCTCACACTCTCTGTCTCACACTCTCTCTGTCTCACTCTCTCTCTGTCTCACACTTTCTCTCTCTGTCTCACACTCTCTCTCTGTCTCACACTCTCTCTCTGTCTCACACTCTCTGTCTCACACTCTCTGTCTCACACTCTCTCTCTGTCTCACGCTCTCTCTATCTCACAGTCTCTGTCTCACACCCTCCCTCACAAACACCAGAGCAACTTCCTGTAAGCAGGGTTTAAACAAAAACTATCAAACATTGTGTGATATGGAAGCAGGTTGCCCCATCATTATGGTATCGCTGTTCAGATACATGGTTCTTCTTTTAAGAGCACACAGAGCTATCTTTGGAGAATCCTTTCAGGAACCCAAGTGAAAGAATCTCTCTAGTGCTGAATGAATGAGTGACAGTGCCTGAAATGTCCTGTACCCTACAGAGTGTAACATTACAGCTGGAGTCTCCATGTGTGACACATTAGATATTACTTTGCAATGACTGGGACAAACTGCAGTTTCTTCCTTCAGAAACTCACTCGTCTCTCAGAAATATCTCAAGGGGGCTCAGGAAAATGGAGTTAGCTTAGATTGCAGTGACCCGTCATGTGACCATGAGTGGAATCCATTTTGAGCACAGCAAGATTCCACAAACACCAATGGAATGTGGGGACGGAGCCAGTCCAGGTCAGGGGTCACGGTGGTCCCAGATCATTCAGAGGTTTTGGAGGGCTTGCTCCCAGGTCCCCCCATCTTCAAACTCGGGCATCAATTTGCTGGCCTGTGTGTCCACTGAGGAATGGCCTCAGCTGATAGCGCTCTCACCTCTGGTCAGAGAGTCATGAGTTCCAGTCCCACTCCAGAACCTTGCAATGAGGGAGTGCTGGGGGAACGCTGGGCTAGTGCTGGGGGGGTGCTGGGGGATCACTGGGGGAGTGCTGGGGGAGTGCTGGGGGAGTGCTGGGGGAGTGTTGGGGGAGTGCTGGGGGAGTGTAGGGGGAGTGCTGGGGGAGTGCTGGGGAAGTGCGGGGGGAGAGCTGGGGGAGCGCTGAGGGAGTGCTGGGGGAGTGTTGGGGGAGTGCTGGGGGAGTGCCTGGGGAGTGCTGAGGGAGTGCTGGGGAGTGCAGGGGGAGTGCTGGGGGAGTGCTGGGGGAGTGCGGGGGGGAGAGCTGGGGAGTGCTGAGGGAGTGCTGGGGGAGTGCTGAGGGAGTGCTGGGGGAGTGCTGGGGGAGTGCTGAGGGAGTGCTGGGGGAGTGCTGGGGGAGCACTGGGGGAGCGCTGAGGAAGTGCTGAGGGAGTGCTGAGGGAGTGCAGGGGGAGTGTTGGGGGAGTGCTGGGGGAGTGCTGGGGGAGTGGTGAGGGAGTGCTGGGGGAGTGCTGGGAGAGTGCTGAGGGAGTGCTGAGAGAGTGCTGAGAGAGTGCTGGGGGAGTGCCGGCCGGGGTGGGGGGGGCTGGGGAGCTGCTGGGGGAATGTTGGGGGAGTGGTGGGGGAGTGGTGGGGGAGTGTGGGGGGTGCTGGGGGAGTGCTGAGGGAGCGCTGGGGGAGTGCTGGGAGGGTGCTGGGGGGATGCTGAGGGAGTGCTCTGGGAGTGTAGGGGGGTGCTGGGGGGATGCTGGGGGAATGTTGGGGGAGTGGTGTGGGAGTGGTGGGGGAGTGCGGGGGGTGCTGGGAGGGTGCTGGGGGGATGCTGAGGGAGTGCTCTGGGAGTGTCGGGGAGTGCTGGGGGGATGCTGGGGGAATGTTGGGGAGTGTTGGGGGTGAGCGGGCGGGCTGCTGGGGGAGTGCGGGGGGGAGTGGTCCATGAAAGGTCTTGTCTTTTGGTAGAGATGTTAATCTGAGGTTCCATCTTTCCTCTCGGGTTGATACAAATGCTTCCATATTGCTATTCCTAAGAGTTGGGTGGCACCGTAGTTAGCACTGCTGCCTCACAGCGCCAGGAACCTGAGTTCGATTCCCAGCTTGGGTCACTGTCTGTGCAGAGTCTGTATGTTCTCCCCGTGTCTGCGTGGGTTTCCTCCAGGTGCTCCGGTTTCCTCCCACAGTCCAATGATGTGCGGGTTAGGTTGATTGGCCATGCTAAATTGCCCCTTAGTGTCAGGGGGATTAGCAGGGTAAATAGGTGGGGTTATGGGGATAGGGCCTGGGTGAGATTGTTGTCCATGCAGGCTCGATGGGCCGAATGGCCTCCTTCTGGACTGTAGGGATTCTATGACTCTAGGAGCAGACGAGTTCTCTCCAGTGTCCTGACTAATATTAGCCAGCATCACTGAGTCAGATTATCTGATTATCATCACATTGTGGTTTGTGGGATCTTGCTATGCATGATCTGATTGCTGCACTCGACTACATCACCACAGCGACCACACCTGAGTATGGAGTAGGTTTTCATATGCTTTTAATGCTCTGAGGTTGTGGTAGATGCTATTAATAAATGCACACCTACATCCGAAACCTCAACACAGTCATAGAAACACAGAAACTAGAAGCAGGAGGAGGCCATTCGGCCCTTCGAGCCTGCTCCGCTATTCATTTTGATCACGGCTGATCATCAAATTCAATATCCTGATCCCACCTTTCCAGGGAATATCGCTTAATGCCTTTCGCCCCAAGAGCTGTATCTAATTCCCTCTTGAAATCACACATCGTCACCGTGTCTGCCTCAGTGAAAAGTGGAACAGAGCCTGAGAGAGCACAAGGCATCCCAGGTTCAACGTGCCAAGGCAGCTGATCTCAGTCACAGAGCCCACGTCTGCCCTCAGATTAATGAGTGCAGAGAAACCTCTCACTAATGATTGTTCTAATGAACATCCAAACTGGTAAGTATCAAAGTAACCGCTCCAATCACAACCCCACCCCCACACTCACATTGGCTGGACTCACACTTTTTAATAGCGGAGGCCATTGGAGGGGGCTGATGTCTCTGCCATTTTCAGCTACAAATTGGAGTTGGGGAGAGAGACGGAGGCTTTCTTCTAAGTGCTGGCTCTGGAGAGGGGAAATGAAGAGTTAATTTCATTTGGCATGTTCCTGGTTACACCTGAACCCATCGGAGGGCAATGCTGAAATTGCAGGCATGTACCCAGGATGGGAAATCATAGAACAAGTTGCCTTTTTATAGCTCCGTTAAGATAGGAAACATCCCAAAGTTCTTCACAAGGATGTAATCAGACAAAACACTGACATCGAGGTGAAGCAAGAGATATTAAAGCGGTTGACTAAAAGCTGGATCTAAGAGGATATAAAATTAACTCCAAGCAGAGGAGAGAGAGGTGGAGATCTTCGGAGAGGGAATTCCAGAGTTTAGACAACCGCAGGCAAACCGCTGTGGTCATGTGACCTTTACTCTGCAGACCGACCCTTAAACGGACCACAACCGCAATGGCGGGGAGATAGGAAAAAGTCAGGAATACACAAATTCCCACCTGAATTCCCAAGGTCTTCCCAGTGGTTGAAGCTCTTTGAACATTAAATGGGGTAACGCCCTGCTCTGAACTTTCTGGGGGGGTAATCGGGGGTCGTACACCTCAGTGATGACATCACATTAACACATCAGGGAAAGGTACATCCTCCTACCTTGGACAGTAATCTCACCAGCTACTGCAGAGGGAGAATGGGGACAGGCAGGAACTTTGGATATGGCATTTTTTGTCTGTTATTAAACCTAAAACACCTCCCACACAAGATTGGGAATTAAGCTTAAAAAGAAGAATCTGGGGAGGAATCCAAAGCATGGTCTGAATGTAAGCTTTAAACAAGCTTTAAATAGGGTCAAAAGAGGCAATTTCAAAACCCCCTCCACCCTGTCCCCATCAAACACTCCCAGAACAGGTACAGCACAGGGTTAGATACAGAGTAAAGCTTCCTCTACACTATCCCCATCAAACACTCCCAGCACAGATACAGCATGGGGTTAGATACAGAGTAAAGCTCCCTCGACACTGTCCCCATCAAACACTCCCAGGACAGGTACAGCATGGGGTTAGAGACAGAGTAAAGCACTCTCCACACTGTCTCCATCAAACACTCCCAGGACAGGGTACAGCATGGGGCTAGATACAGAGTAAAGCTCCCTGTACGCTGTCCCCATCAGACTCTCCCAGGATAGGTACACCACAGAGTTAGATACAGAGTAAAGCTCCCTCTACACTGTCCCCATCAAACACTCCCAGGATAGGTACAGCATGGGGTTAGATACAGAGTAAAGCTCCCTCTACACTGTCCCCATCAAACACGCCCAGGACAGGTACAGCACGGGGTTAGGTACAGGGTAAAGCTCCCTCTTCGTGATCCCAAACAATGTTCTTACAGCTCAGTCCATAATCGGTGAAGATTTGATGGTTGAGACAGTGATGAGTATGGAACAGTTTGCTTTTGGTTTTAGCAGCTGCAGCTTTGAATTAGACAAAGTAGATGAGAACCTACATTGCTGAGGATGAGAAACAAGCTTTAGTGAGAAGCCAAAGGAAATCAGCATTAGTAGAGAAATGGTTTTGGGGAAATTGATGGGATTGAAGGTGGATAAATCCCCAGGTCCTGATAATCTTCATCCCAGGGAAGGCCCTGGAAATAGTAGATCCATTGGTGGTTATTTTCCAAAATTCTTTGGACTGGTTCCAACAGATTGGAGGGTAGCTAATGTAAGCCCACTATTCAAAAAGGGTGGTAGAGAGAAAACAGGGAACTACAGACCAGTGAGCCTAACGTCGGTACTGGGGAAGTTGCTAGAGCCCATTATCAAAGATTTCATAACTCGCCATTTGGAAGGCAGTGGTATAATCAGACAAAGTCAGCATGGATTTACAAAAGGGAAATCATGCTTGATTAACCTATTGGAATTTTTTGAGGATGTAACTAGTAGAGTTGACCGAGGAGGACCAGTGGATGTGGTTTATTTAGACTTTCAGAAGGCTTTCAACAAGGTCTCACATAACAGATTGGTATGTAAAGTTAAAGTACACGGGATTGCCGGTAATGTCTTGAGATGGATAGAAAGCTGGTTAGCAGATAGGAAGCAAAGAGTTGGCATAAATGGGTCTTTTCCTGATTGGCAGTCAGTGACTAGTGGGGTTCTACAGGGATCTGTGCTGGGACCCCAACTGTTCACATTATATATTAATGATCTGGACGAGGGAACTGAATGTATTATCTCCAAATTTGCAGATGATACAAAGTTGGGTGGGAGGATGAGCTGTGAGGAGGATGCAGAGATGCTTCAGCGTGATTTGGACAGGCTGAGTGTGTGGGCATCTGCATGGCAGATGCAGTATAATGTGGATAAATGTGAGGTTATCCACTTTGGTAGCAATAATAAGAAGACAGATTATTACTTAAATCGATGTAAATTGAGAGAGGCGGATACTCAGTGAGATCTTAGTGTCCTCGTGCATTAGTCGCTGAAAGTAAGCGTGCTGGTACAGCAGGCAGTAAAGAAGGCAAATGGTATGTTGGCCTTCATAGCGAGAGGATTTGAGTTTAGGGATAGGGATGTTTTACTGCAAGTGTATAGGGTGAGGCCACACCTGGAGTATTGTGTGCAGTTTTGATGTCCTTATCTGAGCACAGTGAAGGTTTACCAGGCTGATTCCTGGGATGGCAGGTCTGTTTTATGAGGAGAGACTTAGTCAGTTAGGATTATATTCATTGGAATTTAGAAGAGTGAGAGGGGATCTCATAGAAACTTATAAAATTCTAACCGGGTTAGACAGGGTAGGTTCAGAAAGAATGTTCCCGATGGTGGGGGAGTCCAGAACTAGGGGTCATAGTTTGAGGATAAGGGGTAAATCTTTTAGAACTGAGGTGAGGATAAATTTCTTCACCCAGAGGGTGGTGAATGTGTGGAATTCACTGCCAGTAGGTCAGACCAGGTATTCACTGCCATGTAGGTCAGACCAGGTAAGGATGGCAGATTTCCAGGATCAGGATTTTGAATTTGATGATCAGCCATGATCAAAATGAATGGTGGAGCAGGCTCAAAGGACCGAATGGCCTACTCCTGATTCTAGTTTCTATGTTTCTAAGAGCAGGGTGTGAGGTGAAGCACAACTAAAAGAGCTAACAGGGACATGATGGGCTGAAGGGCCTCTGTCTGTTCTGTAAATTCATCTGATTATTTGAAAAATAAGTGACTGACATGAATGAGAAATGGAAGTCCAGGAAAGTGGGGTGTCTGAAAGGACAGAGTGATACAAAGAAAGTAATAAAAGATGAAGGAATCAAATCTTCAGAACCTTATGCAGTGGATTAAGAGGAAGATCGGGAGACTCTGAATGCACCAGTTATAATTTCCTGAATTCAGGAATTGTAATGTGGCATTGTGACAGGGGCACAGTGGTGTATTAATAACAGGGAATCCAATGACCCAGGCTATTTCTCCGCTGACATAGGTTCAAATCCCACCACAGCAGTTGGTAGAATTAAAAGCTAGTTTAATTTTGACCACAAAACTATTATCAACTGTTGTAAAACCCATCTCATTCACCAATGTCCTTTAGGGAAGGAAATCTGCCATCCTTACCTGGTCTGACCTACATGTGACTCCAGACCCACAGCAATGTGACTGACTCTGCAATGGTCCAGCAAGTCACTCAGTTGTATCTAAATTCTTGGAAGTTCTAAAAGGAATGAAAGCAGATACACCATCTCACATTGACCCAGGCCCGGAAACACCAACTGGAAACACAGCCCTGTCAACCCTGCAAAGTCCTCCGTACTAACATCCGGGACCACACAAAGGTCCATTGACCTCGAGCAGATTCTCCCGGTTTTGGGGCGAGTGTGTTCGGAGAATCCCGCCCTATGACTGTAAGAGCAGGTCAGAGGCTGAGAAGTCCACAGAGAGTAATTCACCTCATGAATCCCCAAAGCCTGTCCACCATCTACAAGACACAAGTCAGGAGTGTGATGGAATACTCCCCGCTTGGCTGGATAAGTGTGGTTCCAACAACACTCAAGAGGTTTAACATCATCCAGGACAAAGTAGCCCGCTTGATCAGCATCCCGTCCATCACAATAGCCATTCACTCCCTCCATAGGGGCGGCACGGTGGCACAGTGGTCAGCACTGCTGCCTCACAGCGCCAGGGACCCGGGTTCGATTCCCACCTTGGGTCACTGTCTGTGTGGAGTTCGCACGTTCTCCCCGTGTCTGTGTGGGTTTCCTCCGGGTGCTCCGGTTTCCTCCCACAGTCCAAAGATGTGCGGGTTAGGTGGATTGGCCATGATAAAAATTCTCCCTCAGTGTACCCGAACAGGTGCCAGAGTGTGGTGACTGGGGGATTTTCACAGTATCTTCATTGCAGTGTTAATGTAAGCCTACTTGTGACTAATAAATAAACTTTACTTTACAACCAATGCACAGTGCCAACAGTGTGTACCATCTACAAGATGCACTGCAACAACTCATCAAGGCTCTTTATTCAGCACCTTCCAAACCCATGACCTCTTCCACCAGGCTCGACAAGGGCAACAGATACCTGGGAACACGACCACCGAAAAATCCCACTCCAAATCACACAACATCCTAAATTGGTAATATATTTCTGTTCCTTCACTGTGAGTGGGTCAAAATCCTGGAACTCCCTCCCTAACAGCACCGTGGGTCTTCCTACACTACATGGACAAAAAGGCAGCTCATCACCCCCTAGTCTGGCCACCAAACCCACATCCCATGAATGAATATTTAAAAAATACAGATAATAGATATAAGGGGATCTGGAATAACTCATGGACCCCTTGAACCTGCTCAGTCTTTCAATAAAACCATGGCCGATCCTCAATCCCATCTCCCCTTTCCCACTCTTTCCCAATCCCTTGATCTTGTGGGAGATGATTCTAATGGTGGATAGCAATGTAGGAACAGGAGGAGGCCTTTCAGCCTCAAGGCTGATTAGGTGGATTGGCCATGCTAAATTGACCCTCAGTGTCGGGGGGATTAGCAGGGTAAATATGTGGGGTTATGGGGATAGGGTCTGGGTGGGATTGTTGTCAGTGCAGGCTCAATGGGCCGAATGGCCTCCTTCTGCACTGTAGGGACTCTATGGTTCTGTGATTCTATGAGGCTGTCCACTGTTCAGCGAGACCATGTCTGACCTGCGATCGAACTTGGTATCCTCCACTATGCTTCATGCCATTGGTGATCTAAAATCTGTTAATCTCTAATTTAAAATTAACAACTGATCCAGCACCAATTGCTGGAACATCTACCAGTGTCTTGTACGTGTTTCCTAATTTCACTCCTGAATAGTCTCTCTCTGACTTTTAAACCATGACTTCCTAGACACACTAACTAGCAAAAGTAGATTCTCTCTATCTATCCCACCTATCGACCCCATCATATCTGGAAAAATCCAATCAAATCACCATTAAATTCCAGAGAATAAATCCTATTTTGTGTAATCTCTGCTCATAATTTAATCCTTGGAGTCCAGATAACATTCTGTTAATCCCACGCTGCACTATCTCTAAGACGGACATATTTTGTTTCTGTGTTGTGATAACCTTGCAATGAACTAATCAGAGATTCACCACTGGGGAGGGAGGGGGGGGGGGGGATTTTCCCGTCCTGCCCACCATGGGAATCATAGCGGGCGGGGAGTGAACCATGCAAAGGTCCATTGACCTCGGGTGGAATTTTTCGGTCTTGGGGCGAGTGCGGTCGGATAATCCCGCCCCAGTTTGTGAAAGATAAGATGATGTCTCTCTAAGGTCATTTGTGAAGCAGTTGAAGATGGTTGGGTCTAGGACATGACCCTGAGGAGCTCCTGCAGTGATGTCCTGGAGCTGAGATGATTGCCCTCCAACCATCACAACCAGCTTCCTTTGTGCCGGGTATGACTCCAACCAGCAGAGGGTTTTCTCCCTGATTCCCATCGACTCCAGTTTCGCGAGGGCTCCTTGATGCCACACTCGGTCAAATGCGGCCTTGATGTCAAGGGCAGTCACTCTCACCTCACCTCTGGAATTCAGCTCTTTTGTCCATGTTTGAACCACGGCTGTAATGAGGCCAGGAGCTGAGTGACCCTGGCAAAACCCAAACTAGGTGTCACTGAGCAGGTTATTGCTGAGCAGGTGCTGCTTGGTGGCATTGAAGATGACCCCTTCCATCACTTTACTGATGATCAGGATTAGACTGATGGGATGGTAATTGGCCGGGTTGGATTTGTCCCGTTTCTTGTGTACAGGACAAACCTGGGCAATTTTCCACATTGCCGGGAAGATGCCAGTGTTGTAACTGTACTGGAACAGCTTGGCTGGGGGAGCGGCAAGTTCTGGAGCACAAGTCTTCAGTACTATTGCCGGAATATTGCCCATTGCCTTTGCAGCATCCAGTATCTTCAGCCATTTCTTGATATCACGTGGAGTGAATCGAATTGGCTGGAGACTGATATCTGAGATGCTGGGGACCACTGGAGGAGGCTGAGATGGATCATCCACTCAGCACTTTGGCTGAAGATTGTTGTGAATGCTTCAGCCTTATTTTTCACACTGATGCGCTGGGCTCTTCCATCATTGAGGATGGGGATATTTGTGGAGCCTCCTTCTCCAGTGAGTTGTTTAATTATCCACCACCATTCACGGCTGGATGTGGAAGGACTGCAGAGCTTAGATCTGATCCGTTGGTTGTGGGATGGCTTCACTCTGTCTATCACTTGCTGTTTATGCTGTTTGGCACACAAGCAGTCCTGTGTTGTAGCTTCACCAGGCTAACACCTCATGTTTAGGTATGCCTGGTGCTGCTCCCAGCATGCCCTCCTGCACTCTCCATTGAGCCAGGGTTGATTCCCTGGCTTGGTGGTAATGGTAGAGTGGGGGATGTGCCGGGTCATGAGGTTACAGATTGCGGTTGAGTACAATTCTGCTGCGGCTGATGGCCCACAGTGCCTCATGGATGCCCAGCCTTGTGTTGCTAGATCTGTTCAAAGTCTATCCCATTTAGCACAGAGACAGTGTCACACCACACGATGGAGGCTGTCCTCAATGTGAAGACAGGACTTTGTCTCCACAGGGATTGTGCAGTGGTCACTCCTATCGATACTGTCATGGACAGATGTATCTGCGACAGGCAGGTTGGTGAGGATGAGGTGAAGTACATTTTCCCTCTTGTTGGTTCCCTCACCACCTGCCGCAGTCCCAGTCTAGCAGCGATGTCCTTTAGGACCCGGCCAGCTCGGTCTGTGGTGGAACTACTGAGCCACTCTTGGTAATGGACATTGAGGTCCCCACCCAGAGTCCATTCTGCACCCGCCACCCTCAGTGCTTCCTCCAAAGTGGTGTCAACATGGAGGAGCTGATTCACCAGCTGAGGGGACGGTGTGTGGTAATCAGCAGGAGGTTTCCTTGTCCATGTTTGACCCGGTGCCACGAGACTTCATGGGGTCCAGAGTTGATGTTGAGGACTCCTCGGGCAATTCCCTCCCGCCTGTATACAACTGTGCCGCCACCTCTGCTGGGTCTGTCCTGCCGATGGGACAGAACATGCCCAGGAATGCTGATGGTGGTGTGTGGGACATTATCTGTAAGGTATGATTATGACTTTATCAGGCTGTTGATGACTAGTCTGGAGTCACATGTAGGCCAGACCGGGTAAGGACGGCAGATTTCCTTCCCTGAAGGAGCATCAGTGAACCAGATGGGTTTTTCCGACAATCAACAATGGTTTCATGGTCATCAGTAGATTCTTAATTCCAGATGTTTTCCTGTGGTGGGATTTGAACCCGGATTCCCACCAATAACCCTGGATCACTATTCCAGGGACAATACCATTTGCCATGACCCCCCTTTGTCACAGGGGTTCCCTGGAACTCCAAACTGAAATTCATCTTTTCTCCATTTATATTATAGAATGAAGTCAGTTTATACAGTCCCACACACAGGACAGTGGAAATCTGGAAGGATCCGCATAAATAAAAGAATATTGAGGCAGTTGATTTGCCAATTGAAAATTTTGATACTGAGGCTAAAAGATTTAATTATGAGGGGAGGTAACATGGACTAGGCTTGCATTCCCTTCCCTACGGGAAGATGAAAGGGATATCCAATCATAGAATCCGACAGTGCAGAAGGAAGCCATTCAGCCCATCGAATCTGCACCGACCACAATCCCACCCAGGTCCTATCCCCATAACCCCACATATTTACCCTGCTAATCCTCCTGACACTAAGGGGCAATTTAGCATGTCCAATCAACCTAACCCGCATATCTTTGGACTGTGGGAGGAAACCGGAGCACCCGGAGGAAACCCACGCCGACACGGGGAGAACAAGCAAACTCCACACAGAGAGTGACCCAAGGTCAGAATTGAACCTGGGTCCCTGGAGCTGTGAGGCAGCAGTGCTAACCACTGTGCCACCGTGCTGTCTGGGTAGCACAAGGTAGTTGCTGAATTCCAGGTAAAGCTCCTTCTACACCACATCTAAAACATAATCTCCATTACGCTTCCCATACTGCCACATTGTGATATATGCATTTTCCACTTGAATCAACAGTAGTGTGTCTATAAATTAATATATACTACTTGGATGTAAAACTGAAGAATATCTTACTAGAATGTCCCCCGTAAAAGGTTTTTAATCAAGGTGTTTGAAATGGAACAAACAATATCTTTCTTAAAGTCAATTTCCATTATCCTTCCAGTGCCTCATGACATCACACCTGAATGACCCAACTGTAATTTTAAGGTTCTGCCTCTTGTTCTTGACTCCATCCAATAAGAGAGAATCTATTTCTTACAATGGGTGGAGTCCAGAACAAGGGAAGAGCACTGACATCAATAACTGGGAGGAGGTTCTTACCCAGCGATTGAGAGGCTTGTGTTGGGCAGCGATATTTAGGGATTGTGAACAAAGGGAGGTGGATGAAATTGAGATCCAGAATCATAGAATCAGAGAAACTCCTGTCGCAGAAGGTGGCCATTTTACACAGCATCCTGTGCCAGTCAAAATAAAGAGCTATCCAATCTAATCTCAAGACCCTGCTCCTGGTCTGTAACCCTGGAGGTTACGTCACCTCAAGAGCACATCCAAGTATTTTTAAAACATGGCGAGGGTCTCTGCCTCTACCACCCTATCAGACAGTGAATTTCAGACCCCCCACCACCCTCTGGGTGAAACATTCTTCTCTACACCAATCTGAGGGAGGGTGGTGGAGGCGGGTTGCCTCACATCCTTTAAAAGGTACCTGGATGAGCACTTGGCACATCATAACATTCAAGGTTATGGGCCAAGTGCTGGTAGGTGGGATTAGGTGGGAGTTCAGATGCTTCTCGTGTGTAGGTGCAGGCTCGATGGGCCAAAGGGCCTCTTCTGCACTGCATGATTCTATGATTCTAATCCTTCTACCAATTATTTTAAATCTCTCCCCTAGTTAGTGGTCTCCCTGCTCAGGGAAATAAATCCATTCCTAGCCACTCCACTGACGCCTTCAGAATTTTATAGACCTCAGCTGCTCCTATTCTAAAATACACAATTCCAGCCTATCTAATCGTTCCTCAGAGCTCATAACAAAATAAAACAGAACAAACAACAAACTAAAACAGAAGAGATGAGCCTGAATGATGCACTGACTGAATGATGGACCAGGCTCCAGCGGTTAAATGACTTGCTCCTGATCCTTTGTCAAAGACAAAATGAGATGGAACTGCTTCATATTCACCAGAATCTTAGCTGATTCACAAAACTCTGCCCGATCAGGAACTTGGATAATGTCTTGTACTCGACCTGTATTTGCGTTTATATCAATGTACATCAACGGGGATGAAGTAGAAATGGTCGAGAGCTTCAAGTTTTTAGGTGTCCAGATCACCAACAACCTGTCCTGGTCCCTCCATGCTGACACTATAGTTAAGAAAGCCCCACCAACTACTTTCTCAGGAGACTAAGGAAATTTGGCATGTCAACTACGACTCTCACCAAATTCCACAGATGCATCATAGAAAGCATTCTTTCTGGTTGTATCACAGCTTGGTATGGCTCTTGCTCTGCCCAAGACCGCAAGGAAGTACAAAGCTTCATGAATGAAGCCCAATTCATCACTCAAACCAGCCTCCCATCCATTGACTCTATCTACACTTCCCGCTGCCTCGGCAAAGCAGCCAGCATAATTAAGGACCCCACGCACCCTGGACATTCTCTCTTCCACCTTCTTCCTTCGGGAAAAAGATACAAAAGTCTGAGGTCACGTATCAACCGACTCAAGAACAGTTTCTTCCCTGCTGCCATCAGACTTCTGAATGGACCTACCTCGCATTAAGTTTAATTTTCTCTATACCCTAGCTATGACTGTAACACTACATTCTGCACTCTCTCGTTTCCTGCTCTATGAACGGTATGCTTTGTCTGTATAGCGCGCAAAAAACAATACACTGTACACTAATACATGTAACAATGACAAATCAAATCAATATGTGTCTTTGGTCGTTTGGTGAATATTATGTTGTGAATATTCATTGTACAATATGCATAGTCCAGCATCATAAAAGAATAATTGCATTTGCATAGCAATATAGGAAGTTAAAGGTGGTATCAAGTTGGAAAGAAAGATATACAATGCTGCAACAGTTAGGGGGAGGCTAGAAGATTGTGGAAATTTTAGAAACCAATATTGGATGATTAAAAAGTAATAAAGAGGGAGAAATTGGAGCATGAGAAGAAACTAGCAAGAAATATAAAAGCAGACAGTAAAAGTTTTTACAAAGGAGGAGAGTAGCGAACGTGAATTTTGGTCCCTTAGAGGAAGAGACTCAAGAATTAATCATAGCAAACAAGGAAATGACAGAAACTTTGAACAAGTCTTCTGTTCCTGTCTTCACTGTAGAGGACCCCAATAGTCAGAAAGCAGGGGGTAGAGGGAGGAACTTAAAACAATCATGATCACCAGAAAAAAGCACAAGGAAAACTAAAGGGATTAAAGGCTGGCAATTCCCCTGGACTTGACAACCTTTATCCTAAGGTCTTCAAGTGGCTGCATTGGTTCTATTCCGCATTTTGGGAACGGATCAAAATAATTTTGGAAAACCTCTATTTAAGAAAAGAGCGAGACAGGCGCCAGGAAGCTAAAACAAAAACAGAAAATGCTAAAAAATCTCAGCAAGTCTGACAGCATCTATGGAGAGAGAATAGAGCCAACTTTTCGAGTCTGGATGACTCTTCATCAGAACCTTTTTACCCAGAGGGTGGTGACGGTCTGGAATGCGCTGCCTGGGAAGCACAGTGGTTAGCACTGCTGCTTCACAGCTCCAGGGACCTGGGTTCGATTCCCGGCTTGGGTCACTGTCTGTGTGGAGTTTGCACATTCTCCTCGTGTCTGCGTGGGTTTCCTCCGGGTGCCCCGGTTTCCTCCCACAGTCCAAAGATGTGCGGGTTAGGTTGATTGGCCATGCTAAAATTGCCCCTTAGTGTCCTGGGATGCATAGATTAGAGGGATTAGTGGGTAAAATATGTAGGGATATGGGGGTAGGGCCTGGGTGGGATTGTGGTCGGTGCAGACTCGATGGGCCGAATGGCCTCTTTCTGTACTGTAGGGTTTCTATGATCTATGATGAGAGGCAGGATGCCTCACACCCATTGGAAAGTACCTGGATGAGCACTTTGCTCAGCATAGCATTCAAGGCTATGGGCCAAGTGCTGGTAAGTGCGATTAGGTGGGAGGTCAGGTGTTTCTCACGATGGGTCAAAGGGCCTCATCTGCACTGTGTGATTCTGAGAAATATATTAGAATTCTTAGTAAATGGGGTGGACAAAGGGGAACCAGTAGATGTAATGTATTCAGGTTTCCAAAAGGCATTCAATAAAGTGTGACATGAAAGGTTTCTGTACAAAATAAGAGCTCATTGAGAGTGAAAAAAATAGCAAGAGTACAGAATTGTCTAACTGACAGGAAACAGAGAGTTGGCATAAATGGGTCACTTTCAGTTATAGCCACTGCTTACTTGAGTGCCCTCAAATACTTACAATCTATATTAATGACTTGGATGAAGGGATTGACTGTATTGTAGCCAAATTTACAGACAATACAAACTTAGTAAGGAAAGCAAGTTGTGAGGAGGATACATAGGGTCTTGCAAAGGAATATAGATCGATTAAGTGACTGGACAAACATTTGGCAGATGGATAATTTGGAAAAATGTGAGGTTTTCCACTTTGGTGAGAAGAATAGAAATGCTGCAAATTATTTAAATGAAGAGAGACTGCAGAACCCTAAGGTACAGAGGGATCTGGGTGTCCTTGTATGGGAATGACAAAATGTCAAAACTTAGGAAATGGTTTGAAAGGGTAAATGCTAAGAGGATATTTGCACTCGTTGGGGAGAATCTAGAATGAGGGAGGGAAGTTTAAGGATAAGGGGTTGCCCATTTAAGATGAGAATGAAGAGGAATTTCTTCTCTCAGAGGGTGGTTAGTCATTGGAGGCTGAGACATTGAATATATAGTTTTGCTCCTACGTCTTATGGTCTTATTGGGGATAAGGCGGGAAAGTGAAGTTGATATTATCAGATCAGAAGGTGAGGTCGCAGGGGATTGGGGATGGAGAACAGAGAGTGAGGATAAATGGGTCCTTCTCTGGCTGACGAACAGTAACTAACAGGGAGCTGTACTGGTCAGTCCTCAGACCTCAACTGTTTACAATCTATATAAATGGTCTGCAAGCAGGGACAGAGTGTAACATAGCAAAATTTGTGGATGATACTAAAATAGGTGGGAAAGCAGGCAGTGAAGAGGATATGAAAATTTTGCAGATGGATATAGGTAGGCTAGGAGAATGGGCCTAAATTTGGCAGATGGAGTTTAATGTGGATAAGTGTGAGGTTGTCCATTTTGGCTGAAAAAATAGAAAAGGAAATTATTACATAAATGGAAAATAGATTCAAAATGCTTCCAGGCAGAGGGATCTGGGTGTCGATGTTCTAGGCCGAGGGATCTGGGTGTCTGTGTTCTAGGCAGAGGGATCTGGGTGTCTGTGTTCTGGGCAGAGGGATCTGGGTGTCTGTGTTCTGGGCAGAGGGATCTGGGTGTCTGTGTTCATGAATCACAGAAAGTTAATAGACAGGTGCAGCGTGTAATAAAAAAGGCCAATGGGATGTTGGCATTTATTGCAAAGGGACTGGAGTATAAAAGTAGAGAAGTGTTGTTACAATTGTACAGGGTGTCGGTGAGACCACATCTGGAGTATTGTGTCCAGTTTTGATCTCCTTATTGAGGAAGGATGTGGTGGCATTGGAGGCAGTTCAGAGGAAGTTCACCAGATTGATTCTGGGGTTGAAAGGATTGATGTAGGAGGAGAGATTAAACAGTTTCCTGTTATATTCGCCTGAGTTTAGAAGGATGAGAGGGGATCTGATCGAGGTATATAACATTTTAAAAGGGATTGATAAAGTAAATGTAGACCAAATGTTTCCTCTTGTGGGGCAATATCGAACAAGGGGTCACAGGTACAGGTTGAGAGGCGGTAGATTTAAAACTGAGATGAGGAGAAACTACTTCTCGCAGAGGGTGGTGAATGTGTGGAACTCGCTGCCCCATCGCGCGGTGGAGTCTGAATCGCTGAATGGTTTCAAGAAGGAGATAGAACATAGAACATTACAGCGCAGTACAGGCCCTTCGGCCCTCAATGTTGCGCCGACCAGTGAAACCAATCTAAAGCCCCTCTAATCTACACTATTCCAATATCATCCATATGTTTATCCAATAACCATTTGAATGCTCTTAATGTTGACGAGTCCACCACTGCTGCAGGCAGGGCATTCCACGCCCTTATTACTCTCTGAGTAAAGAACCTACCTCTAACATCTGTCCTATATCTCTCACCCCTCAATTTTAAGCTATGTCCCCTCGTGTTAGCCATCACCATCCGAGGAAAAAGGCTCTCACTATCCACCCTATCTAATCCTCTGATCATCTTGTAAGCCTCTATTAAGTCACCTCTTAACCTTCTTCTCTCTAACAAAAACAACCTCAAGCCCCTCAGCCTTTCCTCATATGATTTTCCCACCATACCAGGCAACATCCTGGTAAATCTCCTCTGCACCCTTTCCAACACTTCCACATCCTTCCTATAATGCAGCGACCAGAACTGTACGCAATACTCCAAGTGCGGCCGCACCAGAGTTTTGTACAGTTGCAACATGACCTCCTGGCTCCGAAACTCAATCCCTCTACCAATAAAACCTAACACACCGTACGCCTTCTTAACAACCCTATCAACCTGGGTCCCAACGTTCAGGGATCTATGCACATGGACACCCAGATCCCTCTGTTCATCCACACTACCAAGTATCTTACCATTAGCCCAGTACTCTGTATTCTTGTTACTCCTTTCAAAGTGAATCACTTCGCACTTTTCCGCATTAAACTCCATTTGCCACCTCTCAGCCCAGCACTGCAGCTTATCTATGTCCCTCTGTAACCTGCCACTTCCCTCTGCATTGTCTACAACTCCACCGACTTGAGTGTCATCCGCAAATTTACTAACCCATCCTTCTATGCCCTCATCCAGGTTATTAATAAAAATGACAAACAGCAGTGGCCCTAAAACAGATCCTTGCGGTACACCACTAGTAACTGAACTCCAGGATGAATATTTCCCATCAATCACCACCCTCTGTTTTCTTACAGCTAGCCAATTCCTGATCCAAGCCATTAAATCACCCTCAATCCCATGTGTCCGTATTTTCTGCAAAAGCTTACCATGGGGAACCTTATCAAACGCTTTGCTGAAATCCATATACACTACATCAACCGCTTTACCCTCATCCACCTCTTTGGTCACCTTCTCAAAGAACTCAATAAGGTTTGTGAGGCACGACCTACCCTTCACAAAACCGTGTTGACTATCCCTAATCAAATTATTCCTTTCTGGGTGATTATAAATCCTATCTCTTATAATCCTTTCCAATACTTTGCCCACAACAGAAGTAAGGCTCACCGGTCTATAATTACCAGGGTTGTCCCTACTCCCCTTGTACAAAGAGGGATGAGGTATAGAAGCAACGAGTCACACAAATGGCCCGAATGAGTCAAAGCACAGCAAGGCCTTCCCCCTGCACTCCATTGGATTGGCTGCTGTGTAGATCCAGCTGGATGGCGCAGCTGATGCAAGTTTCCCATAGGGAAAGTTGCAAATAGATGTGTGTGTGTGGTTCGCAGCGATGGCAAGTCTGTCACTTATTAGTCATCTTTAGCTGGCCTGAGATGGGTGTGGGTTGGGGGTGGTAATCCCCTTGAAGAGTGGCGTCACTCCTTATGGGTGAAGGCAGACTCTCGGAAGAGCAACTGTGTAGATCACCTGAGTTCATAAATATTTAATAAGGGGCAGCAATAATTCTATACTGCAATGATTCAGCACTAGAGAGCTTACTGCATAAAGGTTCACTGTAGACTGATTCCGATGGGTGAATTATACATTTTCTTTCCTGTTCATTATTTGTTGCAGTAACTCAAGCAGCAGGACAATGGTAACAACAATCTGCCTTGATATAAGTGCTTTTGACTAAATACAAATGTCCTAGATATATTTCTGATAAAAGAATGGGTTAAAGGGATATGGGGGACAGGTGGGGAGGTGGATTTAAGACCAGGAAGAGATCAGCCATAAAAGCAAATGACTACAGATGCTGGAATCTGAAACCAAAAGGGAAAATGCTGGAAAATCTCAGCAGGTCTGGCAGCATCTGTCAGAAGAGAAAAGAGCTGACGTTTCGAGTCCAGATGACCCTTTGTCAAAGCTCTTTTCTCTCCTTACAGATGCTGCCAGACCTGCTGAGATTTTCCAGCATTTTCTCTCAAGAGACCAGCCATGATCTGATTGAATGGCGGAGCAGGCTCGAAGGGCTACATGTGCCTAATTCTGCTCCGAATTCCTATATTCATGTGTTCGAGTCATGATCAGATTAAATGGCAGGCCAGGCTCAATGGGCCAAATAGTCTACTGAGATTCCTATGTCTTATGGTCAAGGCTGAGTTTGACAGGTTTTTGATTTCCCGGGGAGTTAAGGGTTATGGCGGATATGCAGGAAAATGCAGTTATGGCCACAATCAGATCATCCATGACTTTGTTGAATAGCAGAGCAGGCCCGACTGGGTGAGTGATTGAGTCCTAAACCTATTCCTTCAGCTCTTATGATATTATAATATTTTTCAAAACATCAGGACGATCTGAGGAACATTTTTAAGTGTAGTCACTGTTTGGTGGCAACATTGGCAACAGCACAACTAATCCGCAGAGCAAGATCCCACAAACAGCAATGAGCTAATGATGAAATAAGTTGAGCGATAGATATTGGCCAGGATTGTTCCAGACAATGTAATCATTTAAGTCCACGGAAGGAGTGGGCAAGATGCCGGTGTAATGTGTCATCTCAAAGTCAGGAGCACCAACAGTGCAACATTCCCTCAGCATTGTTCTGGGAGCGTGAGCCTGCATTTTGAGCTGAGGTCTCTGGAATTTAGTTCGAATCCACGACTGTAGACTGGGAAGTGTGAGCAGTGCGCACTGAACCACAGGAGCCCCAGTCAACAGGACGACAACTGGCACTGGAGAGTGGAAAATCAGGAACTCGGTTTCTACCTGAGCTGTTGAGGCACTCTGGGATATTACAATTTCACCCCATTGAGAGCCTGGAATGAAGTTCCTGACCTGGACCAGGTCCCTCGGTGAACATTGTCCCAGCTCCGGATCTTATTTAAAATGCTCATTTCAGAATCAGTGGCTTCCTGGAAAAGGTGATGCTGGGATTACGATGAAGTCCAGCGATAATCCACTAAGTGGCCGGCAAGTACAGGAGTCACACCGAGAGTCGCAAATCTTCAGAACTTGCTGCTCAATTGACGTCACTCTACAGTTGGCCCACACCCACCCATCCCCCTCACCCCTTTGCCCCCCACCCTTTCGTTTAAGATGTGGAGATGCCGGCGCTGGACTGGGGTGGGCACAGTAAGAAGTCTCACAACACCAGGTTAAAGTCCAACAGGGTTTATTTGGTATCACGAGCTTTCGGAGCGTGACTCACCTGATGGAGGAGCAGCGCTCCGGAAGCTTGTGATTCCAAATAAACCTGTTGGACTTTAACCTGGTGTTGTGAGACTTCTTACTGTGCCCTTTAGATTAAAGAATTTGCAAGATTGACATATTAAACTCTTGACACATTAAACTCAAATTAAACTGCAAAGACTTAGGGCTGGAATTGAAGAGTGTAAATACCCTTTAAACAGCATGATCATTCTCAATACAATATCAACCAACCTCTCCAGCCATAGAGAATAATTTAAACCGCCCAATCTCATTCCTGCAGGTAGAAAATTGTTCTGAGGGATAAAGATATTATTTTACATTTTCACATCAATTTTTTACTTTTCGTTTCTGTCTGATAGGCTGCTAATCCCGTCACTCACTGAAACCACCGATGCCTCATTGCCCTTGTTACCAGCACACTCAGCATGTTACCAGTAACCAGTTTAAGCTGAAGAGTGAAGGAGGAAGGCTAATGGCATGTACCATGAGGCCTCCTCACCCCGGGGGGCTTTGAGTTAATGGTTTAAAATCAAGGCCAGAATCTACACTCGCACCCAGCAGGTCCTGAGGCAAGGTGAAGAGAGCGACGTGGGGGTCGGGGGGCAGCGGGGATCAGGATAGAAACATAGAAACATAGGAACTAGAAGCAGGAGTAAGCTGTTCGGCCCTTCCAGCCTGCTCCACCATTCACCTTGACCATGGTTGATCATTGAATTCAGTATCCTGTATTGATATTAATATTAATATTGAATTCGATAGTCAGCCATGATCATATTCAATGGCGGGGCAGACTGGAAGGGCTGAATGGTCTCCTCCTGCTTCCAGTTTCTATGTTCTATGTAAATCTTCATGGACAGGATTCCCTCTGGGATCCTGCCCGAACCAGATGCAGTTTTAGAGTGGGGCAGGAAGTGCCTTGGGAAACCCAGAACCCCACTGTGGGAAACCCACCCTTGCCCCTATCAAGTCCGTTATGTAGCCATTTAATGGCCACTCGATGTTTAGGCTGGTGGGCGCTGGCTGGAGCAGGGTGAGAAACAGATTTCCATCTTGAGCAAGAAGGGGCCTTGATCTGAAAACCATCTCCCTCCCCTCCAGCATTGACTTTGCACGCTTACTGTCCCACCCCCTCCCTCCCCCGGCTCCCACCCCCTCCCCCCCCAGCTCCCACCACCTCCCCCCCAGCTCCCACCCCCTCCCCCCCAGCTCCCACCCCCTCCCCCCCCAGCTCCCACCCCCTCCCCCCCCCCAGCTCCCACCCCCTCCCCCCCAGCTCCCACCCCCTCTCCCCCAGCTCCCACCCCCTCCCCTCCCCTCCCAGGGCATCCCCGACCCTTCCTCCTCCGGTATTTAAAGGCAGTCCTGGGATTTAGGCTCAGGCACAGCATTGCAGTACTTCTGCTGGCCACTGCAGCGCTGTGCCTGGAGGGGGCTAGAAAGCTGTTGGCCAATCAGATTAGCCGACAGCTCTCCAAGGCAGGGCCCCCGACAAGGGCGGATGGAAGTCCCGTCTGCTGCCAATCAATGGTCAATGGAATGTAAAATGGTGATGGGCCTATCAGGGTTGGTGGGGATGGATCACACATCGACTCTCAGCATTGTGGTGGGCCAAGATCTCAACATCCTAAAAATTCAGGCCCTGCTGTAAGGAAAATGTGCCTCCGGGAGTAACTGCACAAAGTAGGCAATGTGACACTCAGGGGACAGCCTCTCCATCTCGGAAAGGTTCCAAAAGCTTTCATTGGATTGTGCCGACGTGATACAGAGCTTTGTCCCAGCCGCCATGCTCCACACTAGATGGGAGAGAGTCAGCCCCAACACAGTAGTGGAGGTAAATCCCACAAGCAAACTTCCCAGCAAGGTGGCTGGTAGCCATGATCCTACTGAATAGCGCAGGCTCGAGGGGCCAGTTGGCTCCTCATTTTTATGCTCTTATCAGGGCCGTGGATTCCATTTAGTTTTCTTTACCCTCCCAAGCTTTCAGTCACAGTGGTCAATTATGTCCCCCACCTCATGTCTCCCTTCTGCACATGGCAACTTGGTGGAGGTCAACTAACTCAGGGAGAAACTAGATTCGGCACCTTTCGGGCCTGAATGGCTCACTGCCACATAGGGACAAAAGGAGACAGGAAGAAGGGGAGGCCATTCAGCCCCTCAAGACTATTTCACCATGCAGTGAGGTCACAGCTGACCTGTATCTTAACCCCATTCAACCACTTTGGTTCCAACACCTTTGTCTAACAAAACTTATTATTCTCTGTTTAGAAAAAAACATTTATCAAAGGCTGCATCTTTCATAGAATCCCTACAGTGCGCCATTCGGCCCATCAAGTCGGCACCAACAACAATCCCATCCAGGCCCCATCCCCATAACCCTATATATTTACCCTGTCAATCCCCCTAACACTAAGGGGCAATTTGGTATGGCCAAACCCGCACATTTTTGGACTGTGGGAAGAAACCAGAGCACCCCCGGAGGAAACCCACGCAGACACGGGGAGGACGTGCAGACTCCGCACAGACAGTCACCTGAGGCCGGAATTGAACCAGGGTCCCTGGAGCTGTGAGGCAGCAGTGCGAAACACAGTGCCACCATGGAATTTCACCAGAATTAGCAGATACTAATTTTGCTGCTCTGCTCTGGCTGATTTTATCTCACATCTTAACGAATGTGTCCGTGATTCTATCAGACATTGTAAAAGAATGAGACTTTGTTTGATGAAGAACCTTTAGGCTGACAACTAGGAGTTCCAGTGAACATTTTTCCTTCGATTGTATATGGGTGACACCTTCAACTCTGATATTAATTGTCCAACTCTACCTGCCCCAAGAGTCAACCACAGAGAGTAGGACTGGAGTCAAGCGTCTCTCAAGGGATCAAGGGATCTGGAGAGCGGGAGGAGAAGTGGAAGGGAGATCACCATGATTGTATTGAATGGTGGAGCAAGCTCGGGGAGGGCCAGGTGGATCATTCTTGCTCCTGTCTCCTGTGTCTTGTTGTAAGTCAGAGGTGCTGGGGAAGAGCTGCCAGCTTCCTATCCCTAAAGGACATTTGTGAACCTGTTGGGTTTTTAGTGACAACTTGACAACTTTCCTGTTCATTTTGCTGATGCTAACCAACAAGTCTCCGTATTTATCGAACTCGATTGAATATCGGAGGTCAGTTCGAGGACCCAGGGCTATGGTTTTTACACAATCCAGGGTTTTAGCTTGTTCTTTATAAGCCTGTTTCAATAGGTTTAGTGCACAGGCTACATCCTGCATCTGGGAAAGTCTTTCAGGAACAACCTCATTAAGTGAAGAAAGCTGGCCTTACCTTGGTATAAACTCCCCATGACAATTCTGTCTCTGTCACCATAACAACAATCCCAAACATCCCAAATATCAGTGCATAGTCACTCAGGCGTTTCCGTTTCTCAAACAGGGCCCTCCTATGTCCCAGCTTATGGCCGATGTTCTGTGACTTTTTGGGCGATTTTCTCCCGTCATTGACCAAGCTGTCATTGGAGATGTTATTCTGGTCGGGTTTGGAGACCACCACCTCCAGGCCCGAGTTGGTTTGTAGAGGCTGAGTCTCTGAGTCCAGGTCATGAAGGTTCCTGTGCGAGGTGCCCAGGCTGCTGAGGGGCCTCACCACCCCTCCGTTGTACTTGCAGCTGGTCATGGCTATCTCAGTGAAAGGGTTACTCTCGCTGAAGCTGTGCTTGGATCCAGCATGGTGCAAACGATGGAAGTCACTAGTGTTCACCTAAATATAAACCAAACAAAGAGTTTAGAAGTCAATAGCAGAGTCTTGGTGTCTCTAAGTCAATTATTTAAAAGACAGCCTTTCTCACACTAACACTAGCACAATGTAGGAACACGTTTAATATCTTTTGACTTCAAACTCCACCTGGAATGAATTAATACCAAATAACAAGTGGCTTCTTGAAGATGTAAATGCTTTGCTGTTTCCCCAGATCCCCTATGTTAAGATGGCTTGTATTCATGTATTTACAAGGGCGGCACAGTAGCACAGTGTTTGCACTGCTGCTTCACAGCTCCAGGGATCTGGGTTCGATTCCCGGCTTGGGTCACTGTCTGTGTGGAGTTTGCACATTCTCCTCGTGTCTGCGTGGGTTTCCTCCGGGTGCTCCGGTTTCCTCCCACAGTCCAAAGATGTGCGGGTTAGGTTGATTGGCCATGCTAAAGTTGCCCCTTTGTGTCCTGACATGCGAAGGTTGGAGGGATTGGTGGGTAAAATGTGTGGGGGTAGGGCCTGGGTGGGATTGTGGTCGGTGCAGGCTCAATGGGCCCAATGGCCTCTTTCTGCACTGTAGGGTTTCTATGGTTACTCTGTAAACATTGGCTCAATGGGCCACACTCCCTTGTGTCCGAGTCACAAAGTTTGTTAGTTCAAGACCCACGCCAGAGCACAAAATCCAGGCTGAGACTTCAGTGCTCAGATGGAGTGCTGCACTGTCAGAAGTTGCTGTCTTTTGGTTGGGACATTAAAACAAGGCTCTACCCCTCGGGTGATGGCAAAGATTCCACAGTTACTCTCTGAAGAAGTTCTCCCTGGTCAACACTCATTCCTCAACCAACACCGAAACCACTGCTGTTTAAGGGATGATCCAGTTCCTATGTTTCCCTCTATCACCACAGTGACTTCACAAGTAGCCATTTATTGTAAAGTCCTTTGGAACATTCTGAGGATGTGAAAGATGCGATAGAAATGCAATTCCTTCTTTTTCTTTTTTTATTCATCTACTCCACCCTCCATGACATTGCCCAACCACTGCCCTGTCTCAGCTCATCGACAGTAAAACACCTCAGCTGTGCCTTTGTTACCTTGAGATGTGACTATCCGAATACATTCCCAGTGCGCCTCTCGCTTTCCATTCACCATAAACTCCTGCGCTTCCAAAACCCTCCTGCCCCTTTCCAAACTCACGCCCAGGTCCGTTCACACATCACCCCATTTGCTCATGGACCTCATTCCAAGCCTGACGAGGTCTCCATTTGATAATTCCATCAAATTCCTCACTGGCCGCACTCCATCCTGGAAGTCTTTGTAAGCTCCTTCAGGCCTAAAACCCTCCAAGATCCTCCAATTCCAACCTCTTTTGCACATTCCCGCTTTTTCTCACTCCACCACGGAATCATAGAATCATTGAATCGGAGAATCGCACAGTGCAGAAGAGGCCCTTTGGCCCATCGAGTCTGCACCGACATACAAAAAACACCTGAACTCCCACCTAATCCCATCTACCAGCACTTGGCCCACAGCAGTGGCGGCCGTGTATTCAGCTGTCTGGACGCTAGGCTCTGGAAATACCCCCTAAACCTGTCTGCCTCTCTCTCCTTAAAACACGCTCCTTTAAAATCTACCTCTTTGACCAAATTTCTGGCGACTTGAACTAAAATCTCCTGTGGCTCCATGTCACTATTCAAGATGGCGCTGGAGCGAGGCGTCTTCTTGCGAGCTGTGACCAGCATGCCTTCTAATGCTATCTTTTACCCTCGTTCTATGCTTTTGAAACTTCATTCTAGCTCTTTAAAACTCTCTAACAATGCTATCTTACTCTGCACCCTAGCTATGACAATAATGCTACATTCTGCACCCTCCCCTTTCCTTCTCCCCTATGTACTCTATGAACGGTATGCTTTGTCTGTGGAGTGCGCAAGAAACAATACTTTTCACTGTATACCAATACATGTGCCAATAATAAATCAAATTTTTAAAAAGTCAAATTTTGTGTGATAAACACTCCCGTGAAGAACCCTGGGACTTCTGGAATATTAAAGGTGCTATATAAATGCCAGTTGTTGTGGCCACGGGCTCTTTTTCTCTTTCACATGAGATCAGAAGGCTCTGTTCCACATTGGGTTGGGATGTAACATCTCCATTTATAAATAAAATAAAGTTCATTCATTAATCACAGGCTTACATTAACAGTGCAATGAAGTTACTGTGAAATTCCCCTCGTCGCCACACTCCGGCAGCTGTTCGGGTCAATGCGCCCAACCTTTCAGGCTGTGGGAGGAAACCAGAGCACCTGGAGCGAACCCACGCAGACACTGGGCAAATGTGCAAACTCCACACAGACAGTGACCCAAGCCGGGAATCGAACCCAGGTCCCTGGCGCTGTGAGGCAGCAGCGCTAACCACTGTGCCACCTGCCTGTTACAAGGTGCCAGCTCCTCCATCATCAAGGTACATGGTTAGGATGAAGGAGCAGTAACAATTTTGATCTGCCAACTCAGGGCAAGACATTTCACCAAACTCTTTGATTCTTGTTATTAATTCCTTGTCTGGGGCCTTTTGCAAGACCCTGACTCGGGTACAGCAAGGCTAAACAGACAATACTTGCTGATATCAAAATCTTCAGGACCAATCTGTCGCCAAGGCTGTCGAGCATTTATCAAGGAGGCAGTATCCCACTGTTTAAAATGGATATGGGATAGTTTCCCAACATCCCAGAGTGACACAGTGTATTGTGCCATTAATTATAGCCCACAAACTGATGGACACAAATACAGACGGCTGGTTGAGTTGAGATTGTTTGAGCATCTCTACCACTTGTCAA
This sequence comes from Mustelus asterias, assembly GCF_964213995.1. Taxonomy (NCBI): domain Eukaryota; kingdom Metazoa; phylum Chordata; class Chondrichthyes; order Carcharhiniformes; family Triakidae; genus Mustelus; species Mustelus asterias. The sequence goes on from NC_135826.1 coordinate 40,778,900, forward strand.
AAAATCATTGTTGGAGTCCTGAAAAATGCATCAAGCTTTCAGGCTAATTATAGTTCATGTACTCAAACTCACAGACATCAAACCCAAAATTATACAGCATTTGCGCTCAAAGTCTGCAAAATATGGATAGCAAATGTCACATGATAACCTGCTCTCTCACAGGGAAAGAAAATGGGGAGGTGGTGGTACATTGCTAATGTCACTGGACTAGCTATCCTAAAGCCCAGGCCAATGTTCTGGGGACACGGGTCAAAATCCCACCATGGCAGCCAGTGGAATTTAACTTCAATTCACAAATCTGGAATATAAAGCTAATCTCAGTATTGGTGACCATGAAAACTATCATCGACTTACACCCTTTAGGGAAGGAAATCTGGCGTCCTTACCTGGTCTGGCCTACATGTGACTCCAGAGCCACAGCAATATGGCTGTTCCCCAACAACTCCCTGTTACCATGCCGCCTGTAGCACAGTGGTTAGCACTGCTGCTTCACAGCTCCAAGGACCTGGGTTCGATTCCCGGCTTGGGTCACTGTCTGTGTGGAGTTTGCACATTCTCCTCGTGTCTGTGTGGGTTTCCTCCGGGTGCTCCGGTTTCCTCCCACAGTCCAAAGATGTGTGGGTTAGGTTGATTGGCCATGCTAAAATTGTCCCTTAGTGTCCTGAGATGCGTAGATTAGAGAGATTAGTGGGTAAAATATGTAGGGATATGGGGGTAGGGCCTGGGTGGGATTGTGGTTGGTGCAGACTCGATGGGCCAAATGGCCTCTTTCTGCACTGTAGGGTTTCTATGATTTCTATTCTATGATTTCTACTCCCATGGTGGGGAATGTTCCCGATGGTGGGGGAGTCCAGAACTAGGGGTCATAGTTTGAGGATAAGAGGTAAATCTTTTAGAACTGAGTTGAGGAGAAATTTCTTCACCCAGAGGGTGGTGAATGTGTGGAATTCACTACCACAGAAAGTAGTTGAGGCCAAAACATTGTCTGATTTCAAGAAAAAATTCGATCTAGCTCTTGGGGCGAAAGGGATCGAGGGATATGTCGGGGAAAGGGGGGTTCAGGATATTGAATTCGATGATCAACCATGATCATAATGAATGGCAGAGCAGGCTTGAAGGGCTGAATGGCCTCCTCCTGCTTCTAGTTTCTATGTTTCTAAGACTCTTACCTGCCCCTCTGAAGTGACTGAGTAAGCTCAAGGGCAACTAGAGATGGGCAATAAACGCTGCCCTTGCCGATGATTCCTACACCCATTGAAAGAATTAAAAACCACTACAATTCCACACCTGTGAACACACTCTGGTTAAAGGCCCTCATACACAAGGGGCAGGATAGGTCGGTGCGACTGAAGTCAACACCCTCTGAGGCTGGTGAGCCAGGCAAAAGGCCGTAGACTTTAGACCACAAACATGGGAAACCCCGCCACAGGCGGCAGAAAGTTCTGGCCAATATCTTTACCGAGTAATGGGCACAGAGTCCAAATGTCCCGTTATTACTGTGTTCCAGTGGTCAAAGGACTGGGAGGAACATGGTCAGTGAGCTAGACTCCTGGGCTAGACTTTTATTCTCTGTGATAATCTGAAGTGGGTGACAGCCCGTTTCTCTCCTCATTTCTGTTTCCAGTGCAGCGAATGGTGATATAATTCCTGGGATTGCTGGCTAGGTTAGAATTTATTCCCTATCCCTAGTTGCCCTTCAGAAGGTGGTGGTGAGCTCCCTTCTTAACCCGCTGCAGTCTCTGCGGTGTAGGTACACCCACCGTGCTGTTAGGGAGGGAGTTCCAGGACTTTGACCCAGCAAGAGTAAAGGAACGGCCGATATGTTTCCAAGTCAGGATGGCGAGTGGCTTGGAGGGGAATTTGCAGGTAGTGGCATTGCCATGGACCTGCTGCCCTTGTCCTTCTAGGTGTTAGAGTTTGCAGTTTTGGAAGGTGCTGTCTAAGGAGCCTTGGTGAGTTGCTGCAGTGTATTTTGTGGACAGTTCAGAGTGCTGCCCTGTGCCTCGGTGGTGGAGGGAGTGAATGTTGAAGATGGTGGATGGGGTGCCAAACAAGCAGGTCAAGCGGGGCTGCTTTGTCCTGGACGGCGTTGAGCTTCTTGAGTGTTGTTGGAGCTGCACCCATCCAGGCAAGTGGGGAGTATTCCATCACACTGGGGTGGGGGCTGGGGTTGGTGTCAGGGTGCGGAGGCGCTTTTTGTTTTTTCTTTTCTGAGAGAGTTGTTAATCTTTGCAGTTCTCTACCCGGAGATCAATGAGGACTGGGTCATTGAATGTATTCAAGGCTGAATTAGACAGATCCTTGAAATACAAGGAAGTGAAGGATTATGCAGACAGGCGGGGAAGTGGAGTTCAGACCAACAATCTGACCAGCAGAGCAGGTTCGAGGGGCCAAATGGCCTTACTCCTGCTCCACTTTCTTATATTTTGGTACGATCTCATGTCTTGTCACATGAGGGTTTTGTTGTCAACATTCTAGGGTTGCACTGGGGTGGCACGGTGGCACAGTGGTTAGCACTACTGCCTCACAGCGCCAAAGACCCGCGTTCAATTCCGGCCTTGGGTCACCGTCTGTGTGGAGTTTGCCTATTCTCCCCGTGTCTGCGTGGGTTTCCTCCGGGTGCTCCGGTTTCCTCCCACAGTCCAAAAATGTGCGGGTTGGGTTGATTGGTCATGCTCAAATTGCCCCTTCGGGTCTGGGGGATTAGGAGGGTAAACATGTGGGGTTGCGGGGATGGGATTGTTGTCGGTGCTGGCTCGATGGGCTGAATGGCCTCCTTCTGTACTGGAGATTCTACGAAAACATTACGTTTTTAAAAAACCTTTCTTTGAACACTTTGGTTTATTAGTTACAGGAATATTGGACATGGGGACGGGGTGGGGGGGCGGACAGGGAGGGAGGCTGTTTGACTGACAGACAAGAATCATTCAATCTGGAAACTGCTTTCCAATTGGTTGGGAAAGAGATGCTCCACAAGGATGGTGTCAGGAAACAGGTTGTGTTAAGTAATCATTATTTGTATTTTTGAGTATTAGAAACAAGGCTGGAATTATCTGGTGTCCCTGCGATGTGTTTCTCGGGGCAGGACCTGGCACACCTTTCACCGGCCGGATCTTCTACTCAATGATTTGATTTGATTTATTATTGTCACATGTATTAAAATACAGTGAAAAGTATTGTTTCTTGCGCACTATACAGAAAAAGCATACCGTTCATAGAGAAGGAAAGGAGAGAGTGCAGAATGTAGTGTTACAGTTATAGCTAGGGTGTAGAGAAAGATCAACTGAATGCAAGGTAAGTCCACTCAAAAGTCTGACAGCAGCAGGGAAGAAGCTGTTCTTGAGTCGGTCAGTACGTGACTCAGACTTTTGTAACTTTTTCCCAACAGAAGAAGGTGGAAGAGAGAATGTCCGGGGTGCGTGGGGTTCTTAATTATGCTGGCTGCTTTGCCGAGGCAGCGGGAAGTGTAGACAGAGTCAATGGATGGGAGGCTGGTTTGCGTGATGGATTGGGCTACATTCACGACCTTTTGTAGTTCCTTGCGGTCTTGGGCAGAGCAGGAGCCATACCAAGCTGTGATACAACCAGAAAGAATGCTTTCTATGGTGCATCTGTAAAAGTTGGTGAGAGTCAGAGCTGACATGCCAAATTTCCTTAGTCTTCTGAGAAAGTAGAGGCGTTGGTGGGGCTTTCTTAACTATAGTGTCGGCATGGGGGGACAGGACAGGTTGTTGGTGACCTGGACACCTAAAAGCTGGAAGCTCTCGACCCTTTCTACTTCATCCCCATGGGGTCTCTGATTGGCTGCATCCCATGTCAACAGGAATCCTGCAGCGGGGGTGTGCCATTGGTGGGACCAGAAGATCCTGCTGGTGCAGACAGCCGGATAATTCCAGACAAGATAGATTTAGGCGAGTTTAATTTTGTCTTTCTCTGTAAGATCTTTAGTTAGGTTCATGTGAAACGAAGGTGCCTGCATGTCTGTGGGTTTTAGTTTCATTTTAAACTGTGCTTGCATTGTGATTAGAGAGCTGACAACATGAAAACAAACAAGTGCTAAAAGAAAGACTCGGCAACCAGCGGCCACTCTGAGTTAGAAAGAGCATTTGAGTTTAGTTTTAAGCTGGACCCAGTAGCAGTTGTACCAGCTAGCTGGAGAGGAAGCAGCTCTCACAGAAACTACCAGAAGCAGGACAATGGAGTAAGGGCAAAGAAAGCAAATCCCAGGTGTTCAAGGGCAGGTCATTCTAGCAAACAGTGAATGAGAAGTCCCAGGAAGACTGAAGTCAAAGGGACAAAGAACTGGAATCTGATTAAGATACTGTTCACTGAAGTTAAAGAAAGAGACAGAGAGAGGATCCCAGTTAAAGACAGTGCTGAAAGGTGCAGACCTGGAGAAGTCAGCTCGCGAGAGGCCAGACATCTGAGGGAATCCTAAGATCGCTGACATGTTAATACAGCCTGTACTGCAGAACTGTTCTGTTGGCATGGCTGGGTACCTGAGAGATTGTGTAGAAGCTTGAATAGACATGGTGTTTCACAGCAGAGGAGTACTGAGAGGAGAGGTTGAAATCCTGGAAGTGGATCTTTGTTGAAGCACCTGAGAGAAAGTGCTGTTTGGGAGAAGATTCCAAGGTGGGTTTTGCCAAGAGTGGAGTTTGGAAACACTTGTGTGGAAGTCAGTGAGTCCAGTGAGATGACTTGGCTCACAGTGTGACGGGGATTTAATGAGAAATCCGCTGAAGATTGTATCTGCCACTCGGTTTCAGAGTGTGGTGTGTCTGACCACAGCCGACCTGTTGGTTTACTTGGACTGTGTACTTACTGAGAACATTAGAGTATAAGATCTATTTTATAAGTTGCTGTTTACAGCTGTGAAGATATAGATGGGGGTGACAGAGCAGAGTGCTACAGGCAATCTCCTCCTATTTAAGAAGTGTTTTATTCTTTTGATAAAAACTAAGGTTAACAGTCTGGAATAATAGTCTAGTGGTAATGCCACCAGGCCATCGCCTTTGGGGGAGGTGATGGCCTTGTGGTATTATCGCTAGACTATTAATTCAGAAACTCAGCTATTGATCTGGGGACCTGGATTCGAATCCCACCAGGGCAGAATTTGAATTCAATAAAAAATATCTGGGATTAAGAATCTACGGATGACCATGAAACTATTGTCGATTGTCGGAAAAACCCATCATCTGGCCTACATGTGACTCCAGAGCCGCAACAATGTGGTTGACTCTCAACTACCCTCCAAAGGCAAACCAGGGATGTGAATAAATGCTTGGCCAGCCAGCGACACCCATGTCCCACAAATGAATAAAAAATAAATTTGGCAGTCCTGAAACTCTGGTCATCCATGTCTCTTTGAAAGAAACAGAAGTTGCCAACTATTCAGCCAAGATTCCATTCTGGGACTTTCCTGTCCAATAGTATCAGCTGGGACCGTGACAATGGCCATGTCTCATAGGATTACACTGCATCTACAATACAGAGACAAGCCATTCGGCCCAATCAGCCCATGCTGGTCTTTACGTTCCACTTGAGCCTCCTCCCATTTATCCTCACCCAAATCTACCATCGTTTTCCTCTATTCCCTTCTCCTCCAGGTGCTTGTCTATCTTTCTCCCGTCAATGTATCTATACTATTCACCCTCCCTGTGGGAGTGAGTTCCACATCCTCATCACTCGGAGTAAAGGAGATTCTCCTGAATTCCCGATTGGATTTCTTGGTGACTGTTTTATATTGACGGGCTTGAGTTCTGCTCTTCCCCACATGAGGAAACATTCTTTCTGTATCCACTCCATCAAAACCGTTCACCCCTCAGCCTCTTTTTTCAAGAGAAAAGGGACTCAGCCTGCCAATCCTTTCCTGATATCGAAACCCACACATTTCTGATGTCATCCTCGTAAATCTCTGCACCCTCTCCCAGTGCCTCAATGTCCTTTTTATAACATGGTGGCCAGGACTGCACACGATACTCAAAGTGAGGTCTAACCAAGGTTCAGCATAGGTTTTAACATAGCTTGCTACTTTTCAATTCTCTCCCTCTGGAAATAAAGGCTGGTGTTGAATTTACCTTTTGTTTCTTTCTGGCTGCATTAAGCTGGCACATTACTTCAAGTGATCAGTATATAAGTATTGAGAGATCCCGTTGTCCCTCTACCTCACCCAGCCACACACCTTTCAGGGAACAAGTGACCTCCCTAATTTTCCTAACAAAATGATTTGATTTGATTTATTATTGTCACATGTATTAACATACAGTGAAAAGTATTGTTTCTTGCGCGCTATGCAGACAAAACTTACCGTTCATAGAGAAGGAAACGAGAGAGTGCAGAATGTAGTGTTGCAGTTATAGCTAGGGTGTAGCGAAAGATCAACTTAATGCAAGGTAAGTCCATTCAAAAGTCTGGCAGCAGCAGGGAAGAAGCTGCTCTTGAGTCGGTTGGTACGCGACCTCAGACTTTAGTATCTTTTTCCCGACAGAAGAAGGTGGAAGAGAGAATGTCTGGGGCGCGTGGGGCCCTTAATTATGCTGGCTGCTTTGCCAAGGCAGCGGGAAGTGTAGACAGAGTCAATGGATGGGAGGCTGGTTTGCGTGATGGATTGGACTACATTCACAACCTTTGGTAGTTCCTTGCGGAATTAATGCACTAACTTATATTTAGCCATCTTCATTGGTTAATTATTTTGAAAGATGAATGTCCTCCTCAGTTTTGACTCTTCCCCCTCCGCCATTAGAGTCACCCATCCATTTACAAATTGTGTTCGTGATTCCAAATCCAAATCTTTAATGTAGATTGTGAACGTCAGATGATCCCATCATTGATCCGTGTGGAACGCCACCTCCCACCTTCTACCTCTCGGAATAACAACCCTTTACCGCCCCCACTCTGTGCTTTCCGTATTGAAACCAGTTAGCAATCCAATCTGCCACTTGTCCCCGACTCCACATTCTCCAACCTTATTCACTGGTCCATGATGTTGGGCGACCAATGCCAGGAATCTGACGATGGGCTCCGTGAAGTCGATCCCAAAAGAGAAAATGTTGGAAAATCTCGGCAGGTCTGGCAGCATCTGTAAGGAGACACCCCCCCCGCTCCCCCCCCCCCCCCCCCCAAAGGGTCATCTGGACTCGAAACATCAGCTCTTTTCTCTCCTTACAGATGCTGCCAGATCTGCCAAGATTTTCCAACGTTTTCTCTTTTGGGTTTCAGATTCCAGCATCCGCTTTCATCCATGAAGTTGATCACATGATGGAATCTCCAGGGTTCAGTGCTGGAGGTGAGTGGGCAGTAGCGGGGGCAGGTGGCAGACTCCATTCAGGATGGGAATTCCAAATAATGGGAGCACACAAATCCGTCTGATCTTTTGCTGGTGGCTGGGAATAAAGGCCATTTGGCGAAATTATTTTCAAGACATTAATAAATGGATGCTGCAGCCAAGGCAGACAGGCAGAGAGAGTGGGTATAGTTTGGAGAATTGCACTGGCTTTGATCATTTGAATTGCTGTCCCTCATGTCCACAGTTTTAGGCCGATCACAGATTCACAGCCTCTTAACAGCAATGATCCAGTCCAGAAATAAAACTCATCTGGAGCGTAACAGGTAACTGGCCAATTACAGTGCATTCACCTAACCAGCACTAAGCAATTAAAGGTTGTTAATTAAACCGTGCTTTTTTAAAATTGCTGACTCGATTGTGAAACCCAATGTGGGCCAATTTAAACCTCAGGTCAACACAAGAAGCGGTCATGCGCTTATATTAGAGCTGATTTTTCTCTCCAAACATCTGGAGCTGCTTCTTTCAGGGGAACAGAAGGAGACTATTCGAGTTTGTTCCAATGTGCAATTGGAGCATGCCTGATCTGTATCTAACTCCATCTTCCCGCTTTGGTTCTGGAACCCTCAACGCGCCTCTGCCTGACCCAACAAACTCTCAGGTTGGACATTTGTCATTGGCCACCCGGAACTGACAGAGTTCCAGATTTCCACTCCCCGCCGTGTGAACAAGACTTCCTGAACATTGCCCCTGAGTGGCCTGCAGGCTCGACCCCGCCACCCCACCCCCGCTCCCCCCCCACGCCCCACCCCCTTTTCCCGCACCCCTTGACCCCACCCACTCTCCCACCCCGCACCAGAGGAAATAGCTTCTCTTTATCGACCTCATCGAATTCTGTTTCTAGCTTCCAATGTCTCTGTGGACATCACAACATCCCTGCTCTGATTTTGAGCACATTTCCCGCCCCCCCCCATCCCGCCCCCGCACACCTCCCCCCCCCCCTCCCCAATCAGGTGTGAAGGCAGCACATGGAGGCCGAGTGTGGTGATGGGATTAACCTATCAGCCGCTAACCATAAGGCCATAAGACATAGGAGCAGAATTAGGCCACTCGGCCCATCGAGTCTGCTCCGCCATTCAATCATGGCTGATTTTTTTCTCATCCCCATTCTCCTGCCTTTTCCCCATAACCCCTGATTCCCTAATTAATCAAGAACCTATCTATCTCTGTCTTAAAGACACTCAATGACCCGGCCTCCACAGCCTTCTGCGGCACAGAGTTCCACAGATTCACCACCCTCTGGCTGAAGAAATTCCTCCTCATCTCTGTTTTAAAGGATCGTCCCTTTAGCCTGAGGTTGGGCCCTCTGGTTCTAGGTTTTCCTAGTGGTGGAAACATCCTCTCCACATCCACTCTATCCAGGCCTCACAGTATCCTGTAAGTTTCAATAAGATCCCCCCTCATCCTTCTAAACTCCAACGAGTACAGACCCAGAGTCCTCAACCGTTCCTCATACGACAACCAGAGCCAAGCCGCGTGCTCAGCAGTGGTGTTTTCACAGAGGGGTTTTGGACAATGTGTAAACATTTGGACGTTTGGTGGCATCAATTGGACACTGACACAATTTGAACTTTGTGTCATGGGATGGGAGCCCGATCTCAGCCTCTCTCAGGAAATGCTGCAACTGGGGAGGGCTCCGCTACACCCATCAACTAAACAACAGGCTTCCCCATCTCGCCCTCCCACCCTAGTTATGATTTGATGGGGTGGCACGGTGGCACAGTGGTTAGCGCTGCTGCCTCACAGGGCCAGGGACCTGGGTTCGATTCCAGGCTTGGGTCACTGTCTGTGTGTGGAGCTTGCACGTTCTCCCCGTGTCTGCGTGGATTTCTTCCGGGTGCTCCGGTTTCCTCCCACAGTCCAAAGATGTGCAGGTTAGGTGGATTGGCCGTGCTAAATTGCCCCTTAGCATCAGGGGTTTAGCAGGGTAAGTACGTGGGGTTATGGGGATAGGGCCTGGGTTGGATTGTGGTTGGTGCAGGCTTGATGGGCCGAATGGCCTCCTTCTGCACTGTAGGATTCTCTGATTCTATGATCATTCCCTCATTCACCCCAAATCTGTTATCCAATTGCTGGGAGCTGTTTGCTGCAGTTTCCCACTGCCTTGTCCTGCGTCACTGTTGTGATGTCAACTCAGACAATAGTACTGTGCTTACCAATCCCCTAAACGCCCAGTGTTCCTCTGAAACTCCAGTGCTTCATCGCACACATCTTCCTCCTTCTGTACAGAGTTTCTAAATCAAAGGGTACACTTTACAAATGAGTACAGTATGGGGATGGCACCATGCACCTTGCACAGGATCTGGTGCCCAGATTCCCCAAATAAAATTCTGGACATAATAGCTCATTAATAAAACCATTCCTTTTACCCTCCCCCCCGCCAAATAAACAGTGACTCTGTACAGTTACACAGTGAGTGATCCTTACCCTGCTGAATAAACAGTGACTCTGTACAGTTACACAGTGAGTGATCCTTACCCTGCTGAATAAACAGTGTCTCTGTACAGTTACACAGTGAGTGATCCTTACCCTGCTGAATAAACAGTGACTCTGTACAGTTACACAGTGAGTGATCCTTACCCTGCTGAATAAACAGTGACTCTGTACAGTTACACAGTGAGTGATCCTTATCCTGAATAAACAGTGACTCTGTCCAGTTACACAGTGAGTGATCCTTACCCTGAATAAACAGTGACTCTGTACAGTTACACAGTGAGTGACCCTTACCCTGCTGAATAAACAGTGACTCTGTACAGTTACACAGTGAGTGATCCTTACCCTGTTGAATAAACAGTGACTCTGTACAGTTACACAGTGAGTGATCCTTACCCTGCTGAATAAACAGTGACTGTACAGTTTAATTCCAGCATTTTACCTTTACGCAGGACTGAAATGCACAGCGGATAAGTCATTTTGGGAGAATCAGAAGTGTATTTTCGGCAGGGCTGCTGTTGAATGGTCTGTTTTTCCTGAGAATCTGATCAAATAGCCAAGGGGACACTGTAACGATTTGCTATCTGGGGCAGTCTGTTAATACACAATAATATTTGTACAAGAGCGCAAGATCTATGATTCCCTGTTTGACTCATTGCAAATCTTTTCCAGGAAAACATGTCGAGGGTTGTCCGGAGCAGCTAATGATGCTCAGAGACTGCAGTCACGGCAGTAACATTCAGATTCACTCCTCACTGCATATTTCAGGCTGACTTCCCGGAACAGCTAACATCCCAACCACCAGTCATAGGCTCGGAAAATTTCTGATATCACACCATGTGATTTGGCAAAGATGATATCGGGGTTTGTTACACTGAAAGCAACAAGGGAAGGGATGCTTTAAATGCAAGGCATCGCTCCGAGTGTCATCACTGGCAATGCAGTGTAAGGGTGGGTGTGTGATCATTTCATACTGTGCTCACTAAATCTGTGAGTAACAACCAGAGGAACACAAACAAAATCTGCTCCCCCCCAAACATGGATTCTAGAGTGATTCAGCACTCATAGAGGCAGTTCTGATACTGTATACTGCTGGGTACAAGTACTGTACCCCAGTGTTATACAGTGACAGACCCGTCCCCACCAGTACTGTACCCCAGTGTTATACAGTGACAGACTTGACCCCACCAGTACTGTACCCCAGTGTTATACAGTGACAGACCCGTCCCCACCAGTACTGTACCCCAGTGTTATACAGTGACAGACTTGACCCCACCAGTACTGTACCCCAGCGTTATACAGTGACAGACCCGTCCCCGCCAGTACTGTACCCCAGTGTTATACAGTGACAGACTTGACCCCACCAGTACTGTACCCCAGTGTTATACAGTGACAGACCCGTCCTCACCAGTACTGTACCCCGGTGTTATACAGTGACAGACCCGTCCCCACCAGTACTGTACCCCAGTGTTATACAGTGACAGACCCGTCCTCACCAGTACTGTACCCCGGTGTTATACAGTGACAGACCCGTCCTCACCAGTACTGTACCCCGGTGTTATACAGTGACAGACACGTCCCCACCAGTACTGTACCCCAGTGTTATACAGTGACAGACCTGACCCCACCAGTACTGTACCCCAGTGTTATACAGTGACAGACCCGTCCCCACCAGTACTGTACCCCAGTGTTATACAGTGACAGACCCGTCCCCACCAGTACTGTACCCAGTGTTATACAGTGACAGATCCGTCCCTACCAGTACTGTACCCCAGTGTTATACAGTGACAGACCCGTCCCCACCAGTACTGTACCCCAGTGTTATACAGTGACAGACCCGTCCCCACCAGTACTGTATCCAGTATTATACAGTGACAGACCCATCCTCACCAGTACTGTATCCCAGTGTTATACAGTGACAGACCCGTCCCCACCAGTACTGTACCCCGGTGTTATACAGTGACAGACCCATCCCCACCAGTACTGTATCCCAGTGTTATACAGCGACAGATCCACCCTCACCAGTACTGTACACCAGTGTTATACAGTGACAGACCCATCCCCATCAGTACTGTACCTCAGTGTTAGAAAGTGACAGACCCATCCCCACCAGTACCGTACCACAGTGTTATACAGTGTTACAATCAGGTGAAAAGGGGTGAACTGTCTCCCCTCTATTCAACCTCCCGGCTTGCTCACAGCACAGGTTTAAGTTTCTCTTTAACGAGGGAATGCCTTTTCCTAATGCATTTAACTGCTTAAACTGTGACTAATAAGGAGCCAATCGAATCGACTTTTCTTGAACCAACGAAGAAGCAAATGTATTTATTATTAACCCCATAAAAAATAATAAAATGCAAAGTCTCGCATTTGGCTCTGGCTTCCCGGGTGCTCAATGCAGGTGACAAGCTTATTCCTAAAGGGAGGGAGGGAGGGAGGGAGAGTGAGCTGCCTTCAGCCTTTATCCACTGAAGACTTTTTTGACACTGTCTGTGTCACTTGCAATCTCTCTCCAATCTGTATTTCCAAGAGTTTTGGCTGGATCTGGCTGTGGCAGCCATTGGCAAAGTTTTCCTGTTGACCTTGGGCGGGATTTTCTGGTCTTGGGGCGAGCATGGCCGGACAATCCTGCCCATTGTTTCAATATCCCCATACTTTGAGCTTTTAATGTCTTTTCCTTCGACAGTTACGAGTCCCGATGGGTTTCTGGACTATAGGAAATGCCTCTCTCTTCACACTCCCCTCAACGGTGGTTTGCTTGCTGCTCACCGTTGCCTTGCAATGTGGCTTTGTATTCAGTAGCTTGTTTATAGAGTCATTGAATCATAGAGGTTTACAGCATGAAAACAGGCCCTTCAGCCCAACTTGTCCATGCTGCCCTTTTTTTTAAAACCCCTAAGCTCATCCCCATTTGGCCCATATCCCTCTATACCCATCTTACCCATGTAACTGTCTGAGTGCTTTTTAACTCCGATATCAGAAGGACGTATTTTACACAGAGGGTGGTGGGGGCCTGGAATGCGCTGCCGGGCAAGGTGGTGGAGGCGGACACACTGGGAACGTTTAAGACTTATCTAGATAGCCACATGAATGGAGTGAGAATGGAGGGATACAAAAGAATGGTCTAGTTTGGACCAGGGAGCGGCGCGGGCTTGGAGGGCTGAAGGGCCTGTTCCTGTGCTGTACTGTTCTTTGTTTGTTCTTTGTTTGTTTATTCTAAAAGACAAAATTGTACCCGCCTCTACGACTGCCTCTGGCAGCTTGTTCCAGACACTCACCACCCTCTGTGTGAAAAAAATGTCCCTCTGGACCCTTTTGTATCTCTCCCCTCTCACCTTAAACCTGTGCCCTCTAGTTTTAGACTCCCCTACCTTTGTGATAAGATATTGACTATCTAGCTGATCTGTGCCCCTCGTTATTTTATAGACCTCTATAAGGTCACCCCTCAGCCTCCTACGCTCCAGAGAAAAAAGTCCCAGTCGATCCAGCCTCTCCTTATAATTCAAACCTTGTTTGTTACAAGGTATTAAAGACACTTACTTCCATCTTTTAGCGTTTGTCTGGATTATCCCATTTGTTCTAACTGGGTGTCTCTCGGTTGTGGACAGGGTGCCTGCAGTCACATTCGAATTCCCTGCAATCTCTGTGATTTTTTTTTAAGGTGATGTGGGCAGAGAAACAAACTCCAACAGAATAACCTTGCATTCTGATTTCCGAATTTCCCTACAAGGGTCAGAGGGCAGTGGTCAGTACAGGCTGTGTGGTCTCTCTGTATCCATTTTGGACACATATTTCAAAGTGTGCGAGAGACTTTAATACATCTGGTCACCCTATTATAAAGAGGATATTATTAAACTAGAAAGAGTGCAGAAAAGATTCACTCGGATGCTACCGGGACTTGATGGATTGAGTTGTAAGGAGAGGCTGGATAGACTGGGACTTTTTTCTCTGGAGTGTAGGAGGCTGAGGGGTGACCTTACGGAGGTCTATAAAATAATGAGGAGCATAGACAAGGTAGATAGTCAATATCTTTTCCCAAAGGTAGGGGAGTCTAAAACTAGAGGGCATAGGTTTAAGGTGAGAGGGGAGAGATACAAAAGGGTCCAGAGGGGCAATTTTTTCACACAGAGGATGCTGAGTGTTTGGAACAAGCTGCCAGAGGTAGTGGTAGAGGCGGGTACAACTTTGTTTTTTATAAGGCATTTGGACAGTTACATGGGTAAGATGGGTATAGAGGGATATGGGCCAAATGAGGGCAATTGGAACTAGCTTCGGGGTTTTAAAAAAAAGGGCGGCATGGACAAGTTGGGCCGAAGGGCCTGTTTCCATTATGTAAACCTCGATGACTCTATGACTGTGACTCTATGCACCCAAGCTTGCTGTTTTTCTCGTGCAAGGCCGTTTCTGATGTTTGTTCAGTTTGATGGAGTAGTATGCAATTTGTGTCTCCATTTCTGATTCGTCCTCCCAGAGAGCAGCTCCTAACCCAGGGTCACTCGTGTCAATGTCCACTTCAAACGCTTGGTCAAGCCTGGAGCAGCGAGCACGGGGTTCTTTATTACCGTGGCTTCTCAGAAACTATCAGGCATTCTCTTGGCCCAGACTACTTTAGTTTTCTCCTGTAATAAATCCATTAGCAGAGCAGCTACAGGGCTGAAGCTTGGGATGAACTTGCTTAGAACCAGCACAACACCCAAAAATCTCATCATGTCCTTTTTTGTTGTGGGCAGAGATTTCACTCCGCGGGCCGTCACAGGAACCTGCCAGCATCCTCTGATTAAATCTATCTTTGTGATGTAGACTGAATTATCTACCCTATCTGTGCTGTCTCCAGGCAGCATATCGGGTAGGGTGGCACAGTGGTTAGCACTGCTGCCTCACAGCGCCAGGGACCAGGGTTCAATTCTGGCTTTGGGTGACTGGAGTTTGCACGTTCTCCCCGTGTCTGCGTGGGTTTCCTCCGGGTGCTCCGGTTTCCTCCACACTCCAAAGATGTGCAGGTTAGGTGAATTGGTCATGCTAAATTGCCTCTTAGTGTTAGGGGGACTAGGAGGGTAAACACGTGGGGTTCGCGGGGGCTGGGTGGGATTGCTGTTGGTGCAGGCTTGATGGGCCCAATGGCCTCTTTCTGCACTGCAGGGATTCTATGAATCAGCTCGGGTCACTGCATTAACTTCTCGATAGTCACTGCAGAACCTTGTGGGAGCGTCAGGTTTGGGCACCAGCTTAACTGGGGAGTTCCTATTACTGCTGCGAGGCTCGATTCGTTGGTGCCCCGGCAGGTAGTTCGTCTTCTCCCAGACCTGGAGCAGCTTTGCTGGATTTGGGACGATTGGGATGTTGCCTTATGGGAGGGGCCTCCCCCACATCTCCACCAGATAGGGCTGGTGTGGCCGGACTTGTCTCTGCAGATGTTTTTAAATGCAGGGAACAGCCTCGTCAGGTCTCCTCACGGTTCTGCATTTCGATGGGTGAGTTTGTTGCTGAATTTGGTCAGGATTTCTGAATTTGCCGGCGAGACAGGAAGGGGATTCAACCTGAGTCTCACCCTCGTCTCCATCCAGTTCATCCTCATTGGCCCTCTCATCCTCCAGGTCTGTTGCTATTGCACAGACTGTTATCTGCATGACCCCTTTTGGAATCACGAGCTTTCGGAGCGCAGCTCCTTCATCAGGTGAGTGGAGAGGGTACGTTTCACAAACACAGCATATATCGACAACGGCACAATTGCAAGATCTTGACATGACACAGGCTTTGCTTTTTCCTGCAGTCTGGGGTCTAAGTGAGAAAGTTCACCTTCCCGAGCTTCTCTGCAATCCTCGAAGGGCCCCTGAACCGGGCTCTTTGGGGTTCAGCCAATATTGGTAAGAGCGCAAACACGTCAGCTCCCGGCCGAAAGGTTCGCGCCCTACTACGTTTATCTGACTTTTTTCATTGCTGCTTGGGAGATTTCTTTCTCAAGTGTTTGTGAGCTGGTAACACATGGAAACTGGTGACATAACCTCACATGGGAAATGGTCCACTGTCTGCTCCAGAAATCTCACCCTGAATAGTTTCCGAGGACTTCCTCGTTGGGGTCCATGAAGCAATTCAAATGGAGTTAAAAACGATGAACTCACCGGGCGCGTCTCTGATGGTCAAAAATCTCGTCCCTTATCCCAGTGACGTGGGTGGGGGTGACAATCCGCTCTGATCATTGCTTTAGAGCTCAGTGGTGCCATTCCAGAGCCCTGTGTGAGTGTGGGTGACACACTGAGGGCTTCAACTGAGTCATACACAGGTTACCCATAACCGACCGGAATATTCAGGACATGAAGTTTGAGTCCTGGCCTGTTGGATCTCAGGGGGAGGGGTGGGGGAGGAAGGTGGGCAGTTCGTTCCAGGTGAAGCATTTGGTGGTCTGGATGTGCTGACGGTCCCCTTCGTTTTGTACACGGGTCCCACACAGTTCACCAGCAACATGCCCAATGGGTCCCCAAAAATCTGTTATGGGAATAGCAGGTGCAGGTTTCATTGCAGCGTGGGTTCCTCCCACAACGTGTGCAAGTGGCAGCTTCAGCAAAACGTCCTTCTGGAGGTGAGGACAGTACCGTACCCCAATGTTACACAGAGACAGACCCATCCCCACCAGCACTGTACCCCAGTGTTATACAGTGACAGACCCACCTCCACCAGTACTGTACCCCAGTGTTATACAGTGATAGACCCACCTCCACCAGTACTGTACCCCAGTGTTAAACAGTGACAGACCCATCCCCACCATACTGTACCCCAATGTTACACAGTGACAGACCCATCCCCACCAGTACTGTACCTCAATGTTACACAGTGACAGACCCATCCCCACCAGTACTGTACCTCAATGTTACACAGTGACAGACCCATCCCCACCAGTACTGTACCCCAGTGTTATACAGTGATAGACCCACCTCCACCAGTACTGTACCCCAGTGTTACACAGAGACAGACCCGTCCCCACCAGTACTGTACCCCAGTGTTATACAGTGATAGACCCACCTCCACCAGTACTGTACCCCAATGTTACACAGAGACAGACCCATCCCCACCAGTACTATACCCCAGTGTTATACAGTGATAGACCCACCTCCACCAGTACTGTACCCCAGTGTTAAACAGTGACAGACCCATCCCCACCAGTGCTGTACCTCAATGTTACACAGTGACAGACCCATCCCCACCAGTACTGTACCTCAATGTTACACAGTGACAGACCCATCCCCACCAGTACTGTACCCCAGTGTTATACAGTGACAGACCCGTCCCCATCAGTACTGTACCCCAGTGTTATACAGTGATAGACCCACCTCCACCAGTACTGTACCCCAGTGTTAAACAGTGACAGACCCATCCCCACCAGTACTGTACCTCAATGTTACACAGTGACAGACCCATCCCCACCAGTACTGTACCTCAATGTTACACAGTGACAGACCCATCCCCACCAGTACTGTACCCCAGTGTTATACAGTGACAGACCCGTCCCCATCAGTACTGTACCCCAGTGTTATACAGTGACAGACCCATCCCCATCAGTACCGTACCCCAGTGTTATACAGTGACAAACCCGTCCCCACCAGTACTGTACCCCAGTGTTATACAGTGACAGACCCATCCCCACCAGTACTGTACCCCAGTGTTATACAGTGACAGACCCATCCCCACCAGTACTATCCCCAGTGTTACACAGTGACAGACCCATCCTCACCAGTACTGTACCCCAGTGTTATACAGTGACTGACCCATCCCCAGCAGTACTGCACCCCAGTATTATACAGTGAAAGATCCATCTCCACCAGTACTGTAACCCAGTGTTATACAGTGGCAGACCCATCCCCACCAGTACTGTACCCCGGAGTGAAACAGTGGCAGACCCATCCCCACCATACTGTACCCCAGTGTTATACAGTGACAGACCCATCCCCACCAGTGCTGTACCCCAGTGTTATACAGTGACAGACCCGTCCCCACCAGTACTGTACCCCAGTGTTATACAGTGACAGACCCATCCCCACCAGTGCTGTACCCCAGTGTTATACAGTGACAGACCCATCCCCACCAGTGCTGTACCCCAGTGTTATACAGTGACAAACCCATCCCCACCAGTACTGTACCCCAGTGTTATACAGTGACAGACCCATCCCCACCAGTGCTGTACCCCAGTGTTATACAGTGACAAACCCATCCCCACCAGTGCTGTACCCCAGTGTTATACAGTGACAGACCCATCCCCACCAGTACTGTACCCCAGTGTTATACAGTGACAGACCCATCCCCACCAGTGCTGTACCCCAGTGTTATACAGTGACAGACCCGTCCCCTACCAGTACTGAACCCCAGTGTTATATAGTGACCAGCCCGTCCCCACCAGTACTGTACACCAGTGTTATACAGTGACAGACCTGTCCCCACCAGTACTGTACCCCAGTGTTATATAGTGACCAGCCCGTCCCCACCAGTACTGTACACCAGTGTTATACGATGACAGACCTGTCCCCACCAGTACTGTACCCCAGTGTTATACAGAGACAGAACCGTCCCCACCAGTACTGTACCCCAGTGTTATATAGTGACCAGCCCGTCCCCACCAGTACTGTACACCAGTGTTATACAGTGACAGACCTGTCCCCACCAGTAAAGTACCCCAGTGTTACACAGTGACAGACCCATCCCTACCAGTGCTGTACCCCAGTGTTATACGGTGACTGACCTGTCCCCACCAGTACTGTACCCCAGTGTTACACAGTGACAGGCCCATCCCCACCAGTACTGTACACCAGTGTTATGCAGTGACAGACCTGTCCCCACCAGTACTGTACCCCAGTGTTATACAGAGACAGAACCGTCCCCACCAGTACCGTATCCCAGTGTTATACAGTGACATACCCGTCCCCACCAGTACTGTACCCCAGTGTTATACAGTGACAGACCCATCCACACCAGTGTTACACAGCGACAGACCCATCCCCCACCTGTACTGTACCCCAGTGTTATACAGTAACAGACCCATCCCCACCAGTACTGTACCCCAGTGTTATACAGAGACAGAACCATCCCCACCAGTACTGTATCCCAGTGTTATACAGTGACAGACCCGTCCCCACCAGTACTGTCCCCAGTGTTATACGGTGACTGACCCGTCCCCACCAGTACTGTACCCCAGTGTTATACAGTGACAGACCTGTCCCCACCAGTACAGTACCCCACTGTTATACAGTGACAGACCCATCCCCACCAGTACTGTACAACAGTGTTACACAGTGACAGTCCTATCCCCACCAGTACTGTACCCCAGTGTTGTCGAGTGAGAGACCCGTCCCCACCAGTACTGTACCCCAGTGTTATATAGTGACAGGCCCGTCCCCACCAGTACTGTACCCCAGTGTTATACAGTGACAGACCTGTCCCCACCAGTACTGTACCCCAGTGTTATATAGTGACAGACCCGGCCACACCAGTACTGTACCCCAGTGTTATACAGCGACAGACGCGTCCCCACCAGTACTGTACCCCAGTGTTATACAGTGACAGACCCGTCCCCACCAGTACTGTCCCCAGTGTTATACAGTGACTGACTCATCCCCACCAGTACTGTACCCCAGTGTTATACAGTGACAGACCCGGCCACACCAGTACTGTACCCCAGTGTTATACAGCGACAGACGCGTCCCCACCAGTACTGTACGCCAGTGTTGTACAGTGACAGACCTGTCCCCACCAGTACAGTACCGCAGTGTTACACAGTGACAGACCCATCCCCACCAGTACTGTACCCCAGTGTTATACAGTGACAGACCCATCCCCACCAGTGCTGTACTCCAGTGTTATACAGTGACAGACCCGTCCCCACCAGTACTGTACCCCAGTGTTATACAGTGACAGACCCGTCCCCACCAGTACTGTCCCCAGTGTTATACAGTGACTGACCCATCCCCACCAGTACTGTACCCCAGTGTTATACAGTGACAGACCCGGCCACACCAGTACTGTACCCCAGTGTTATACAGCGACAGACCCATCCCCACCAGTGCTGTACCCACTGTTATACAGTGACAGACCCGTCCCCACCAGTACAGTACCCCAGTGTTATACGATGACAGACCTGTCCCCACCAGTACTGTACCCCAGTGTTATACAGAGACAGAACCGTCCCCACCAGTACTGTACCCCAGTGTTGTCGAGTGAGAGACCCGTCCCCACCAGTACTGTATCCCAGTGTTATACAGTGACAGACCTGTCCCCACCAGTACTGTACCCCAGTGTTATACAGTGACAAACCCGTCCCCACCAGTACTGTATCCCAGTGTTATACAGTGACAGACCTGTCCCCACCAGTAAAGTACCCCAGTGTTACACAGTGACAGACCCATCCCTACCAGTGCTGTACCCCAGTGTTATATAGTGACCGGCCCGTCCCCACCAGTACTGTACCCCAGTGTTGTCGAGTGAGAGACCCGTCCCCACCAGTACTGTACCCCAGTGTTATACAGTGACAGACCTGTCCCCACCAGTACTGTTCCACAGTGTTATACAGAGACAGAACCGTCCCCACCAGTACTGTACCCCAGTGTTATATAGTGACAGACGCGGCCACACCAGTACTGTACCCCAGTGTTATACAGTGACAGACCCGTCCCCACCAGTACTGTACCCCAGTGTTATACAGTGACAGACCCGTCCCCACCAGTACTGTACCCCAGTGTTGTCGAGTGAGAGACCCGTCCCCACCAGTACTGTACCCCAGTGTTATACAGTGACAGACCTGTCCCCACCAGTACAGTACCGCAGTGTTACACAGTGACAGACCCATCCCCACCAGTGCTGTACCCCAGTGTTATATAGTGACCGGCCCGTCCCCACCAGCACTGTACACCAGTGTTATACAGTGACAGACCTGTCCCCACCAGTAAAGTACCCCAGTGTTACACAGTGACAGACCCATCCCTACCAGTGCTGTACCCCAGTGTTATACAGTGACAGACCTGTCCCCACCAGTAAAGTACCCCAGTGTTACACAGCGACAGACCCATCCCCACCAGTACTGTACCCCAGTGTTATACAGTGACAGACCTGTCCCCACCAGTACAGTACCCCACTGTTATACAGTGACAGACCCGTCCCCACCAGTACTGTACCCCAGTGTTATACGATGACAGACCTGTCCCCACCAGTACTGTACCCCAGTGTTATACAGAGACAGAACCGTCCCCACCAGTACTGTACCCCAGTGTTATATAGTGACCAGCCCGTCCCCACCAGTACTGTACACCAGTGTTATATAGTGACCAGCCCGTCCCCACCAGTACTGTATCCCAGTGTTATACAGTGACAGACCTGTCCCCACCAGTAAAGTACCCCAGTGTTACACAGTGACAGACCCATCCCTACCAGTGCTGTACCCCAGTGTTATACGGTGACTGACCTGTCCCCACCAGTACTGTACACCAGTGTTATACAGTGACAGACCTGTCCCCACCAGTACAGTACCCCACTGTTATACAGTGACAGACCCGTCCCCACCGGTACAGTACCCCAGTCTTACACGATGACAGACCTGTCCCCACCTGTCCTGTTCCACAGTGTTATACAGAGACAGAACCGTCCCCACCAGTACTGTACCCCACTGTTATACAGAGACAGAACCGTCCCCACCAGTACTGTACCCCAGTGTTATATAGTGACAGACCCGGCCACACCAGTACTGTACCCCAGTGTTATACAGTGACAGGCCCGTCCCCACCAGTACTGTACCCCAGTGTTATACAGCGACAGACGCGTCCCCACCAGTATTTTGCAGCTGAAAATATATATTTTCAATCTACAAGATGGTGCCTGTTTTGGATGCACATTTCTTGCCTGGGAATCTCTGGGTTGGGAATATTAGCTGATAAAACCTCCCCTGCTCTGCAATGAGGTTTGATATTACCACTCACGGTGCTGAAAGTCTTGGTGCATCAGCCCACACACCCCATCCAGCTGCATTCTCCACTCGGCAGTGGATACCAGTGGATTTAGTGTTTGGCACTGCTGGTGTTTACCAGCTGATGCTGCTCACTGTGACCCACGTATCGGAATTAGACAACGCCCTCATGAACGCTTACCGGAACACCCACTGGAATTCCAAATGTGTCCTCCAGTCAGGTGAGGTTCCACATGGGGACGACAGCTTTCTCCCTGCGCTACGTACAGGTTAACGCAATGTCTAATGGAGCAGTCACTAATGTAAGCTTTGTTGTGATTATGTATGGAATCATAGAATGATAGGGCACCAGAGGCCATTCAGCCCATTGTGCATATGCCAGCTCTTTGAATGAGCTGTCCAATTAGTCCCACTTCCCTCTGCTCCTTCCCCAGGGCTTGGTAAACCTTTCCCCTTCACATGTTTTCCAATTCTCTTTCCAAAGTTATTATTGGATCTGCTTCCACTGCTCTCTAAGGCAGTGGTTTTCAGATCACAAGAACTTGCTGCGCGGAATGCCCTGTACAGTATCGTGTCTTTTCTAATGTGATTTATCATCATAGAATCATAGAAACCCTACAGTGCAGAAGGAGGCCATTCGGCCCATCGAGTCTGCACCGACCACAATCCCACCCAGGCCCCACCCCCACATATTTACCCGCATCTCATGACTCTAAGGGGCAATTTTTAACCTGGCCAATCAACCTAACCCGCACATCTTTGGACTGTGGGAGGAAACCGGAGCACCCGGAGGAAACCCACGCAGACACGAGGAGAATGTGCAAACTCCACACAGACAGTGACCCGAGCCGGGAATCGAAACCTGAACCCTGGAGCTGTGAAGCAGCAGTGCTAACCACTGTGCTACCGTGCCGCCCACTGTGCTACCGTGCCGCCCAATTTATTCGCAACATTTTTACCGCTCGGTCTCCCACTTGCAGTCCTGAGGTGTGTAGCAAGGTCAAGCTGTAGGAGAGGAAACTACAAACAAGAACTGGGGGCTGGAACTTTCAATTCAATGGCCTGTCATCTCTGAGAGGAAAGGAAGGATCAAGGTGTTAAACATCTGGCAGCCAGCTGGTGAAGGAGGTGACCAGAAATCTAACTTCACTCAGCTTTAGACCGATTCACAAAATGAAACATGACAGCTTTACAGCGTCCAACTCTCCAACCCACCGCAGTGTCAATAACAGTCTCTTTGTACCTCCTGTGTTAAACCCTTAACCAATGAGGTTTTCCATTTGAAAACGCACTCTATAAAAAAAATACTTTAAAGGAAACTTTGAAACATAAATTAAAATGTCATTCTGGTTATTAATGATCTAACCCAGACCTCACCAGCCCTGAATCGTTGCAGAAAGCCTCAAGCTTATTGGTGGGCACACCATGTGCCCCTTCCCCAACCTCACCCAGGCACGGACGTAACCGCGAGAGAGAGGCCAGCAGGCAGCCCGCGTAACACCCCCGACCGCCCACTGGCTGGACTTCTTAATGGTCACCTCGACCCATGAGCTGCTCTACAATGAAGCAGCTCCCAAATCCATCCCGTGCTGTTGGCACACATCTAACGCTCCTGGGATGTCCACCCAACTGAGCCAATTGGTGCCCTCCAACCCAACTGAGTCAATTGGTGCCCATCCCCCCAACCCAAGGAGTACAAGTTACCGTGGCAACAGACACTTTTCCACGCATGTTGTAGTCTCGAGCTATGGACAGTGATGGTAGGGGCTCCAACATTTTGGCATTGTACTGGCTGAACAGGAATCTCTCACACTCTTCCTCGCCTGCTATTGGTGGAAGGGTTTGCAGGTTAATACTCGACCTGTTTGGCTGAGTTATAAACACACCTTCCTTGACCATCGAGTCCTGAGGTTGGATTTGAACCCAGAGCTTCTAGCTCAGAGATAGGAACGCCACCCACTGAACCACAGGACATCCCAAAAGTGCAAGTCATGATCCAATGAGTTCCTCCAACCTGTAGACACTTGGTTTCGACAATTAACACAAGGGAGCTGAGATTTACCAGTTTCACAATCCCACCAAATGAACGGTTCGCATTTAATCGGGAACCTTCCAGTACGTCGGCACATCCCAAAGCGCTTACAGGCAGTGAGGTACTACTTGAAGTGTAATCACTGTTGCAATGTTAGAAAATGCAGCAGCCATGTTGTGCACAGCAAGACTTCACAAAGAGCAATGTGAGAATCAGCAGATGCTCTGTTTTTTTGGGTGGGTTAGAAAGAATGCTTTCCATGCAGCAAGTTGTTATGATCTGGAATCCGTGGAAGGGGCTCTGGAAGCAGATTCAATATTTCAAAGGGAAAGTGGATAAATACTTAAAAAGGAAGATTTTTCAGAGCTATGGGGAAAGAGTGGGTGAGTGGGATTAATTAGATCGCTCTTTCAAAGAGCCAACCTGGTACAATGAGGCGAATGGTGTCATTCATATATGATATTTTATATGTACACATATTTGGTATATATTCACATATATAATATTATATATAGTGCGTATATACACACACATATGGTATATATTATCTATATGTATATACATATACACACTATGTGTGTGTGTATATACACTATGCATAAAATACACACCTATGTGGGCAGCACGGTGGCACAGTGGTTAGCACGGCTGCCTCACAGAGCCAAGGACCCGGGTTCAATTCCGGCCTCGGGTCACTGTCTGTGTGGAGTTTGAACGTTCTCCCAGTGTCTGCGTGGGTTTCCTTCGGGTGCTCCGGTTCCCTCCCACAGTCCAAAGATGTGCGGGTTAGGTTGATTAGCCATGCTAAATTGCCCCTTGCTGTCAGGATGATTAGTGGGGTAAATATATGGGGATTGGGCCTGGGAGGGGTTGTTGTTGGTGCAGACTCGATGGGCTGAATGGCTCTTTTTGCTCTGTAGTGATCCTATATGGCTCTATATATTACATATGGTATATTGGTGTACATATATCCAACAGTGCACCTTGTGAAATGTACAATATCATTACTGGATTATGCATTGTCCTGAGACATTGCAATGTACAGAAAGATAGAACTTTTATTTCGTCACATCCTCAGAATATCCCAAAGTGCTTCACAGCCACGCAATTCCTTTTGGAAACCACAGTCAGGGAGGCAGACACAACAGCCAATTTGCACACAGCAAGATCCCGCGAACACCAAAATGATCTGTATAAACAATGCCGTAAACAAAAGCATGGCGGGATCCTTCACCACAGGGATAGCATTGAAAAGCAAAGAATTTATGTTACACACACATCGACTATACTTGAAGTCGCGCAGACAGCTCCAGTCTCCATAATACACAAAGGCTACAGAGGTACAGGAGAAAATGCCAAAGGATTTACTAGAATTACAACAGAACTGAGGGACAGTAACTATCAGGAAAGGCTGAACAAGCTGGGACTTTTTCTTCAGAAAAGAGAAGTGGGGTGGGGGTGGTGGGGAGGGAGGGGGGTGGGGGCTGCGGGGATGGGGGCGGCAGGGAGTGGGGTGAGTGACCGAAGGGGTTATGAAAGGGTTTTTAATCAGGTTGACGTAGAGAAGGTATTTCCACCTTCAGGAAAGGCTAAAATCAGGACCATAAATATAAAATAGTCGCCAAGAAACCAAATCAGGAATTCAGAAGTAACTTCACAAGAGCGTGATCAGAGTGTGGAACTCACTACCGCGGAGAATGCTGAGGTGAATAGCACAAATACAAAGGTTAAGCTATCTAACCACATAAGGGAGAAATGAATTGAAGGACATTATAATGGGATTAGGTGGCGAGGGGTGGAAGGAGGCTTGTATGCAACATTAGCATTAACCTGTTGGGCTGAATGGCCTGTTTCTGTACTGTAAAAGCTATGTAATGTGACCTGCTTTAGCCGGTGTTTACTGAGCGAGGAATATTGGACTCAAGACACTGGGAGAACTTTCCTGCTCTCTTTAAAACGGATCCTTCCACTTAAAGTTGATTAAATGAATGAAAGACGGTGGCCTGCTCTTCATCCTGGCATGAAGTGCCAACTGCAAATTAGTTCCAATCCTGGGCAGAGGCTCGAGCCCAGAGAAGGAAATGTTAGCAACTGGGCAAACGCAGCGCTGCAACAGCCAACAACATCACCCATTTCTATTGCATTTTAACTCAAAAAGAATGGTCGTAAATAGCGTCATGTGAGGTCAGGCTCGGAGAAAAAGAAACAATAAGTGAGTTTCAGAGGAGGAGGGAGAGATATTTGGGATGATAGGTGGTGGGGGAAGAGGGAGATGGAGGGAAAATCACGAGGGTTAGAGAATGGGAGATTGTGGGAAGAGGGAGGCCCATCCACCAGCTTCCCAGAGCAAGTCAGGATTGGCAAATAAATGCCAATCCTTCCAGCAATGCCCATCTTCCAACGCTGAGTATTCTCAAATGAACAACCACAGCAATGATCAGCGGAGGCAGCAAGTTATTTCACCTGTTGTTGCAGATCTGTGAATGTCTAAGAAGGTGAGTAAACAGAGGAACATAGGAACAGGAAGAGGCCATTCAGCCCCTCGAGTCTGATCTGCCATTCAATTAGACCATGGCTGACCTGAATCTCAACTCCATCGCAGCACCTTGGCTGCGTAACAATCTTCCTTCCTATTGTTCTCCATTCTGAAATTTAGAATTAATCCTCAACCTCAAAAAGTCATTGGAGGAAGAGATTGTTCTAGATTTCCACTCCCTGTTGTGTATGTGTGGGCAGCACGGTGGCACAATGGTTGGCACTGTTGCCTCACAGCGCCAGGTTGGATTCCCAGCTTGGGTCACTGTCTGTGCGGAGTCTGCACATTCTCCCCGTGTCTGCGTGGGTTTCCTCCGGGTGCTCCAGTTTCCTCCCACATTCTGAAAGACGTGCTGGTTAGGATGCATTGGCCGTGCTAAATTCTCCCTCAGTGTAACCCGAACAGACGCCGGAGTGTGGCGACTAGGGGACTTTCACAGTAACTTCATTGCAGTGTTAGTGTAAGCCTTACTTGTGACACTAATAAATAAACTTTAAACTTTAAGAGCTTATTTACTTGCATCACTCCTATATGGCCTGCCTCAAATTTTAAAATTCTGCCCCCCTTGTTCTGGACTCATCGCTTCAGAAGAAATAATTTCTGTCTATCGTCCTTATCAACTCACGTCACATCTTAAACCCATCAATCAGATCATCCCCAACCTAAACGCTAGTCTGTGCAACCCATCCTCATAATTTAACCCTTTTAGCTGCACTATAATAATTCGAGTGAATCTGCACTGCACCTCCCCCCCACCCTCCTCCCCCCCCCCCCCCCCCCCCACCGGGTGCCCCCATTGCCCCACGGGCACTCCAGTTTCCCCCCACAGTCTGAAAGATGGGCTGGTTAGATGCATTGGCTGTGCTAAATTCTCCATCAGTGTACCCGTACCCCCCCCCCCCCACCCCCCCACCTCCAAGGCCCCAACACATCATTTCTGAGTTGCAGGCCCCAGAAATGGATGCAGTATTCCAGAAGGAATTTGCCAGAAGCTTCACTTAACTGTAACGTCATTTCCACACCATGTTCAATGAGAAGCTCCCATTAGCAATGTGCAGGGATATTTTCACCTGAAGAATATAACAGGTGCGGAATGAGTTGCTGGGGAAGAACAGAGTGCTGCACCGTATCCAACAGGGTCAGGAGATATTCCTAGGGTTAGTTACCTCTGGGAGTGCACTGGTTAATGGCTGGTGCACAATTCTTTGCTGCTCTCCGTTAGAATGATCATCAGCCCACCTCTCTGACTGAGGCAGCGATGCAGCTGCAGTAGCAGGGTGAAAGATTTGCATTGCTGCATTGAAAGGCCAGTCTTTCAAAGTCCCTATGCAACCATTTGAGGCATTGTGTGCAGCCAATGTGACTTGCAAAATGGGGCAGCGCACCGGCAATTTCCCAATGCCCATGAACTGACTGTGTGGGGCCTAGTCAAATTCACCTTCAGAGAACAGCGCCAACAGCAAATACTATCCAACACCGAGTAGGTGGGATTGAGGGACAGAGTGAGCAAGTGGGATTGAGGGGTGGAGTGAAACGGAGGGATTGAGAGATAGAGTGAGAAGGAGGGATTGAGGGATAATGTGGGAAAGTGGGTAGGTGGACGCTGAGGGGTGGGGGTAGGTTTCTATGGGATGGCTTTCCCATTCCAGGAAATGCTGGCAGCAGAGACCATGCAAGAGACTGAGTGTGTGATACAGAGACTGAGAGTGTGATACAGAGACTGAGAGTGTGATACAGAGACTGAGTGTGTGATACAGAGACTGAGAGTGTGATACAGAGACTGAGAGTGTGATACAGAGACTGAGTGTGATACAGAGACTGAGTGTGTGATACAGAGACTGAGTGTGTGATACAGAGACTGAGTGTGTGATACAGAGACTGAGAGTGTGATACAGAGACTGAGAGTGTGATACAGAGACTGAGTGTGATACAGAGACTGAGAGTGTGATACAGAGACTGAGAGTGTGATACAGAGACTGAGTGTGTGATACAGAGACTGAGAGTGTGATACAGAGACTGAGAGTGTGATACAGAGACTGAGTGTGATACAGAGACTGAGAGTGTGATACAGAGACTGAGAGTGTGATACAGAGACTGAGTGTGATACAGAGACTGAGTGTGTGATACAGAGACTGAGTGTGATACAGAGACTGAGTGTGCGATACAGAGACTGAGTGTGTGATACAGAGACTGAGAGTGTGATACAGAGACTGAGTGTGATACAGAGACTGAGTGTGTGATACAGAGACTGAGTGTGATACAGAGACTGAGACTGTGATACAGAGAGTGAGTGTCTGATGTAGAGACAGTGTGTGATACAGAGACTGAGTGTGTGATACAGAGACTGAGAGTGTGATACAGAGAGGGATCTGTGTCCTGTCAGTTACAATGGAATGCTGTTGAATATTTAATTCTATATATATTACACTCAGCTTCTGCTTAGGAGGAATCTTCAGGATAATCTTCTCAGCTTCAGTCCCTTGGGCATGTTTTAAATAAAACTCTAAATGCAGGATGTTAAAGTTACATTAAAATCTTCACATAATTAATACTTCTGATTGATGTAGAGTGTGGTCAGTGAGAGACAGGACTCTCTGCTCAGCCCCAGACAGGACTCTCTGTCCAGCCTCAGACCTCCAAACAAACATTCAAACACATACTGGATTTTCAAAGCATTTGCTTCAATGTTGGGGTTTTCGTGAGGGACACTGAGTATTCCAGGAAAATGCAGATTCCTGTCACCCCAGTGGGGCAGTTTGGTCTCTCCCTCTCCCTCCCTCCTTTCTGATTTTTTATAGATTAAACTGTGCAACTCAGGCTGGAAAACGCTTCAGAGCGAATTTCCTCTCCGGCAAGCACCAGAAACAACTCCTCAACACCCAGAGACACCTCCAAACCGGATCCAGGGGGATCTGTAATAAACATACACGGGATGGGGAGGTCTGAGGGATTTCTCTGAAAGGATTTTGCTTTTATCAGTTAACCCCTTTAGCCGCAATGACTCTCACAGAGAGAATGACAGGTAAAGCGAGGGGGTTCTTTAAGGCAGAATTGGAACCTCAGCCTTTCAGTTCAATGCACCGTGTGTGTCTGTGTCTCTCCCTCTGTGTGTCTGCGTGTGTGTGTCTCTTTTTCTCAGTGTCTCTGCATCTCTCTGTCTCTCTCTGTCTCTCTCGCTGTCTCTCTCTGTATCTCTCACCTCTATCTCTCTCTCTCACTCTCTCTGTATCTCTCACTCTCTCTCTCTCACACACTCTCTGTATCTCTCAATCTCTGTCTCTCTCTCTCTGTGTCTCTGTCTGTCTCTCTCTGTCTCTCGGTCTCTGTCCGTTGGAACCTTTCTTTCTCGGTGAGATTTGGTTCTGTATTTAGTGAGACTCGGTAGCGCCGCGATATCAGAGAGGCGTTAGGATGCAGCAAGCTTCACTCTGAGATCCCCCATCACAACCTGCACTCTTCCACACTCCCCTCAAACACACATTGATTTCAAAAAAAATCAGCAGCATTGCGACTTCCACCGCCTCGGCCTCTCCAACACCTGACTAAAGATTTACCCGTCAGATCCCTCACACACACACACATAGACACATATATACACTGACACACACACATATATACACTGACACACACACTGACACACACACATATACACTGACACACACACATATATACACTGACACACACACATATATACACTGACACACACACACATATATACACTGACACACACTGACACACACACACATATATATACACTGACACACACACTGACACACACACATATACACTGACACACACACTGACACACACACACATATACACTGACACACACACTGACACACACATATACACTGACACACACACTGGCACACACATTTACACTGACACACACACTGATACACACACATTGACACACACACTGACACGCACACACACTGACAGACACAAATTGTCACACAGAGACACACACACTGACACACATACACTGACACACACAGACACTGACGCACACACAGACACACACACTGACGCACACAGAGAAACACACACAGACACACACGGACACACTAACACACACACACACACATGCACAGAGACACACACACAAAGCCATTCACACACACACACTGACACACAGGCTCTCTCTGTCTCTCTCTCACACACAATACAGGGACATCTGCACTGGGTTTCGGATGATTAAGCTCACCCTGAGGCGATGGACAGTCTCTCTCTGGGTGCAGATTTTTCCTACTGCAGGACTGCCGCCGTTACCTGGCGCAGGTTAGATCCCGGGATAAACATTCAGATACAGACACAAGAAACCGCACTCTCTAACCATCTGTGTATCTGTATCTATTTCTCTATACATCTCTCTCTGTATCGCTTCCCTTTCTGTGTGTGTGAGTGAGTCTCATATCTATCTCTATTTCCTGGCCTCTGCCTGTCTCTGTATGTGTGGCTCTGTCTATATCTGTGTCTCTCTGTCTGTCTCCCTGTGTCTCTCTGTCCCTATGTCTCTGTTTCCCTGTGTGTGCCTCTGTGTCTCTCTGTCCGTGTCTCTCTCTGTGTCACTCTGTCCCTGTGTGTGTGTTTCTGTGTTCACTGTCTCTGTGTGTCTTTCTCTTTGTCCCTGTGTCCCTGTGTCTGTGTTCCCTGACTCTGTGTGTGTCTCTGTCTCCCTGTGTGTATCTGTTCCTGTCTCTCTTTTTTTGTCTCCCCGCGTGTGTCTCTCAGTCTCCCTGTGTGTGTGTATGTATGTGTGTCTGTCTTCCTGTGTGTGTGTCTCTCAGTCTCCCTGTGTATGTGTGTCTGTCTTCCTGTGTGTGTCACTCTGTCTCTCTCTTTCTGTCTCCCTGTGTGTCTCTCTCTCTCTTTGTATCTCCCTGTGTGTGTGTCTCTCTCTATCTCTGTATGTCTCTTTCTATCTCTCTCTGTCTCTCCCTCTCTCTCTCTTTCTCTCTCTGTCCCTGTCTGTGTGTGTGTGTGTGTGTCCGAGCTGCTTACCTGGTACTCTGCAGCCTGGCTCTGGTTACTGTGCCAGCAGTGTTTGTGCCCACACTGGTTCCTGTGTTGATGCTGGCAGTGTGTCCCGCGGCCCGAGCCTCCAGCTCCCGGTTCCTCGGCAGCCTCTGGTTCCATGGCAGTGCCGGCTGCGCACTGCACCGCGCCCGGGAGCTGCGCCACTCTGGGGCATTGCTCAGCCCTCCTGCCCAGGCTGCCAGCCTCATTGGCCGGCCCGACCACAACAAGCCGCATGACGTTACCTTTAAACACCCCCTCCTCCTGCCAACACAATTAAAGGCGCCTCTCACTCACTCAACCATCCCATAATATTAACCAATGGGGGAAAACAGATAGAGAGATCAAAATTAAAATGCAATTCACTATCCAATCCTGGGGGTAGCATTCACAGAGCAACAGTGATCATTCCCCAAGACTTTTATATAAACTCAGGTTAGCCATCACTTTGGAACCTCCACTGTCCTGGGTGTGGGTGGACAGGGTTAATAGGAGCCAGTGTTTATTGGAATGCGGTTAAGGGGTTAAAAGGTCCAGGAGGGCAGCTCATCCACTCCTCCCTAATCTTCAGTGATATTCTGCCCTGGGTTCGAAGCGATGGAGACACCCAGGTGGATTGGATAGAGTCCTCAGTACATCCTTACTCAGCGACAGGTGATTGGATAGTTTCTGAGATTCAGCTTTCGAATCGGTCCAATTCCTATATGAAAATAAAATTCCAGAGGTTACATTAGTTTCAACACTGGCAACTTTTATTCTAATTGGAAATAATGAGACGTTGGGTGGTACGGTAGCACAGTGGTTAGCACTGCTGCCCCACAGCGCCAGGGACCCGGGTTCGATCCCCGACCTCGGGTCACTGTCTATGTGGAGTTTGCACATTCTCCCAGTGTCTGTGTGGGTTTCCTCCGGGTGCTCCGGTTTCCTCCCACAGTCCAAAGATGTGCGGGTTAGGTGGATTGGCCGTGCTAAATTGCCCCTTAATGTCAGGGGGACTAGCTAGGGTAAATGGAAGGTGTTATGGGGTTACCGGGATAGGGCCTGGGTGGGGTTGTGGTCAGTGCAGACTCAATGGGCTGAATGGCCTCCTTCTGCACTGTAGAATTCTATGATAACCTTCCAGATCACCGCAACTCGCTGCGTCAAAACAATCCTCATCTCCCCCTCTGGTTCTTTTGCCAATCAGCTGCAACTTGTGTCCCTCTGGTTACTGATCCTCCTGCGATTAAAACTCCTGTGATTTTAAACACCTCGATTAAATCTCCTCTTAACCTTCTCTGCTCTAAGGGGAATAATCCCAGCTTCTCCAGCCTCTCGACACGAACTGAAGTTCCACATTCCTGGTAATATTCTAGTACCCTCTCCAGGGCACCCTTCCTATTGTGTGGTGTCCAGAATTGGACAACACTTTTTTTCAAAAATTAAACTATTTCATAAAATTTATGAAAGTACATTCCAAAACATTTTGAGTTGGAAATTGCAGAAAGTGCAATAAAACTCAACAGCGTCTTCCATTCTGCAGTTCCTCAACACAATTTCAATACTCTACGCGGGCGTGCGGTGGACTGAAAGGATTGAGTATGTGGACTTTAACAAAGAGGTTGTGCTGGAATCTTTGAATGGCATCAAGATAGATAAGTCGCCGGGTCCGGATGGGATGTACCCCAGGTTACTGTGGGAGGCGAGGGAAGAGATTGCAGAGCCTCTGGTGATGATCTTTGCGTCATCGATGGAGACGGGAGAGGTGCCGGAGGATTGGAGGATTGCGGATGTGGTTCCTATTTTCAAGAAGGGGACTAGGGATAGCCCAGGTAATTACCGACCGGTGAGTCTAACCTCAGTGGTTGGTAAACTGATGGAGTAGATCCTGAGGGACAGGATATATGAGCATTTAGAGAGGTTTAGTATGCTCAAGAATACTCAGCATGGCTTTGTCAAGGGCAGATCATGCCTTACGAGCCTGGTGGATTTCTTCGAAAACGTGACTAAACACATTGACAAAGGGAAGGCGGTAGATGTGGTTTATATGGATTTTAGCAAGGCGTTCGATTAGGTCCCCCATGCAAGGCTTCTAGAAAAAGTGAGAGGGCATGGGATCCAAGGGGCTGCTGCCCGGTGGATCCAGAACTAGCTTGCCCAAGGGAGTAAGAAGTTTAACAACACCAGGTTAAAGTCCAACAGGTTTATTTGGTAGCAAAAGCCACACAAGCTTTCGGAGCTCTTAGCCCCTTCTTCAGGTGAGTGGGAACTCTGTTCACAAACAGAGCTTATAAAGACACAGACTCAATTTACATGAATAATGGTCCCCAATGTACCATGCCTCGGGACATCCTTTCTTGCAGCGTATCAGGTAGACAACGTTGGCCGAATTGCAAGAGTATGTACCGTGTACCTGGTGGATGGTGTTCTCACGTGAGATGATGGCATCTGTGTCGATGATCCGGCACGTCTTGCAGAGGTTGCTGTGGCAGGGTTGTGTGGTGTCATGGTCACTGTTCTCCTGAAGGCTGGGTAGTTTGCTGCGGACAATGGTCTGTTTGAGGTTGTGCAGTTGTTTGAAGGCAAGAAGTGGGGGTGTGGGGATGGCCTTGGCGAGATGTTCGTCTTCATCAATGACATGTTGAAGGCTCCGGAGGAGATGCCGTAGCTTCTCCGCTCCCATTGTTTCGTTTCTTAATAGCCTGTCTCGATGCTCTCTCCACTCACATTGTTTCGTTTCTTAAAGACTTGATTAGTTGTAAGTATTCGCATTCCAACCATTATTCATGTAAATTGAGTCTGTGTCTTTATAAGCTCTGTTTGTGAACAGAGTTCCCACTCACCTGAAGAAGGGGCTAAGAGCTCCGAAAGCTTGTGTGGCTTTTGCTACCAAATAAACCTGTTGGACTTTAACCTGGTGTTGTTAAACTTCTTACTGTGTTTACCCCAGTCCAACGCCGGCATCTCCACATCTTGCCCAAGGGAGGCAGAGAGTGGGTATAGATGGGTCTTTTTTTAAATGGAGGTCGGTCACCAGTGGTGTGCCCCAGGGATCTGTTCTGGGACCCTTGCTGTTTGTCATTTTCATAAATGACCTGGATGAGGAAGCGGAGGGATGGGTTGGTAAGTTTGCCGACGAACACGAAGGTTGGTGGGGTTGTGGATAGTCTGGAGGGATGTCAGAAGTTACAGAGGGACATAGATAGGATGCAAGACTGGGCGGAGAAGCGGGAGATGGACATCAACCCAGATAAATGCGTAGTGGTCCATTTTGGCAGGTCAAATGGGATGAAGGAGTACAATATAAAGAGAAAGACTCTTAGTACTGTAGAGGATCAGAAGGACCTTGGGGTCCGGGTCCATTGGACTCTAAAATTGGCCCCGCAGGTGGAGGAGGTGGTTAAGAAGGCATATGGTGTGCTGGCCTTTATCAATCGAGTGATTGAGTTTAGGAGTCAGGGGATAATGATGCAGCTATATAAGACCCTCGTCAGACCCCACTTGGAGTACTGTGCTCAGTTCTGGTCGCCTCACTATAGGAAGGATGTGGAAAAGATTGAAAGGGTGCAGAGGAGATTTACAAGGATATTGCCTGGATTGAGTGGCATGCCTTATGAGGATAGGCTGAGGGAGCTCGGTCTTTTCTCCTTGGAGAGACGAAGGATGAGAGGAGACCTAATAGAGGTGTATAAGATGTTGAGAGGCATAGATCGGGTGGACTCTCAGAGGCTTTTTCCCAGGGTGGAAATGTCTGCTACGAGAGGACACAGGTTTAGGGTGCTGGGGGGTAGATACAGGGGAAATGTTAGGGGTAAATTTTTCACACAGAGGGTGGTGGGCAAGTGGAATCGGCTGCCGTAGGTGGTGGTGGAGGCAAACTCAATAGGGTCTTTTAAGAGACTCCTGGATGAGTACATGGAGCGTAATAGGATGGAGGCTTATAGGTAGGCCTAGAAGGTAGGGATGTGTTCGGCACAACTTGTGGGCCGAAGGGCCTGTTTGTGCTGCAGTTTTTCTATGTTTCTATGTTTCTACGTGATTTACAATTTACATTCCTTGTCAGACACACAGGCCGAGGGGATTCGATACAATTCCCCTCGTCTTGGTTCACTGTGGCTGAAAGGCCTGACACAGTGGCCTTTCCCCATTGGGCAGTGGCAGCACCTGCTCCAAGCTTGAGAGCATCCCTCAGCACAGAGTCCTGGGCTTTGGAATGTGCCAGTCGGCAACACTCAGTCGAGGACAATTCTTTGCACTGGAAGATCAACAAGTTTTTTGAGCAGATCAAAGCACGTCTTTCACTGAGTTGCAGCAACATTTGATGCTTGTCTCAATGTGTGTTTCTGGGAGCAGGCGGCGGAGCGCAGAGTCCCGGGGAACAGCCCGTAGAGCGCAGAGTCCCGGGGAACTGTCCGTAGAGCGCAGAGTCCCGGGGAACTGCCCATAGAGTGCAGAGTCCCGGGGAACAGCCTGTAGAGCGCAGAGTCCCGGGGAACTGTCCGTAGAGCGCAGAGTCCCGGGGAACTGCCCATAGAGTGCAGAGTCCCGGGGAACAGCGCTGTAGAGCGCAGAGTCCCGGGGAACAGCCTGTAGAGCGCAGAGTCCCGGGGAACTGCCCGTAGAGCGCAGAGTCCCTGGGAACTGCCCGTAGAGCGCAGAGTCCCTGGGAACTGCCCGTAGAGCGCAGAGTCCCTGGGAGCAGCCTATAGAGCGCAGAGTCCTGGGGAACAGCCCGTAGAGCGCAGAGTCCCGGGGAACAGCCCTTAGAGCGCAGAGTCCCTGGAAACAGCCCCGTAGAGCGCAGAGTCCCTGGGAACAGCCCGTAGAGCGCAGAGTCCCGGGGAACAGCCCGTAGAGCACAAAGTCCCTGGGAACAGCCCGTAGAGCACAGAGTCCTGGGGAACAGCCCGTAGAGCGCAGAGTCCCTGGGGAACAGCCCGTAGAGCGCAGAATCCCTGGGAGAAGCCTGTAGAGCGCAGAGTCCCTGGGAACAGCCCGTAGAGCACAGAGTCCTGGGGAACAGCCCGTAGAGCACAAAGTCCCTGGGAACAGCCCGTAGAGCACAGAGTCCCGGGGAACAGCCCGTAGAGCGCAGAGTCCCGGGGAACAGCCCGTAGAGCGCAGAGTCCCGGGGAACAGCCCGTAGAGCGCAGAGTCCCGGGGAACAGCCTGTAGAGCGCAGAGTCCCGGGGAACAGCGCTGTAGAGCGCAGAGTCCCGGGGAACAGCGCTGTAGAGCGCAGAGTCCCTGGGAACAGCCCGTAGAGCACAGAGTCCCGGGGAACAGCCCGTAGAGCGCAGAGTCCCGGGGAACAGCCTGTAGAGCGCAGAGTCCCTGGGAACAGCGCTGTAGAGCGCAGAGTCCCTGGGAACAGCCCGTAGAGCACAGAGTCCCGGGGAACAGCCCGTAGAGCGCAGAGTCCCGGGGAACAGCCCGTAGAGCGCAGAGTCCCGGGGAACAGCCTGTAGAGCGCAGAGTCCCGGGGAACAGCGCTGTAGAGCGCAGAGTCCCGGGGAACAGCGTTGTAGAGCGCAAAGTCCTGGGGAACAGCCCGTAGAGCGCAGAGTCCCTGGGAACAGCGCTGTAGAGCGCAGAGTCCCTGGGAACAGCCCGTAGAGCGCAGAGTCCCGGGGAACAGCCCGTAGAGCACAAAGTCCCTGGGAACAGCCCGTAGAGCACAGAGTCCTGGGGAACAGCCCGTAGAGCGCAGAGTCCCGGGGAACAGCCCCGTAGAGCGCAGAGTCCCTGGGAACAGCCCGTAGAGCGCAGAGTCCCTGGGAGAAGCCTGTAGAGCGCAGAGTCCCTGGGAACAGCCCGTAGAGCGCAGAGTCCCTGGGAGAAGCCTGTAGAGCGCAGAGTCCCTGGGAGAAGCCTGTAGAGCACAGAGTCCTGGGGAACAGCCCGTAGAGCGCAGAGTCCCGGGGAACAGCCCGTAGAGCGCAGAGTCCCGGGGAACTGCCCGTAGAGCGCAGAGTCCCTGGGAACTGCCCGTAGAGCGCAGAGTCCCTGGGAACTGCCCGTAGAACGCAGAGTCCCTGGGAACTGCCCATAGAGCGCAGAGTCCCTGGGAACTGCCCGTAGAGCACAAAGTCCCTGGGAACTGCCCGTAGAGCGCAGAGTCCCTGGGAACAGCCCGTAGAGCACAGAGTCCTGGGGAACAGCCCGTAGAGCGCAGAGTCCCGGGGAACAGCGCTGTCGGGCGCAGAGCCCCGGGGAACAGCCTGTAGAGCGCAGAGTCCTGGGGAACAGCCCGTAGAGCGCAGAGTCCCGGGGAACAGCCCTTAGAGCGCAGAGTCCCTGGGAACAGCCCCGTAGAGCGCAGAGTCCCTGGGAACAGCCCGTAGAGCACAAAGTCCCTGGGAACAGCCCGTAGAGCACAGAGTCCTGGGGAACAGCCCGTAGAGCGCAGAGTCCCTGGGGAACAGCCCGTAGAGCGCAGAGTCCCTGGGAACAGCCCGTAGAGCGCAGAGTCCCTGGGAACAGCCCGTAGAGCGCAGAGTCCCGGGGAACAGCCCCGTAGAGCGCAGAGTCCCTGGGGAACAGCCCGTAGAGCGCAGAGTCCCTGGGGAACAGCCCGTAGAGCGCAGAGTCCCTGGGAGAAGCCTGTAGAGCGCAGAGTCCCTGGGAACAGCCCGTAGAGCGCAGAGTCCCGGGGAA
Source organism: Mustelus asterias (assembly GCF_964213995.1). Taxonomy (NCBI): domain Eukaryota; kingdom Metazoa; phylum Chordata; class Chondrichthyes; order Carcharhiniformes; family Triakidae; genus Mustelus; species Mustelus asterias. Next base: position 40,816,839 of record NC_135826.1, read on the forward strand.
CAGCGCTGTAGAGCGCAGAGTCCCGGGGAACAGCCTGTAGAGCGCAGAGTCCTGGGGAACAGCCCGTAGAGCGCAGAGTCCCTGGGAACAGCGCTGTAGAGCGCAGAGTCCCTGGGAACAGCCCGTAGAGCACAAAGTCCCTGGGAACAGCCCGTAGAGCACAGAGTCCTGGGGAACAGCCCGTAGAGCGCAGAGTCCCGGGGAACAGCCCCGTAGAGCGCAGAGTCCCTGGGAACAGCCCGTAGAGCACAAAGTCCCTGGGAACAGCCCGTAGAGCGCAGAGTTCCTGGGAACAGCCCGTAGAGCACAGAGTCCTGGGGAACAGCCCGTAGAGCGCAGAGTCCCTGGGAACAGCCCGTAGAGCGCAGAGTCCCTGGGAGAAGCCTATAGAGCGCAGAGTCCCTGGGAGAAGCCTGTAGAGCGCAGAGTCCCTGGGAACAGCCCGTAGAGCACAGAGTCCTGGGGAACAGCCCGTAGAGCACAAAGTCCCTAGGAACAGCCCGTAGAGCACAAAGTCCCTGGGAACAGCCCGTAGAGCGCAGAGTCCCTGGGAACAGCCCGTAGAGCACAGAGTCCTGGGGAACAGCCCATAGAGCGCAGAGTCCCTGGGAACAGCCTATAGAGCGCAGAGTCCCTGGGAACAGCCTGTAGAGCGCAGAGTCCCTGGGAACAGCTTGTAGAGCACAGAGTCCTGGGGAACAGCCCGTAGAGTGCAGAGTCCCTGGGAGAAGCCTATAGAGCGCAGAGTCCCTGGGAACAGCCCGTAGAGCGCAGAGTCCCGGGGAACAGCCCGTAGAGCGCAGAGTCCCTGGGAACAGCCCGTGGAGCGCAGAGTCCTGCATCACAGAGCTGCTCGAGATGAACCTCGACAAATACCATTGCATTTCTCTTTGGATCCTCTTTGCAAAGGCACATGTCACAAGGAGGTGGACAACAGTCTTCCCTACCACAGTCACCTTGAAGGCAATGTGCAGATGGTGTGAGACTTCAGGTGAGTAGGAAGGACTTTTCTCAGCACCAACCAAGCTCGGTCTTGGTGCTTCTTTGAAAGTTCTGCTGATGAAGCTTTCTGTTCAATGACGTTAACAGTCCACTCAGGAAACCAGCTGACAGGATCCACCATCTGCTTTGTCTGCAGAGCCTCGAGAGTGCTACCAACTGATGGACCTGCGGCCAAAGCTGCTTTTCTGCATAAACCTTTCCAGGTGGTATGGTGCGGTCCAAAGCTTGGCTTATTCTGTAGCAACCTGGCCAGATACGTCCTTCACCATACTGGGGACAGGTAGAACCTCAATACGTGGTGACACTTGGTGTTTGTACACTGAGGGTCTACACGTACCTTGATGCAGCCACACACAAAGGTTGCCATCAGTATGAGGGCAAGGTTGGGCACGTTTATTCCTCCATTATCTGGAGGTTTGTACATTGTGTCCCTGCAAACACACTCCATTTTCAGCCTCCAGATAAAGCAGAAGATGGCTCAGGTGATTGGCCTGGGGCAGGAATGCGGAATGGGCCAGACCTGTGCCACATAGAGCAGCATTGAGAGTACCTCAAACCTGATGACCAGGTCTGACCTGTGATGGAGGTCATTCCCACATGTCCAGTTTTTGTTTTACCATAGCCACTCACTCTTTCCAGTCTTTAGCACGTGCCTCGATACCTACACACCCTATCCCAGCACCCTCAGGGGGTTCGATCTGACGGTGAAGGGGTCTAAGGTTTGGTCAACACATTTCTAAAGAACTCACTCTTGCTGAGATTTACCTGAGCTGAAGACAGCGACATCATCCATGTACAAGGAGCCTTTGACCCAAGTGCCTCCGCTGCTGGGATCATCACTCCTCTCATACCCGGACCCTTCCTGATGGACTCAGCAAAAGGCTCTATGCAACACACAAATAGGACTGAGGAGACCAGGTTTGATCTGGAAACTTTGATTCTCACCCATTAATAGAAACTGCACGACTGATGCTTGTGTAGAGCGCTTGGACCCAATTGCAGATTCCCTCTCCAAACCCCATTCTGGACAGCACATCCATCATGTAAGGTGTGTGCAATATTCTGTCAAACTTCTCCTGGTCCAAGCTGATGAAGCAGGAACCCGCACTCCGATCTACATGTAGGCAATCCTATACCGGAACAGAGGAAGTTTTTCCTGCCACTTACAGAGCAGGTTTGGTGAGAGCAGATCACCAACTCCAAAGCAGACTTCACCCAATTGCCAATGACCTTGGGTTGAGTTTTGTCAGCCACATTCAACAGAGAGATGGGCCGCCGGTTCCTCGTTTCCCCCCTTTTCCTGTTTTTTTATGAGGGTGATGATGTCTTTCCTCAGGGATTCCGACACCTTGTTGGCCAGGAACATACTCTGGTATCATTCCTTCATCTGGAATGAGCCAATGCGGCTCCAGAGGGCCTAATACCACTCAACCGGTAAGCCGTCACTTCCGGGAGTTTAACCTATTCCGAAGGACTCAAGGGCCTTGATCATCTTGTCCAGAGTTAACCATTTGTCCAAACTCTCTCTCATATGGTGGTGTAAGACCCCCATGGTAGAGGACAGGAAAGGAGGCTCTGCTGTCTTCACTTCAAATATTCTGACATGAAAGGTTTCGCTGAAAATGTCAAACTGTGATGACATCTTCCTTCAGCCTGTTCCTCGTAGACCCTCTGACACAATACTTCAGATTAAGCCAATTCCCTTTTGAAAGTTAGTATGGAACCTGCCTCCAGCAGCACATTCCTGTACGTACCCTGTTGTCTATAACAAGCTGGTAATATTATTTATTTTATTTAATTCTGAAATTTAGGAGTTTCAGAGACACAGGACCTCACACATATCCGAATATCAATTTGCACTTATTCACAGCGGCGTGTAAATAACAGTCTATCCTCCACCCACAGATCCTTCACCAGTAATGGTGCTGCCCACAACATCCCCAGAATGAGCCTGTTGGATCTGAAAATGAGGAGGGGGAAAGAACATTAGGATGCTGGAAAATCAATGAATTCAGCTGAACTGAATGGTCTTGAAGACTTGTGCTCCAGAACCTGCCGTGCCCCTAGCCAAGCTGTTCCAGGACAGTTACAGCACTGACATCTGCCCGGCAATATGGAAAATTGCCCAGGTTTGTCCTGTACACAAGAAACAGGACAAATCCAACCCGGCCAATTACTGCCCCATCAGCCTACCCTGGCCATCAGTAAAGTGATGGAAGGGGTCATCGACAGTGCTTTCAAGCAGCACCTGCTCAGCTATAACCTGCTCAGTGACGCCCAGTTTGGGTTTCGCCCAGGGTCACTCAGCTCCTGACCTCATTACAGCCTTGGTTCAAACATGGACAAAAGAGCTGAACTCCAGGGGTGAGGTGAGAGTGACAGCCCTTAACATCAAGGCCACATTGAACTGAGTGTGGCATCAAGGAGCCCGAGCAAAACTGGAGTCGATGGGAATCAGGGGGAAACTCTCCACTGGTTAGAGTCACACCCGGCACAAAGGAAGATGGTTGCGGTGGTTGGAGGTCAATCATCTCAGCTCCAGGACATCACTGCAGGAGTCCCTCAGGGTCAGTGTCCGAGACCCAACCATCTTCAGCTGCTTCATCAATCACCTTCCCTCCATCATAAGGTCAGAAGTGGGGATGTTCGTTGATGATTGCACAATGTTCCGCATCATTCGTGACTCCTCAGATACCATAGCAATTTTTGTCCAAATACAGTCAGACCTGGACAATGTCCAGGCTTGGGCTGACAAGTGGCCAGTAACATTCGCGCCAAATCTAACTTCCATCCCTTGACATTCAATGGCATTTCCATCTCTGAATCTTTCTATAAACATCTGACTATAAACATCCTGGAAGGTAACCATTGACCAGAAATTGATCTGAACCAGCCATATAAATACTGTGGCTACCAGAGCAAGTCAGAGGCTAGGAATCCTGCAGCAAATAACTCACCTCCTGACTCCCCAAAGCCTGTTCACTGACATGGCACAAGTCAGGAGTGCGATGGAATACTCTCCATGAGGTCAGCTCCAACAACACTCAAGAAGGTCGACGCGATCCAGGACAAAGCAGCCCCACTTGATTGGTGCCTCTTCCACAAGCATTCACTCCCTCCACCGCTGGCGCGAGAGCATCTACAAGATGCACTGCAGGAATTCACCAAGGCTCCTTAGACAGCACCTTCCAAACTCACTACCATCTAGAAGGACAAGGGTAGCAGTTACCTGGGAACACCACCACCTGGAAGTTCCCCTCCAAGTCACTTTCCATGCCGACTTGGAAATATATCGCTGCTCCTTCACTGTCGCTGTGTCAAAATCCTGGTACGCCCTTCCTAACAGCACTGTGGGTGTAACTACACCACTGGACTGCAGCGGTTCAAGAATGCAGCTCACCTTCTCAACAGCAACTGGAGGTGAGGAATAAATGCTGGTCAGCCAGCAACGCCCACATCCTGTAAAAAATAATTTTAAACAATGCGTGCCCAGGCTGCAGAAGGAGTTTAAATGGATGGCTAGAAGCTATGGGAGTGCAGATGTTTGAATGGTCTAGTCTATTTAATGCTATTTTAGTAACTGGTACCTCGTGCAGTGAAAGATCAGTGACTCTAGGAATCAACGGGGGCAATTCTCCCAGCCCGCTGCGCTGCTCGAGTAGCGCAATGGGCCAGGAGCCATCAGCGGGGACCGTTTCGGAGGCTGCGCACTGGGCACAATGGCTTCTGTGTGTCTCCGTGGCAAAGATTTCCAACGTCACTAGCTCCGCGATGGAAATCGCCATTTGCATTTCGTTAGCGGACCCAGGAATGAATTCTCCAGACTCGCTAGCATCTTCCACACCGCACCCCCCCCCCCCTCCCCCCACACCCCACCCCCACCTAGAAAGGTTTCCGCCAGTGGGATTTACTCCTGCTCTCTACTTACGGGGAACAGGTAGCCCGACCCTGCTGGAAGGGAGAGGCCATCGAGGCTCCCCCAGGAGGTTAAAGGTAAGGAGGGGTGATCCTTGGGCAGTGCCAGCCTGGTACCCTGGCACTGCCCAAAAGGCACATTGATACTGCCCAAGGGGCACTTTGGCACTGTCCACCAGAGACTGGTGGGCAGTGCCAAGGAGGTGGGACCAGAAGGGGTGGGGCCCATTGAGGGCAGGGCCTATTGGGGGTGATCATTGGAGGTGGGGAGACCTACTGCCACTCTGCATTGGGATGACTGAGAGGGAGGGAGGACAGCGATCAGGGTTGGCCATCTGGGTGGCAGAATAGGGGGTCAGGGCGGCTGGGGGCGGTCAGGACTGTCGGGTTGGGTCGAGTGGGGGCTCAGGGAGACCAGGGTTGGCCTGGAGAGGTTGGGGAGGCCAGCGGTCGGGGGCTGGGGGGGTCAGAAGGCCAGTGGGGAAGTTTGCAGGTCTGGCCAGTGGTCTGGAGGCCGGTGATGTGGCGTCACTGCTCCGTGCTATGCTGCCGGTCTCTCAGGTGGGAATAAGCCCCGCCCACAGATTTCCAGAGGGAATCCGCTGGGGAACTCTGTGATGCATGGAGTGTCGGAAATTCATTCTGGAAATCACACTGAAAAGAAACCAATGGGATTTACTCCCATTTCCCCACAGGTTGGGGACTTGGAATTTTTTGGGAGAATCCTGAAAAATATGTCTGACAAATTCTGGTTGGGAAAGGGTTTGGAAAGGGTGGTTGATGTGTTTGTGGAAAGGTAACTCACTGTGGTTGGGTAAGTTCAAATAGAATCAGTTGTGAATGGATTCTGGATTCCCAGTTTGGCCACGGTTTGGATGATCCCAGGTCTCCATGGCGAGGGACACATAAGACCATAAGATATAGCAGCAGAATTAGGCCACTCGGCCCATCGAGTCTGCTCCACCATTTAATCATTGCTGATCTGATTCTCATCCCCATTCTCCTGCCTTTTCCCCGTAACCCCTGATCCCCTTATTGATCAAGAACCTATCTATCTCTGTCTTAAAGACACTCAATGACCCGGCCTCCACAGCCTTCTGCGGCAAAGAGTTCCACAGATTCACCACTCTCCGGCTGAAGAAATTCCTCCTCATCTCTGTTTTAAAGGAACATCCCTTCACTCTGAGGTTGTGCCTTCGAGTTCTAGTCTCTCCCACTAGTGGAAACATCCTCTCCATGTCTACTCTATCCAAGCCTCTCAGTATTCTGTAAGTTTCAATAAGATCCCCCCTCATCCTTCTAAACTCCAACAAGTACAGACTCAGAGTCCTCAACCGTTCCTCATACGACAAGCTCTTCATTCCAGGGATTATTTTTGTGAACCTCCTCTGGACCCTCTCCAAGGCCAGCACATCCTTCCTTAGATACGGGGCCCAAAACTGCTCACAATACTCCAAATGGGGTCTGACCAAAGCCTTATACAGCCTCAGAAGTACATCCCTGCTCTTGTATTCTAGCCCTCTCGACATGAATGCTAACATTGCATTTGCCTTCCTAACTGCCGACTGAACCTGCACGTTAACCTTAAGAGAGTCCTGAACCAGGACTCCCAAGTCCCTTTGTGCTTCAGATTTCCGAAGCCTTTTCCCATTTAGAAAATAGTCTATGCCTCTATTCTTCAAATCAAAGTGCATAAGCTCTCATTTTCCCACATTGTGTTCCATCTGCCACTTCTTTGCCCACTCTCCTAACCAGTCTAAGTCATTCTGCAGCCTCCCACTTCCTCAACACTACCTGTCCCTCTACATATCTTCGTATCATCCACAAATTTAGCAACCATGCCCTCCGTTGCATCTTCCAGATCATTAATTGTATATAGTGAAAAGTTGTGGTCCCAACACTGGCCCCCGTGAAACACTACTAGTCACCGGTTGCCATCCTGAAAAGGACCCCCTTATCCCCACTCTCTACCTTCTGTCTGTCAGCCAATCTTCTATCCATGCCAGTACCTTGCCTCTAACACCATTGGCTCTTAGTTTATTTAGCAGCCTGCCATTAGACACCTTGTCAAAGGCTTTCTGGAAATCCAAATAATTCACGTCCACTGGCTCTCCTTTGTCTAACTTCTTCGTTACCTCCTCAAAGAATTCTAACAGATTTGTCAGACATGACCTCCCTTTGACAAAGCCGTGCTGACTCAGCCCTATTTTATCATGCATTTCCAAGCACTCTGCAATTTCATCCTTAATAATGGACTCCAAGATCTTACTCATGACCGAGGTCAGGCTAACCGGCCTATAATTTCCCATCATCTGCCTCCCTTCTTTCTTAAACAGGGGCGTTACATTACAGCATGAACAATCGGCTATGAGAGGCCATTGGGTATCTGTTTTGTGCATCTCCCCAGTAAATCCTAAACTCCCATCCTCTAATCCTGTCTGAAATGGCTCATGCGCACATTGCTCTGCCCTTTACTCTGCGTGGCTGCTTTTATTAAAAATTGAGAAAGAATCTGCTTATCTCTCTGAGTGTACGGTTTTGATGGGCATTTGCTTTGGCAGTTATTGCAACTTTTACAGAATGGGTTTAAATCACAACATGACCGCAGTTAGATTTATATCTTTATACCTTCTCATCTGAGGGAAAGCCTTAAATAACTATGGAGCCTGGGCAAGAGCAGACAACATATAGTTGCTATGCTCCTAATCATGGCAGCTTAGTGGTTAAATCACAGGTCTAAAGGTTAGTTTATAAAACTTTATACCCTTCAGTTGTTATTTGATAACAGTATAAAAGTGGTCTCAATAAATATGGCAATGATTGTCATAAAAACACAACTGATTCACTGATGTCTCTTTGGCAAAGGGAACCTACCTTCTTACCTAGACTGGGCCTATATGTGACTCCAGTCTCAAAAATATTTTGATTGATTTGATTTGATTTATTATTGTCACCTGTATTAACATACAGTGAAAAGTATTGTCTCTTGCGCGCTATACAGACAAAGCATACCCTTCATAGAGAAGGGAAGGAGAGAGTGCAGAATGTAGTGTTACAGTCATAGCTAGGGTGTAGAGAAAGATCAACTTAATGCGAGATAGGTCCATTCAAAAGTCTGATGACAACAGGGAAGAAGCTGTTCTTGAGTCAGTTGGCACATGACCTCAGATTTTTGTATCTTTTTCCCAACAGAAGAAGGTGGAAGAGAGAATGTCCAGGGTGCATCGGGGCCTTAATTATGCTGGCTGCTTTTCTGAGGCAGCAGGAAGTGTAGACAGAGTCAATGGATGGGAGGCTGGTTTGCGTGATGGATTGGGCTTCATTCATGGCCCTTTGTAGTTTCTTGCGGTTTTGGGCAGAGCAGGAGCCATACCAAGCTGTGATACAACCAGAAAGAATGCTTTCTATGGTGCATCTGTAAAAGTTGGTGAGAGTCGTAGCTGACATGCCAAATTTCCTTAGTCTTCTAAGAAAGTAGAGGAATTGGTGGGTTTTCTTAACTATAGTTTCGGCATGGGGGGGACCAGGACAGGTTGTTGGTGATCTGGACACCTAAAAACTTGAAGCTCTCGACCATTTCTACTTCATCCCCATTGATGTAGACAGGGGCATGTTCTCCACTACGCTTCCTGAAGTCGATGACAATCTCCTTCGTTTTATTGACATTGAGGGAGAGATTATTGTCGTTGCACCAGGATGTGGGCTTCACTGACAAGTGGCCATCTGTTCTGGGCTCAAATACTATGGTCTTCCCAATAAAGTATCTTCATTGAACTGAATGTAAGATGGCTGCCTGCAGGGAGTCCCACATGACAGAGGTCACATGACCACAGCAAGCAGGATATCACTGTAGCAATCGTTTCGAAACCCAAAATTCCCTTTATCATAAAGAAGAAAAGACACAAACATCCCCCGTTTCCTAATGAGCAAAGTATAAATGTTCATGCACTATCATGTGTAACGGTGAGTTATCCAAGTCACCCGCTATACCTTCACAACTGTTCTCATATATTAATTAACATGTTTGTTATTCCTGTCAGTCTCTTCACATGGATTGCATACATTGGGCAGAATCTTACTGGCACGTCCGCCCGAGGTTCGTACGATCCTGCCCGAGGCCCCGGAATCGGGGCAGGCGTGCCGGTAAAATTTCAGCCATAGGGTGGGATTTTCCGGCCACGCTCTTCCCAAAACCGGAAAAACCCGCCCAAGATCAACAGGCCTTAGCATAGTCCGTGTCCCGCCCTATACAATGCCTGTGGTGGGCAGGATGGGAAAATTCCACCCATAGAGTTTTCTTAATAGCACCCGTGCACATTGTCATTGGCTGCTTATCTGGGTGATGTTTCCTCTCTGAGTGTCATTCCCATGATACTTGCTGTTGCCATAGTAACTGTTGCTGTTGTTCCATTTCCATTGTCGGTGGAGCTCTGGGAGTGATGGCCTCCGTGCAGCTGGTGCGATCCCGTCTTTCTGATTGGTCACCTGCAGTGAAGGGGATCTACTCTGACTGGTTGGACCAGTCCCTTTAGTCAGTTCCAGCACATATGATCGAGGTGTCGACTGCTGTATGGGTGTCCCAATTTGCCCATGTGCGCTGACTCCAGCTCAGGGTGTGGAAGGTTTGCACCCTGGCTGACTCTGGGAATGGTTTGGCTGCCTTGTCAAATGACATTTAGCTTTCTGCCATTTCACCTTGACTTTGTTCTCTCAATGCCCGTTACTACTTCCGGTTTCAGTAGCAAGGAACTACAAAAGGTCATGAATGAAGCCCAGTCCATCACACAAACCAGCCTCCCTTCCATTGACTCTGTCTACACTTCCCGCTGCCTCGGCAAAGCAGCCAGCACAATTAAGGAGCCCACGCACCCCGGACATTCTCTCTTCCACCTTCTTCCATCGAGAAAAAGATACAAAGGTCTGAGGTCACGCACCAACTGACTCAAGAACAGCTTCTTCCCTGCCGCTGTCAGACTTTTGAATGGACCTACCTCACTTGTGATCTTTCTCTACACCCTAGCTATGACTGTAACACTACATTCTGCACTCTCTCGCTTCCTTCTCTGTGAATGGTATGCTTTGTCTGTATAGCGCGCAAGAAACAATACTTTTCACTGTATGTTAATACATGTGACAATAATAAATCAAATCAAGTCAAAGCTGTTTTGCAATTTGACGAGTAGTCTTTGAACAGGACTACTTTCAGTCAAAGTGTTTGTCCACTCATGGGTTGCCATGTATACGTCTGTGCTAGATTAGTTTAAAAGTTTAAAGTTTATTTATTAGTGTCACAAGTAGGCTTATATTAACACTGCAATAAAGTTACTGTGAAAATCCCCTAGGCGCCACACTCCAGCGCCTGTTCGGGTACACTGAGGGAGAATTTAGCATGGCCAATGTACTTAACCAGCACGTCTTTCAGGCTGTGGGAGGAAACCGGAGCACCCGGAGGAAACCCACGCAGACACGGGGAGAACGTGCAGACTCCACACAGACAGTGACCCAAAACCAAATTGAACCTGGGACCCTGGCATCCTAATTTATCCTCAATAGATTAGCTCATTCCCTTGGTGATTCCTTTGGCAATTTTCGCTGTATTTGTCTGGGAATAATGCAGAGATGGTTTATAGTGAATTTGCCGAACCTTTGTGAATTCTTCACTTGTGAACTCACGAGTTCACTCAGGGCCATTGTCACTCAACAGAATTTCTGGAATGCCGTAATCTTCGAAGAGTCCTTTCAAGCATTCTGCTGCCTCTCCTGTTGTCATTGAGGTCAGCTGGTCTCACTGTCGGTAGTCAGAATAGTAGTCGATGGTGACCAGACAATCAGTTACTGCGACAGGGGGAAAGAAACCTCCCCCCAGCTTCATCCATGATTGTCTAGGATGGCAATTGTTCCCAATGGCTCTCTAGTTGTTTAGCTCGTTACTCGGTACAGGCACTGCACTGTCCAATGCTGTCTTTAGTCTAATTGCCCGTGTGTGTGGCCAGGACAGGACTTACATTCCTCAGACTCAATTCAATTCGATCGATGGTTTGCATGGATGCACTTCACCCCTCTCCTCTCATTTCCTTCGGGATGATGACCCTGTTTGGTTTCTGCACAATACCATTTGGGTTGTCTATTCATCGCAGTGTGCTCAGTAGTGTGACCACAGAGGTGTCCTTGACGCTCCCAGGCCAACCTCTCATCGCGACTTCTTGCAGCACTCGGAAAGTTGCATCTTGTCGGGTACTTCACTTGATTTGAGCAAGGAGCTTGTCTGTCAGGTTCAATGTTTCTGATGAGTTGTTGACTTCCACAGCAATGCTGAGCTGTGGCTTCACAAAGAAACTGGAAGATTTCACATTCTGTTGTAGCACCCTCAGCTTTCTTCATGGGGAATGCTGCTATTGACAGTAAGTCATTGATGTACATCTGGGGTAGCACAGTGGTTAGCACTGCTGCTTCACAGCGCCAGGGTCACAGGTTCGATTCCCGGCTTGGGTCACTGTCTGTGTGGAGTTTGCACATTCTCCCCGTGTCTGCGTGGGTTTCCTCCGGGTGCTCCGGTTTCCTCCCAAATTCTGAAAGACGTGCTGGTTAGGTGCATTGACCCGAACTTTGGGATTTTCACAGTAACTTCATTGCCGTGTTAATGTAAGCCTTACTTGTGACTAATAAATAAACTTTTCTTTTTTTTAACTTTTTCCCCTTGTTGGTATGTCACATCCAGATGCTTTGGAGTGGATGGTGATGGTTCGGAGTGGTGTGTGGTCAGACTCCACTGTTAGTTTGTCTCTCCTAAGCAGTGTTAAAAGTGCTGCTACTTGTATCAGTTTCAACTTGTTAACGAAATATGTTGCAATCTCGCAGTTTTGCCATTGCAAGTGGAAAAATTGCCAGTTTCACCGCATATCTCCTTTCATTTCAATAGTAGCTGGGAGTGGAAAGTTTTGGGGCATTTATGTCTTACCCAGTGTTTTACGCACAACCTTCAGCTTGTGTTAGTTTTTCCTTGACTGTATTATTTTTTTCCCCTTCAACAGCTTTTAGCAGAGCAAGAAGTCTCACAACACCAGGTTAAAGTCCAACCTGATGAAGGAGCGGCGCTCCGAACGCTCGCGCTACCAAATAAACCTGTTGGACTTTAACCTGATGTTGTGAGACTTCTTGCTGTGTCCACTCCAGTCCAATGCCGGCATCTCCATATCATGGCTTCTAGCAGGTCAGAACATTTCAGTAGCTGTACTGCCCTCCCAACTTTCCAAAACTCAATCTCAGCTCCACTTCTGACACCATGTTTGGAGCTCAAAGGCTACAGGCTTTCTAGTATCATGTCTCTATTGAACTGAGTGTAAAATGGCTGCCTGCAGGGAGGCTCTTGTGGCACTGCTCACATGACCACAGGGCATGTAGTAATGACTGCATTTGAGAACGTAAACACCATCCTTGCCAACTCCGCAACAATGGAAAGCTTGCTGGGTTGCTTCAAAGGGCAGTTGGGAATCGATGATGAACACTCAGTCGCTACTTGTAGGAGCTCTTTGTAAAATCAACAAGGGACAACCTCAACCTAGCTGGTCTTATCTTGTAAAATTCCAACTGGTTCAGTATTGTTGGCCAGGGGAAGGAACAACAATAACAACAACTTGCATTTATTCAGTGTAGTAAAAACATTCCAAGGGGATTCACGGGATTGTCATTGGAAAAATTCTGACACTGAGCTAGATAATTAGATACAGAGACAGGCAACCAAAAGCTTGGTTGAAGAGGTAGTTTCTATGGAGTCAAAAGAGAAAATGCTGGAAAATCTCAGCAGGTCTGGCAGCATCTGTAAGGAGAGAAAAGAGCTGACGTTTCGAGTCCAGATGACCCTTTGGGGGGTCTCCTTACAGATGCTGCCAGACCTGCTGAGACTTTCCAGCATTTTCTCTTTTGGTTTAAGATTCCAGCATTCGCAGTAATTTGGTTTTATCCAGTTTCTATGGAATAGCCCGAAGAAGGCAGAGCTGGAGAGGCAGCAATGTTTAGGGAGGGAATTCCAGAGCCTGGGGCCCAAGCACCTGAAGACACGGCTCCCAAAAGTGGAAGGAGGAAAACGCGTGGATGCACAAGTCCAGGATTGAAGGAGAAATCTTGGAGATTCTCAGGGATGACAAAGGTCACAGACAGACGGAGGGAGAGGACCACGGAAGGACTTGCAAACAAGGATAAGAATTTTAAAATTGAGATGTTGCAGGACTAGGAGTCAATATATGTCAACAAGCGCAAGTACTGATTGGTGTGGATACTAACCTCACCCAGCTAAGCTAACGTGGGACTCACACGCTCTCTGAGGCTGCCATGCAAGTCAGTCATAAGGAAAAACAATCGCATAGGAGAAGATCTATCACCTTCTCAGGGCAATTAGACACTCGGAATCTTCTCACTGAAACCCGTGTACCTTAAATGGGAAGAAGATTCAAAGTGCATCAACGCAAAGGGATCTGGGTGTCCTTGTGCATGAATCACAGAAAGAAGTCTCACAACACCAGGTTAAAGTCCAACAGGTTTATTTGGAATCAAGAGCTTTTGGAGCGCTGCCCCTTCCTCACTCACCTGATGAAGGAGCAGCACTCCGAAAGCTTGTGATACCAAATAAACCTGTTGGATTTTAACCTGGTGTTGTGAGACTTCTCACTGTGCCCACCCCAGTCCAACGCCGGCATCTCCACATTATGGATCACAGAAAGTGGGTATGTCGGGGCAGCATAGAATGAGAAAGGCAAATGGAATCTTGGCATTTGTTGTGAAAGGACTGGATTTAAAAAACACGTGTTGTTATGTGTATAAAGCGTTGGTGAGGCCGCATCTGGAGTATTGTGTCCAGTTTTGGTCGCCTTTCTTGAGGAAGGATATGGTGGCATTGGAGGCAGTTCAGAGGAGGCTCACCAGATTGATTCCGGGGATGAAAGGGTTGTTGTACGAGGAGAAGTTGGATAGCTTGGGCTTGTACTTGCTGGAGTTCAGAAGAATGAGGGGGATCAGATTGAGGAATATAAAATATTAAAGGGCATTGATAAGGTGGAAGGTGAACAGATTTTCCCCTTTGTGGGACAGTCTAGAACAAGAAGTCATCGATCAGAAGCAGGATTTTCCGGTCAAGCTCGCCCCAAGGCCGGAAAATCCCGTCCGAGGTCAACGGACCTTTGCAATTCCGCCCATAGAGTGAGAGGAGGTAGGTTCAACACTGAGTTGAGGCAAAACTACTTCTCTCGGAGGGTTGTGAATCTGTTCCAGAGTGCAGTGGAGATAGAATCAATCAACTGAAAGAGATAGACAGGTTTCTGATGGAAATCGGGATGAAGGGCGATGGGGAACAGGCAGGAAAGTGGAGCTGTGACCAGGATAAGATCAGCTAGGATCGTGTTAAATGGCGGAGCGGGCTCGAAGGGCTGAATTGCCCACTCCGAACCCTAATTCCCATGTTCTGATATTTCTATCCCCCCCTCTTCCTCTCAGATACTCATCAAAATGGATCTCTGACCAAACTTCTAAAGGTTAAAAAAAATCCCAGCTGAAGAGAGAAATGCCTCCCTCCAGAGTAATAATACTCAGCCTGGTGTTGCTGTTTTCGATCTTGTTATTTCTGGAGTTCAATTCCTCAATACCGAGACACCAGTTTGTAAAGGTTCCTGTTTAAGATTTGTGTTTGGGGATCGGCCTGTAGCAGGGGCTGTGTCCTGTGTAACAGTGGCACGATTTTGCTAATAAGTTTGTATTGATGTTGGCATAAACATCCTTTATCAAATCTGTCTTTGTGTCAGAATGTCAATACATATATCATTCTGGGAGGAAGTTACCCATGCTGCATCGCAGTCAGACTTGATTAAAGCACCTCGCCTGACTGTAATTCCCCTGTGATCGAGATCCTTACAAGCTAAGAGTAGCGTTAGATTGGACCACAAAGTGAAGTGGCTGAAGAGTAGATATTCAAAGAATCAGGGAATGATACAGCACAGAAAAGACCACTCACTCAAACGGACACTCAGCTACTCACTGTGCTTACTAACAACAATAAATGGCAGAGCCATCAAGAGTATAGAAACACAGAGGGACCTAAGTGTGCAAGTCCACAAATCCTTGAAGGTGGCAGCACAGGTGGAGAAGATGGTGAAGAAGGATTTTAGTAAGGCGTTTGATAAGGTCCCCCATGGTCGGCTTATGATGAAAGTGAGGAGGTGTGGGATAGAGGGAAAGTTGGCCGATTGGATAGGTAACTGGCTGTCTGATCAAAGACAGAGGGTGGTGGTGGATGGAAAATTTTCGGATTGGAGGCAGGTTGCTAGCGGAGTGCCGCAGGGATCAGTGCTTGGTCCTCTGCTCTTTGTGATTTTTATTAATGACTTAGAGGAGGGGGCTGAAGGATGGATCAGTAAATTTGCTGATGACACCAAGATTGGTGGAGTAGTGGATGAGGTGGAGGGCTGTTGTAGGCTGCAAAGAGACATAGATAGGATGCAAAGCTGGGCTGAAAAATGGCAAATGGAGTTTAACCCTGATAAATGTGAGGTGATTCATTTTGGTAGGACTAATTTAAATGTGGATTACAGGGTCAAAGGTAGGGTTCTGAAGACTGTGGAGGAACAGAGAGATCTTGGGGTTCATATCCACAGATCTCTAAAGGTTGCCACTCAAGTGGATAGAGCTGTGAAGAAGGCCTATAGTGTGTTAGCTTTTATTAACAGGGGGTCGGAGTTTAAGAGCCGTGGGGTTATGCTGCAACTGTACAGGACCTTGGTGAGACCACATTTGGAGTATTGTGTGCAGTTCTGGTCACCTCACTATAGGAAGGATGTGGAAGCGCTGGAAAGAGTGCAGAGGAGATTTACCAGGATGCTGCCTGGTTTGGAGGGTAGGTCTTATGAGGAAAGGTTGCGGGAGCTAGGGCTGTTCTCTCTGGAGCGGAGGAGGCTGAGGGGAGACTTAATAGAGGTTTATAAAAAGATGAAGGGGATAGATAGAGTGAACGTTCAAAGACTATTTCCTCGGGTGGATGGAGCTATTACAAGGGGGCATAACTATAGGGTTCATGGTGGGAGATACAGGAAGGATATCAGAGGTGGGTTCTTTACGCAGAGAGTGGTTGGGGTGTGGAATGGACTGCTTGCAGTGATAGTGGAGTCAGACACTTTAGGAACATTTAAGCGGTTATTGGATAGGCACATGGAGCACACCAGGATGATAGGGAGTGGGATAGCTTGATCTTGGTTTCAGATAAAGCTCGGCACAACATCGTGGGCCGAAGGGCCTGTTCTGTGCTGTACTGTTCTATGTTCTATGTTCTAAGGCATATGGTATGCTTGCCTTTATAGGACGGGGTATAGAGTATAAAAGCTGGAGTCTGATGTTGCAGCTGTATAGAATGCTGGTTAGGCCACATTTGGAGTACTGTGTCCAGTTCTGGTCGCCGCACTACCAGAAGGACGTGGAGGCTTTGGAGAGAGTGCAGAAAAGGTTTACCAGGATGTTGCCTGGTATGGAGGGTCTTAGCTATGAGGAGAGATTGGGTAAACTGGGCTTGTTCTCCCTGGAAAGATGGAGAATGAGGGGAGACCTAATAGAGGTGTACAAAATTATGAAGGGTATAGATAGGGTGAACAGTGGGAAGCTTTTTCCCAGGTCGGAGGTGACGATCACTAGGGGTCACGGGCTCAAGGTGAGAGGGGCAAGGTATAACTCAGATATCAAAGGGACGTTTTTTACACAGAGAGTGGTGGGGGCCTGGAATGCGCTGCCAAGTAGGATGGTGGAGGCAGACACGCTGGCATCGTTTAAGACTTACCTGGATAGTCACATGAGCAGTCTGGGAATGGAGGGATACAAACGAATGGTCTAGTTGGACCAATGAGCGGCACAGGCTTGGAGGGCCAAAGGGCCTGTTTCCTGTGCTGGACTGTTCTTTGTTGTTTGTTCTAACCCAGGTGATGGGAAAGAAAGCCACCTATCCAAATGGACAAAAGCATAAAATTACGAAGAGCTATTGATAGATGGATTGATTTGATTTATTATTGTCACATGTATTAACATACAGTGAAAAGTATTGTTTCTTGCGCGCTTTACAGACAAAGCATACCGTACATAGAGAAGAAGAGAGTGCAGAATGTAGTGTTACAGTCATAGCTAGGGTGTAGAGAAAGATCAGCTTAATGTGAGGTAGGTCCATTCAAAAGTTTGATGGTAGAAGGGAAGAAGCTGTTCTTGAGTTGGTTGGTACGTGACCCCAGACCTTTGTAGCTTTTTCCCGATGAAAGAAGATGGAAAAGAGAGTGTCCGGGCTGAGTGGGGTCCTTAATTATGCCGGCTGCTTTTCCGAGGCAGCAGGAAGTGTAGACAGAGTCAATGGATGGGAGGCTGCTTTGTGTGATGGACTGGGCTATGTTCACGACCTTTTGTAGTTTTTTGCGGTCTTGGGCAGAGCAGGAGCCATACCAAGCTGTGATACAACCAGAAAGAATGCTTTCTCTGGTGCATCTGTAAAGGTCGGTGAGAGTCATAGTGGACATGCCAAATTTCCTTTACCTCCTGAGAAAGTAGAGGCGTTGGTGGACTTTCTTAACTATAGCATCAGCATGGGGGGAACCAGAACAGGTTGTTGGTGATCTGGAGATCTATAAACCTGAAGCTCTCGACCATTTCCACTTCGTCCCCTTTGATGTAGACAGGGGCTTGTTCTCCTTTACGCTTCCTGAATTCGATGACAATCTCCTTCATTTTGTTGACATTGAGGGAGAGATTATTGTTGCTGCACCAGTTCACCAGATTCTCTATCTCATTCCTGTACTCTGTCTCATCATTGTTTGAGATCCGACCCACTATGGTGGTGTCGTCAGCAAACTTGAAAATCGAATTGGAGGGGAATTTGGCTGCACAGTCATCGGTGTGTAAGGAGTATAGTAAGGGGCTGAGAACACAGCCTTGTGGGGCACTGGTTTTGAGGCTGATCGTGGAGGAGGTGTTGTTGCCTATCCTTACTGATTGCAGTCTGTGGGTTAGGAAGTTCAGGATCCAGTCACAGAGGAAGGAGCCGAGGCCCAGGCCACAGAGTTGGAGATGAGTTTCGTAGGAATAATGGTGTTGAAAAGGCAAAATTGGATTTCCTTGTGGACAAACGTGAAGTCATCCACTTTGGACTTAGAAAGGATAAGACAGGATAATTTCTAAATATAAAAATCTAGAAGCATTGGAGATCCAAAGAGACTTTGGGATCCAGGAGCATTGGTCATTAAAGTGTCAAGAACAGGTACCAGGAATAATGAAAAAGGCTAATGGAATGTTGGTCTTTCTATCGAGGGGACTGGAATACAGGGTGGGGCAGTTACGCCTCAGCTAAACAAAGCCCTGGGTTAGACCACACCCAGAGCCACTGTGAGCAGTTCTGGGCCCCACACCTCAGGGAGGACCTACTGGTAACACATGGAGTGCAGATTTACTTGAATTATATCTGAACTTCAAGGGTGTGGTGAACCACTGTTACTACATGTATGTGCCTGGACACACCCATGCTGCATCTGGCCCGAGACTCCTCCCTTTCCACCTGAGACTCCTCCCTTTCCACCTGAGACTCCTCCCTTTCCACCCAGAGTGGAGTATAAAGGTGATGGTTCCTCCTCCTTGCCTCAGTCCAGACCAGGTCAGCTATAAGGGTGTGCTCCTGTTCTCTGTGAATAAAAGCCTATTAGTTTTCCCTCACTCTCAGAAGTCTTCATGTTGTAATTGATAGTGCATCAAAGGGGTAACTATGAGATGAGATTGCAGGAACCAGGTGGAATTTTATGATTTTTTCTCTCGGTGCTGTCTCGGGATGGACAGGAACGGCCACCAGCAGCCCAGGCACTTTCACCCACCAGGTTTCCACTCACTTTGAAAAACAATGGAATGGGCGGGACACACAATGTCATGTTGGTGGGAGGCAGCTGTGAAAGAGCCCCCCCCCCGCCACCCCCGACCTCACCCCCCCAAACTGCCCCCCCCCCCCCCCCCCCACTCCCCGCACCCCACCAACCTCAGCCCCTGCTAAATCAGGGCACCAATCTGAAAAATATTAAAATTTTAAAAAGGATTTCCCTTCCCACCAAGGAAATGGAACTCCCCTATCCCTCCCTCCCCTACAGACACAGGACACAGACTCACCCCTCCAGGGAACTCCCCCCTCTCCAAACCTCCTCCAATCACTGTACATGAGGCACCCGTACAGGCAGTGCCAGGAGGCAGTGTCAGGGTACGGACCAGAAATGACCCCCCCCCTCCACTAAGGGGGCAGTACGTACTGTGTACTCCCGGCGGGGAGAATTGGCAGGTTCATTGGAAACCCCGCCGGTGTGGCGTCACACCAGTGAGTGGGTGGGGCGGGTAATCCTGTGGGCGAGGCTCGCTAATGATATTTAAATATATGGTGGAACCTATTACATCATTGACGGGGGGGTGGGGACAATGGAGTGGGGAATCCTGCTGGCAAGAAAGCCATTTTGGGACCTCCCCCCTCAATTCTCCACCCTCGCCCCCAATCCCACCCACCAAAAAAATTCCCCCTAGGTTTGTATTCCCTGGAACTTAGAAAGGATGATCAGGTATGAAGAGGAACTGAGAAGGTGGATAGGTGGATTGGCCATGCTAAATTGCCCCTCAGTGTCAGGGGGACTAGCTCGGGTAAATGCCCTGGGATTGTGGGGATAGGGTGGGATTGTGGTCGAATGGCCTCCTTCTACACTGTAGGATTCTATGATTCTATGATAAAGGGAAACTACTTCCGCTTGCTGGGGAGTCTGGGACAATGGGGTAAAGTTTAAAAGTTAAAGCCAAACATTTCAGAGAAATTAGAAATCACTTCGACACACACAACATGAGAGAAGATTTATTAACGACAAATCTATCAATCTCTCGGGTTGAAGACTAACAATTGGTGCAACACTAATTACCATTTGCGGAAGAGGAAACCGTGATGTATTTTTAAAAAATCTTTTCATTCTTTTCATTAGTTACAAAGTGTAGGAGAACGGGAAGAAGAGGAATTGTTTGACCAACATCAAGAATCGATCGATTAGTAAGTTTGCGGATGACACAAAGGTTGGTGGATTTGCGGATAGCGATGAGGACCATCAGAGGATACAGCAGGATATAGATCGGTTGGAGACTTGGGCGGAGAGATGGCAGATGGAGTTTAATCCGGACAAATGTGAGGTAATGCATTTTGGAAGGTTTAATACAGATAGGAAATATACAGTAAATGGCAGAACCCAAAAGAGTATTGATAGGTAGAGGGATCTGGGTGTACAGGTACACAGGTCACTGAAAATGGCAATGCAGGTGGAGAAGGTTGTCAAGAAGGTACACGGTATGCTTGCCTTCATTGGCTGGGGCATTGAGTTTAAAAATTGGCAAGTCATGTTGCAGCTTTATAGAACCTTAGATCGGCCGCACTTGGAATATAGTGTTCAATTCTGGTCGCCACACTGCCAGAAGGATGTGGAGGCTTTGGAGAGGGTACAGAAAAGATTTACCAGGATATTGCCCGGTATGGAGGGCATTAGCTGTGAGGAGAGGTTGGAGAAACTTGGTTTGTTCTCACTGGAACGATGGAGGTTGAGGGGAGACCTGATAGAAGTCTACAGGATTATGAGGGGCATGGACAGAGTGGACAGTCAGAAGCTTTTTCCCAGGGTGGAAGAGTCAATTATTAGGGGGCATAGGTTTAAGGTGCGAGGGGCAAAGTTTAAAAGAGATGTACGAGGCAGATTTTTTACACAGTGGGTGCCTGGAACTCGCTGCCGGGGGAGGTAGTGGAAGCGGATACGGTAGTGACTTTTAAGGGGCGTCTTGACAAATACCTGAATAGAGTGGGAATAGAGGGATATGGTCCCCGGAATGGTAGGGGGTTTTAGTTCCGTCAGGCAGCATGGTCGGTGCAGGCTTGGAGGGCCGAAGGGCCTGTTCCTGTGCTGTAATTTTCTTTGTTCTTTGTTCTTTATGGCTTCACTGGCAAAGCCAACATTTAACATCCATCCCGAATTATAACTGACTGACTCACCAAGAGGCCAGTTAAAGAATCAACATACTGGTGTGGGACTGGAGTCACCCATAGGCCCAGATTGGATAAAATTGACTGTTTTTCTTCCCCCGAAAGGACATTAGTGAACGAACCAACTGGGGTTTTTAATTTACTATTTATTAATTCATTAGTGTCACAAGTAGGTCTACATTAACACTGCAATGAAGTTACTGTGAAAATCCCCTAGTCGTCACACTCCGGCACCTGTTCGGGTACACTGAGGGAGAATTTAGCACGGCCAGTGTACCTAATTGGTACATCTCTTGGACTGTGGGAGGAAACCGGAGCACCCGGAGGAAACCCACGCAGACACGAGGAGAATGTGCAAACTCCACACAAACAGTGACCCAAGCTGGGAATCGATCCCGGGTCCCTAGCGCTGTGAGGCAGCTGTGCCACTGTGCCACCCCTTTTTTTACAACGACTCTTCAAGAATTCTATAATAAAGCCTCTGGTCACTTTTGAACTGATATCAAATCTTCAAACAGCAGGCGGTGGGATTTGAAGTCATGCTCTCGATTGGTCCAATGGTTTTTTATTATTCACGGGACATTGGCGTCACTGGTTGGCCAGCATTTATTGTCCATCTCGAGTTACCTGAGGGCAGTTGAAAGTCAACCACATTGCTGTAGCTCTGGAATCACAAGTAGGCCAGACCAGGTAAGGACAGCAGATTTCCGTCACCAAAGGGCATTAGTGAACCAGATCGTCAGAATTCTACCGCCCCGTCTGCCACAGAATCGGAGCGGGCGAGGGGCAGACAACGGAAATGTCCGTTGACCTTGGGCAGGAATTTCTGGTCTCGCTCAAGCGAGGCTGTAAAGTCCCGCCCAATGGTTTTTCTGACAATTGACAATGGTTTCATGGTCATCAGTAGATTCCTAATTCCAGATATTTTTTATTGAATTCAATAAAGCCATATGGCATCCTTGCTTTTATTGGTCGGAACACTGAGTACAACAGTCAGGATGTCATGTTGCAGCTTTATAAAATTTAGGTTAGGCCGCAATTCTGGTCACAACGGCTTAGATAGGATGGACGTAGGGAAGTTGTTTCCATTAACAGGGGAGACTAGGACGCGGGGGCACAGCCTTAGAATAAAAGGGAGTCACTTTAGAACAGAGATGAGGAGAAATTTCTTCAGCCAGAGAGTGGTGGGTCTGTGGAATTCATTGCCACAGAGGGCTGTGGAGGCCGAGACGTTGAGCGTCTTCAAGACAGAAATTGATAAATTCTTGATTTCTCGAGGAATTAAGGGCTATGGGGAGAGAGCGGGTAAATGGAGTTGAAATCAACCATGATTGAATGGTGGAGTGGACTCGATGGGCCGAATGGCCTTACTTCCGCTCCTATGTCTTATGGTCTTATGGTCTAACATTACAGGAAGGATGTGGAGGCTTTGGAGAGTGTGCAGAGGAAGTTTACCAGAATGCTGCCTGGATTAGAGGGTATGAACTATAAGGAGAGGCTGCACAAACTAGGGTTGTTTTCTCTGGAGCGGCGGAGGCTGAGGGGAGACCTGATAGAAGTGCATAAAATTATGAGAGGCATAGATAGAGTTGACAGTCAGAATTTTTTTATCAGAGTTGGAATGTCTAATACTCGGGGGCACCACGAACTTAAGGTGGGAGAGGGAAAGTTCAAAGGAGATGTGAGGGGCAAGTTTCTTACAGAGAGTGGTAGGTGTCTGGAACGCGTTGCTAGGGGTAGTGATGGAGGTGGATATGATAGGGGCGTTTAGAAAAGCACATTAATATGCAAGGAATAGAGAGATACCAAGGGCAGGCAGATGGGATTAGTTTAATTTGGTGTCATGTTTGGCACAACATGGGCCGAAGGGCCTGTTCCTGTGTTGTACTGTGCTACGTTCTATCTGCCATGACAGGATTTGAACCCGGGTCCCCAGAACATTAGCTGAGTTTCTGGATTAATAGCCTAGCGATAATACCACTAGGCCATGACTTCTCCTTGCTATAGTTAAGACCATAAGACCATAAGACATAGGAGCAGAATTAGGTCACTCGGCCCATCGAGTCTGCTCCGCCATTCAATCATGGCTGACTTTTTTTCTCATCCTCATTCTCCTGCCTTTTCCCCATAACCCCTGATTCCCTGATTAATCAAGAGCCTATCTATCTCTGTCTTAAAGGCACTCAATGAACCGGCCTCCACAGCCTTCTGTGGCAAAGAGTTCCACAGATTCACCACTCTCTGGCTGAAGAAATTCCTCCTCATCTCTGTTTTAAAGGATCATCCCTTTAGCCTGAGGTTGAACCCTCTGGTTCTAGTTTTTCCTGCGAGTGGAACCATCCTCTCCACGTCCACTCTATCCAGGCCTCGCAGTATCCTGTAAGTTTCAATAAGATCCCCCCTCATTCTTCTAAACTTCAACGAGTACAGACCCAGAGTCCTCAATCATTCCTCATACGACAAGCTCTTCATTCCAGGGATCATTCTTGTGAACCTCCTCTGGACCCTTTCCAAGGACAGCACATCCTTCCTTAGATATGGGGCCCAAAACTGCTCACAATACTCCAAATGGGTCTGACCAGAGCTTTATACAACCTCAGAAGTACATCCCTGCTCTTGTATTCTAGCCCTTTCAACACCAAATCAGCCTTCAACCGGCTTTCTGTCGACATTGTTCACTCTGCAGGGGAGAGCTCAACTCAGCCACATAGACACCGATTTGATTTGATTTGATTTATTATTGTCACATGTATTAACATACAGTGAAAAGTATTGTTTCTTGTGCACTATACGGCCAAAACATACCATTCATAGAGAAGGAACTGAGAGAGTGCAGAATGTAGTGTTACAGTCATAGCTAGGGTGTAGAGAAAGATCAACTTCATGCAACGTAGGTCCATTCAAAAGTCTGATGGCAGCAGGGAAGAAGCTGTTCTTGAGTCGGTTGGTACGTGACCTCAGACTTTTGTATCTTTTCCCCGAAGGAAAAAGGTGGAAGAGAGAATGTCCGGGGTGCGTGGGGTCCTTAATTATGCTGGCTGCTTTGCCGAGACAGCGGGAAGTGTCGACAAAGTCAATGGATGGGAGGCTGGTTTGCGTGACGGATTGGGCTACATTCACGACCTTTTGTAGTTCCTTGCAGTCTTGGGCAGAGCAGGAGCCATACCAAACTGTGATACAACCAGAAAGAATGCTTTCTATGGTGCATCTGTAAAAGTTGGTGAGAGTTGTAGCTGACATGCCAAATTTCCTTAGCCTTCTGAGAAAGTAGAGGCGTTGGTGGGCTTTCTTAACTATAGTGTCAGCATGGGGGACCAGGACAGGTTGTTGGTGATCTGGCCACCTAAAAACGTGAAGCTCTCGACCCTTTCTACTTCGTCCCCGTTGACGTAGACAGGGGCAGGTTCTCCTTTATGCTTCCTGAAGTCGATATAAACAGGGAGAGATGCAAGTGTCAGAGTGAATAAAGGTTCATATTATCTTTGCAGAGGTTGTTGTGTTGATGCTCACCCTATTTTCTGCTTTCATAGATTCTTGATCTTAGGCTCCTTCAGTCTCCAAGAAAAGAAATGTAGCCATTCTGCTGGCCAATGAGAAGAGCCCCTTTGCCACTAGACTGACTTGTATTTAATGCTGTTACTATTAAAAGTTATAAAGAAAGCCAGACATTTCTATAGCACCTTTCACAGCTTCAGGACAACCTAATGCGCTTTGTGGAGTGTAATTGCTGTTGTGAGGTTGGAAAAGTAGCAGCCAATTTGCACACAGAGAGATCCCACAGATGCCAATCGATAATGACCCAGATCATCTTTTTTGAGGGATAAATGGTGGCCTCAGGACACCAGCGAGAAGTCCCCTTGTCTTCTTTGAAATTACGCAGTGTGATCTTCAATGAATACAGGAGTGGGCTGAAAGGTTGAACATCACATTGGGAAGACAGCACCTTTGACAATGCAACACTCCCCCAGCTCTGCACTGCGTGTGTCAGGCCAGATATTTCACTCGTGTCAGAAATAGGGTTTGAGATGTTAGTGTCCCACCAACTGAGGCACAGCTGCCATCATTTCAGATCCAAACTGTTAATGGTGCTTGTATTGTGGTCGAACCCCAGCCCCTCCAATGTTCAATGCAAGTTTAATGGATTTTGTTTAATCCCTTCATGGGATGTGAACTTTACTCGCAAGACCAATATTTGTTGCCCAACCCTAATTGCCCTGGATAGGTCGCGGTGAGTCATTATCTTGAGCCACTGCAGTCCGTGTGGTGTTTAATGGCCCAGATGGAAATGGCAGGACTGCAGAGATTCGATTTGACCCAGCGGTTGTGGAAATTGTTTTGCTCTGTCTGTTATGCTTGTGCCGTTTAGCTTGCCGTCCTGCGTTGTGGCTTCAACAGGTTGGCATCAGGGAGACCAGGTCCCGGCAAAAAAAAATAAAGGGTCACTTTGGCATCAGAGTGAATCTGTAACAGTGGGTGTGGGGTTAGAGCCATAGAACCATAGAAAATTACAGCTCAGAAGCAGGCCTTTTGGCCCTTCTTGTCTGTGCCGAACCATTTTATGCCTAGTCCCACTGACCTGCACTTGGACCATATCTCTCCACACCCCTCTCATCCATGAACCCGTCCAAGTTTTTCTTAAATGTTAAAAGTGACCCCGCATTTACCACTTTATCCGGCAGCTCATTCCACACTCCCACCACTCTCTGCGTGAAGAAGCCCCCCCTAATATTCCCTTTAAACTTTTCTCCTTTCACCCTTAACCCATGCCCTCTGGTTTTTTTCTCCCCGAGCCTCAGCGGAAAACGCCTGCTTGCATTCACTCTATCTATACCCATCAAAATCTTATACACCTCTATCAAATCTCCTCTCAATCTTCTACGCTCCAGGGAATAAAGTCCCAACCTATTCAATCTCTCTCTGTAACTCAGCTTCTCAAGTCCCGGCAACATCCTTGTGAACCTTCTCTGCACTCTTTCAATCTTATTTACATCCTTCCTGTAACTAGGTGACCAAAACTGTACACAGTTTGGGTTATGGGGAGGTGGGGGGGAAGCTGCTGGAGAGGTTGGTGGGGGGTGAAAGGGGCCATTGCCAGAGGTTTTCAAGCCTCCAGAGAGGCGGTGATGCAGGGCAGTGCACATGTACAGGTGTGTACTACGCACACGGACAGCTCCAACATCACAAATGCAGGAATATCCGTTTCCCAACCTCAAACAACTGGGAAGACGGGACAACCGGCCCAGTCGGGGAACAATCCTGTAAAATCTGGGATAGGTGTTCATGCTGGTTGGCACATCATTTTTCCGAATGCCTGTTGCCATTCCTAATATGCTCTCTTGCCCTCCCCATTCCATCTGGATTTACCCCCCGGCTCAGTGGTAATGATAGGGTGAGGGACGCACCAGGCCAGGAGGTTGCAGATTGTGGTCGAATACAAAAGCAAAATACTGCAGATGCTGGAAATCTGTAACAAAAATGCTGGAAATACTCAGCGGGTCTGGCAGCGTCTGTGGGGAGAGAAACAGAGTTAATGGTTCACATTTTCACCAAGTTGGGTTGACTCAGGAGTCCTTTAAAAATGGCAAGAGGTCCCAAAATGGCATTTCTGACCGCATTCCGATTTTTCGGAATGCCTTTAAAGGGTGCAGGCTTCTTCCTGTCAGAAGTCCACATCCAACCATCTTGACCTGACCGCCTCCATTGTGGAGAAATGTATCTCCTATTCCCGCATAATTTCCATGGAGTTGAACCAAGTTTTTAAAGAGTTGTAGTTCACGACCCTCAGAGATGTCGTGAACCCAAATTTACACAAGGGAACCTTTGAAAAGGAAAGTTCAAAAAGTCCCTTCGTGCTTCTGTGCCCAGCTTTGCTCTTCCGCCTACTCCTTATATCCCCTTATGTTCCCATGCCAGGTTCAGAGGGCGGCACAGTGGCACAGTGGTTAGCACTGCTGCCTCACAGCGCCAGGTTCGATTCCCGGCTTGGGTCACTGTCTGTGCAGAGTCTGCATGTTCTCCCTGTGTCTGTGTGGGTTTCCTCCGGGTGCTCCGGTTTCCTCCCACATTCTGAAAGACGTGCTAGTTAGGTGCATTGACCTGAACAGGCGCCGTATTGTGGCAACTAGGGGAATTTCACAGTAACTTCATTGCAGTGTTAATGTAAGCCTTACTTGTGACTAATAAATAAACTTTAACTTTACTTTTCTACTCCTCCCCATACACCCCCCCCCCCCCCATGTCCCCTATGCCCACTTGCCAGGCTTCACTGCCTCCCTACACCACTTATATCCCCTCATTATTTCCGCTCGGCTGAGAGTCCAGACATCCATTGGATTAACAGAACACCTGCTCCCCAGTGGAAACAGTTTTTGATTGACAGCTCAGGCTCGCTGATCGCTGCAATAATTTCATAATGTTTGTTGACACAAATTAAGTGGATTCAAGTGCTTGTGTTTTGTGGTTTTGGAAACTTCAAAGGGTCTGGATGATTGACACTTTTATTACCTTTCAGTCTAGATCTTTGTTTTCATAAGAAAAATTTACTAATGGAGTACATTTTGGAGTTATTTTTACACAACCCGCCTTGAACATATTCAAGAGGTGGCTGGATATAGCATTTGGGGTGAATGGGATCAAAGGTTATGGGGAGAAAGCAGGATTAGGCTACTGAGTTGGATGATCAACCATGATGGTAATGAATGGTGGAGCAGGCTTGAAGGGCCAAATGGCCACCTCCCACTCCTATCCTCTATGTTTCTATGTTACGCTGTGACATTCATTGGTTCTAGAAAGTCTACAGTGGTCCAATAGATATGGAAGTGCCAGAGCTTGGAATGGGGATGAAGGGGAGCATGAGATGTCATTGATGGGGCTTGGGGAGTGTTTCGAGGGGTGTGAGGGCTGGAGGGTAGGGGGGAACGGGGGGGGGGGGGGGGGGTGTGAGGGCTGAGGAGACTTTGTGCTCTTTTCCCACTGGGATGAAGTTGCACAGCCCCAAGGCAGGCTTTACACACAGCTCACCTCCGCACCCAGCAGTCCCTGTGACCACCTCCGCACTTCCTCCTGGGTTGGCTGGCCTGACACCAGTCCGTATTGAGCCCCCAGCAATGATAATCCCACTTTGGTAGGCACTTCCTCTCAAGACATGCGGGCCGAGTTGGGAACTTTCTCAACTCCCCCTACCTGCCTCGAGGATGAAAATCCAGGGCAATACTTCAGGTCATAGAAACAGAGAAACTAGAAGCAGGTGTAGGCCATTCGGCCCTTCGAGCCTGCTCCGCCATTCATTATGATCATGGCTGATCATCAAATTCAATATCCTGATCCCCCCTTCCCCCATATCCCTTGATCCCTTTAGCCCCAAGAGCTATATCTAATTTCTTCTTGAAATCACACAATGTTTTAGCCTCAACTACTTTCTGTGGTAGCGAATTCCACACATTCACCACCCTCTGTGTGAAGAAATTTCTCCTCACTTCAGCTCTAAAAGGTTTACCCCTTATCCTCAAACTATGACTCCTGGAGAGCACAAAGTCTCCTCAACCCTCACACCCCCCCCACCCTCCAGCCCTCACACCCCTCCAAACACTCCCCCACCATTGGGAACATTCTTTCTAAATCTAACTCTGTTAGAATTTTATAAGTTTCTATGAGATCCCCTCTCACTCTTCTAAACTCCAGTGAATATAATCCTAACCAACTTAATCTCTCCTCATGAGACAGATCTGCCATCCCAGGAATCAGTCTGGTAAACCTTCGCTGTACTCCCTCTATAGCAAGGACATCCTTCCTCAGATAAGGACACCAAAACTGCACACAATGCTCCAGGTGTGGCCTCACCAACGCTCTATATAATTGTAGCAAAACATCCCTATCCCTATACTCAAATCCTCTCGCTATCAAGGCCAACATACCATTTGTCTTCTTTACTGCCTGCTGTACCTGCGCGCTTACTTTCAGCGACTGATGCACGAGGACTCCAAGGTCTCGCTGAGTATCCGCCTCTCTCAATTTACACCCATTCAAGTAAGATCAGTCTTCCTGTTATTGGTACCAAAGTGGATAACCTCACATTTATCCACATTATACTGCATCTGCCATGCAGATGCCCACACACTCAGCCTGTCCAAATCACGCTGAAGCATCTCTGCATCCTCCTCACAGCTCACCCTCCCACCCAACTTTGTATCGTCTGCAAATTTGGAGATAATACATTCAGTTCCCTCGTCCAGATCATTAATATATAATGTGAACAGTTGGGTCCTAGCACAGATTCCTGCGGAACCCCACTAGTCACTGACTGCCAATCAGGAAAAGACCCATTGATGCCAACTCTTTGCTTCTCATCTACTAACCAGCTTTCTATCCATCTCAAGACATTACCCGCAACGCCATGTGCTTTAACTTTACATAGTAGTCTGTAATGTGAGACCATGTCAAAAGATCGACGACCTTTCAACAGAATTGGGGGGGCGGGAGGGGGTGGAGGGGGGGGGGGGGGGGGGGGGCGGGGGGGGGAACAAATGGGAAAGTGTCTGTGATCAAGTGGAAGACAGGAGAAATTAAATGACAAAAGAGTTGATGGTGCCAGGATGAAGGGAGTGGGAATGGGATCAGTAAAGGAATAAAGGATGTGACCAGAGGAGGTGTGAATGGCAGGATGATGAAGAGCGCTGAGCAAAAGCAAAAACAATTGAAACCAAAAACCTGCAAAGAACAGAGAAACAAAATGGAGACATTGATTACTGTCTGAAACTGTTCAACTCGATGGTGGAACCGGAGTCTGTCCAATAGGAAGATGCGATGCTGTTCCTCAAGCTTATACTGAGCTTCGATGAAGCAGGAGATGGACAAATACATTTCTACTGATGGCCCACTGCGCCTCATAGATACCCAACCTTAAGCTGCTGAATCTGTTGTAGAATCATAGAATCCCTACAGTACAGAAAGAGGCCATTCAGCCCATCGAGCCTGCACCGACCACAATCCCACCCAGGTCCTCTCCCCACAACCCCACCCAGGTCCTCTCCCCACAACCCCTGCATTTATCCTAGCTGGTCTCCCTTTCACTAAGGGGCAATTTAGTGTGGCCAATCCACCTAACCCACACATCTTTGTGAATCTATCCTATTTATTATGGTGCTAGTGCCACACAAAACAGTGGAGGTTCTTCACTGTGTGCTGCTAATGCTGACCAGTACTGTCATGGACAGATGCACCTGCCGCAGGTGGATTGGTGAGGATGAGGTCAAATAGGTTTTTCTCATGTCGGTTCTGTCACCCCCGCCGCAGTCCCAGTCTCCTTCACAACCCAACCGATTTGGTTAGTGGCGGTGCTGCTGAGCCACTCTTGGTGATGGACATTGAAATCCCTCCACCCAGAGTACATTCTGTACCCTTGCCACCCTCCGTGCTTCCTCCAAGCTGTATTTAACATGGAGAAGTACGGGTTGATGGGAGATGGTACGTGCTGAGGGGAATGGTGTGTGGGGCGGCACGGTGGCACAGTGGTCAGCACTGCTGCCTCACAGCGCCAGGGACCTGGGTTCGATTCCCAGCTTGGGTCACTGTGCAGTCTGCACGTTCTCCCCGTGTCTGCGTGGGTTCCCTCCGGGTGCTCCGGTTTCCTCTCACAGTCCAAGGACGTGTTGGTTAGGTGCATTGGCCATGCTAAATTCCCCCTCAGTGTATCCAAACAGGCGCTGGAGTGTGGCGACTCGGGGACTTTCACAGTAACTTCATTGCAGTGTTAATGTAAGCCTGATTGTCACACTAATAAATAAACTTTAACTTTTTTAACTTTAATCAGCAGGAGGTTTCCTTGCCCTTGTTTGACCCAATGCCATGAGACTCCATGGGGTCCAGAGTCGATGTTGAGAACTCCATGGGCAACACCCTCCTGACTGTATGCCACTGTGCCGCCACCTCTTCTGGGTCTGTCCTACCGGTGGGGCAGGACGTACCGAAGAATGGGTGATGGAGGAGTGTGGGCCATAGTCACATCGAATCATACCTTACAGACAATGCCAGGCTGCTGCTTAACTGGTCTGTGGGACAGATCTCCAAATACTGAATCCACAACCAACTGCTTCTAACACGAGTATGTTACCACCAAGCTACCTTACACCGTCAGATTGTGTAGTTAAATGTAGACAACTGAGAATCTGATAGTGAACACACGAGCAGCAATGGGTAGTATCGAGAATATTCAGTAACTAAATGGGGTTGCTAAAACATTAGGGTAACTGATAGCATCCCGGCAGGTGAAAACAAGGCCAGGGATCTGCTGCAGGTGTATTGTGCGTGGAGATAACTATCCACTTACACAAACATGAACCCTTCATACACTTTGAGAAATACTGGCTTAACACAGCCTAACATAATTCCAGGAGCAGGAACAGGTGAGATCGGTGTTACCCTAACAGATGAGATTGTGACTCTCAGAAATAGTATCTGTTTGTATTTCCCTGACACGTAGGGGGTAGAGGTGAACAGGAAGATCAAAGGAAGAAGCAGCAACTGGGGGAGGCCATTCAGCCCCTCAAGCCTGCTCCGCCAATCAGCTAGATCATTGCTGGTCTATATCTTGACTTTATTTATTCCCTTTAATTCCCTCACTGAAAAAAATCCATCCATCTCAATGTTATAATTTCTAACTGACTCTCCGCCTCCAGATTTCCACTCTCCTTCATGTGAAGGAATCATAGAATCACAGAATCCCTACAGTGCAGAAGGAGGCCATTCAGCCCATTGAGCCTGCACGGACAACAACCCCACCCAGGTCCTATCCCCGAAACCCCATGTATTTACCCTGCTAATCCCCCTGGCATGAAGGGGCAATTTAGCATGGCCAATCCACCTAGCCTGCACCTTTTTGGACTGTGGGAGGAAACTGGAGCACCTGGAGGAAACCCACGCAGACATGGGGAGAATGTGCAGACTCCACACAGTCACCCGAGGCCGGGAATCAAACCCAGGTCCCTGCCTCTGTGAGACAGCAGTGCTAACCACTGTGCCACCGTGCCGCCCATGACATCATTCCCGAGCGGACTGGCTCTAATTTCCCGCAAGTGCAAAATGTTTTTGGAGTCAGCGATGGAAGTTGGTAACAACAAGCTGGTTTATATTGCACACCAAAGGAAACACCTCTGCTTTCAAATAATGCCACGGGATCTTAATATCCACCTGAGAAAGCAGACACAGCCTCAGTTTAATATCTCACCTGAGGGGCAGTGCCTCTGGCAGTGCCCCTCTCCCTTAGCTCTACCTCAGAGTGCGGGCCTGGATTGTGTGCTGAGGCCTGCAGGAAGGATGAGTGAGCCCACCGCCTTCTGGCTCAGAGGTGGGAGTGCAACTCACTGAGACACAGCTGACACAGCAATGCCACCACCCAAACATTCAGAAACAATTGTCGGTTTCATACCTGGAGGAAGGAAGCTGCCTTTCCCTTGCTTACCTCACTTTGTGAATTTGTGACTCAGTGAAGACTCAAAGGGCGCTAACTGTCTGACTCTTCCTGTCCATTATTCCAATTTCAAAAGTAATTTGATGAGTTCAACATTCTAAGGAATTTATGGATTATTTCTCTAACATTGAATCATTCAGTAAGAAACTCACTTTCTTCTTTACTACCAAAAACCATCTTATTTCCTCAACAGCCCTTAACTCTTCATAGAACCCAAAGCGATGCAAGACTTGATTGCTGTTCCCATATCTTGGGAGGTCCATCTAACCAGTATCTTACATCTGGGACAAGACACGAGACAATTGATCATTGTTTACCTCATCGTTCTCCTCCCACCCACACCCTTCCCTCCAATACACCCACTGAGGGTTAGCAGAGGGTAGAGTCATGAATTTAAAAACCCTAAATCCCCCGAAATTCACACTCCTCCTCCTCATTCCTCGAAATTGAACTCATTCTCACAGAGGTGGAGCTCTTTACCTTCCCCCGTCTGTCCCTTCCCTCCCCAAATCCAAAACCACTTCATCATTGACCTTATTATCTACCCTAACCTTTGCAAGAATCTTACCAGAACCAAGAGGTTATAACCATCAGGACAGATGGGATAGGCTGCGTCGTTTTCCTCTAGAAAACAGAAGACTAAGGTTGGTGGAGGTGTTAAAATTATGACAGAATTTGATGGGGTAGGTGTAGAGATCTTTCAACAAGTGGGAGAATCAATAATTCGGGGCCATGAATATATATCACTAAGAATCCAATTGGGAATTTGGAAGAAGCTTTCTGCCGAGTGGTGGAACTCATTCCGACATCTTTCAGTGGAGGCAATTAGTATTGGTGGATTCAGGGGAATTTGGATAAACACAGAAATAAAGTTTATTTATTAGTGTCACAAGTAGGCTTACATTAACACTGCAATGAAGTTACTGTGAAAATCCCCTAGTCGCCACACTCCAGTGCCTGTTTAGGTACACTGAGGGAGAATTTAGCATGACCAATCCACCTAACCAGCATGTCTTTCAGACTGTGGAAGGAAACCGGAGCACCCGGAGGAAACCCACGCAGACATGGGGAGAACGTGCAGACTCCGCACAGACAGTGACCCAAGCCGGGAATCGAACCTGGGTCCCTGGCGCTGTGAGGCAGCAGCGCTAACCACTGTGCCACTGTGCCGCTTTGTACACTGATAAGGTGAAGTGAAGAGGTTTAGGTGGGGGCTCAGCTGGAACATAAACACCAGTATAGACAAGGTGGGCAGAATGGCCTGAGTGGCTGAATTGCAAGTTCAATATCGCCTGCAACCTCCCACCGTGACCCTTCTCCTTAATCCCTCAATTTAATTAAAATCTTGCAAACACAGACATCGCCCATTCCAGAACAAAAGAATGTGAAACAAAACAGCAGCTCCTTACATTCCAGAGAGTTCCAAAACCCTTCACATCCAAAAAAACAAGCTGCGAAGCCTGGTCACTGCATGACAACCAATCGTGTGCACAGTAAGATCCCACAAACAGGACAGGGGATAAGCGAGCAGTTAATCTGATTGAGACACGGATATTGGCCAGGACCGACTGGCAAGAAAGGAAATCTAAGGTTGGTTTGCAGTGGAAACATTGAAAGGGTTACAGCCCATTACATTCAATCTGAAACCAAATCTATTTCATTAAGTAATTGAAGGTTTCTTGACCCATTGCTGTTGTTGGTTTTGCTTGCTATCTGGTTATTGCGTTCAATGTAATTGCCAACATAAATATGAATAATTTATTCCTTTTTAGTTTTCAATCCCAGCCATCGCCTTTGACAGTCAGCACGGACCCCGGCTAAATATAGCCGGAGGATCCCATTGGGTAAGCCCACCCTCCTACACACCAGGAAAAGATAGGGTTGAATAAAAATAGAATGTTCTTTAAGGAAGCATTTCTCAGCCTGACTAGGGGGATAGAAAGCCTCAGCAGTGAGACATCGTTCGCCAACCACCCCCCACCCCCCCTCCCCCCTCCCCCCGCCACCCCGTTACTTGATAGCTCTGTGAGATTTTTCAGTTTTTTAACTCTTCCTTGTCTGGGAAATAAATAAACTCAAACACTTAGAGCATTTACTAACTGCAGTGAATTTTCTTGCTGAATAAACAGTGACTCTGTACAGTTACACAGTGAGTGATCCTTCCCCTGCTGAATAAACAGTGACTCTGTACAGTTACACAGTGAGTGATCCTTACCCTGCTGAATAAACAGTGACTCTGTACAGTTACACAGTGAGTGATCCTTACCCTGCTGAATAAACAGTGACTCTGTACAGTTACACAGTGAGTGATCCTTACCCTGCTGAATAAACAGTGACTCTGTACAGTTACACAGTGAGTGATCCTTACCCTGAATAAACAGTGACTCTGTACAGTTACACAGTGAGTGATCCTTACCCTGCTAAATAAACAGTGACTCTGTACAGTTACACAGTGAGTGATCCTTACCCTGCTGAATAAACAGTGACTCTGTACAGTTACACAGTGAGTGATCCTTCCCCTGCTGAATAAACAGTGACTCTGTATAGTTACACAGTGAGTGATCCTTACCCTGCTGAATAAACAGTGACTCTGTACAGTTACACAGTGAGTGATCCTTACCCTGCTGAATAAACAGTGACTCTGTACAGTTACACAGTGAGTGATCCTTACCCTGAATAAACAGTGACTCTGTACAGTTACACAGTGAGTGATCCTTACCCTGCTGAATAAACAGTGACTCTGTACAGTTACACAGTGAGTGATCCTTACCCTGAATAAACAGTGACTCTGTACAGTTACACAGTGAGTGATCCTTACCCTGAATAAACAGTGACTCTGTACAGTTACACAGTGAGTGATCCTTACCCTGCTAAATAAACAGTGACTCTGTACAGTTACACAGTGAGTGATCCTTACCCTGCTGAATAAACAGTGACTCTGTACAGTTACACAGTGAGTGATCCTTCCCCTGCTGAATAAACAGTGACTCTGTATAGTTACACAGTGAGTGATCCTTACCCTGCTGAATAAACAGTGACTCTGTACAGTTACACAGTGAGTGATCCTTACCCTGCTGAATAAACAGTGACTCTGTACAGTTACACAGTGAGTGATCCTTACCCTGAATAAACAGTGACTCTGTACAGTTACACAGTGAGTGATCCTTACCCTGAATAAACAGTGACTCTGTACAGTTACACAGTGAGTGATCCTTACCCTGCTAAATAAACAGTGACTCTGTACAGTTACACAGTGAGTGATCCTTACCCTGAATAAACAGTGACTCTGTACAGTTACACAGTGAGTGATCCTTACCCTGCTGAATAAACAGTGACTCTGTACAGTGAGCAAAAACAGAAAATGCTGGGATCCTGAAACATTAATGCTGTTTCTCTCTCCACAGACGCTGCCAGACCTGCTGAGTTTTTCCGCATTTTCTGTTTTTGCTTCAGATTTTCAGCATCGGCAGTATTTTGATTTTATTTTACAGTTCCACATTGTGCAGTATTTAACCTACTGAATAAAAAGACTCCAGGTTCGGAGCTATCTCGAGGGTATGAGGAATGAGCTGAATGTCACAGAGCTGCCAGTGTAGGTTGTACATATTTGGAGTTCACTAGTCTACACTGTCTCATTCCCCACATCTCTGATAGTTTTATAACTAATAAATACAAGTATTCACAAAACATAGTGTGTAAAAGTGCATCATGTGTTTGTTTTTCTGGGTTTTGTTTGCAGCATTAGTTTGGAGATTATTCCTGCAGATTCTGAGTC
Organism: Mustelus asterias; assembly: GCF_964213995.1. Taxonomy (NCBI): domain Eukaryota; kingdom Metazoa; phylum Chordata; class Chondrichthyes; order Carcharhiniformes; family Triakidae; genus Mustelus; species Mustelus asterias. The sequence goes on from NC_135826.1 coordinate 40,853,037, forward strand.
AACCCTGGTGTCTCCAGATGTAATCGTATCAATTGCCAGGTGTATAGATTTCTATAAGAACCAGTCTGAGAATACAAGGCCTTGGGTAGAACCCAGTTAAGGCAACCTTGAATACGATTTGACGTTCCAATGAGATTATGAAGTAAAAAAAATAAATTCTAATGTCCAAAATAAAGCACCAAGGTGAATTTTTATTTAGCCAATCCAAGCCCAATGTGTAGCAGAACTCATCAATGGGTGACAGAGTCATGGGTTCAAGTCTCACCCCGGGCCTGTACACAAAACGGACCCTCCAGTGCAGTACCGAGGGAGTGCGGGACTGTTGGAGATGCTGTTGTTCAGATGAGACATTAAAGCAAGAGCCCACATGTGGAAGAAGAGTTAGGGTTGGGGACGGTGGGGCGGAGGGGGTTGGTGAGGGAGTTGTTCTCCCTTGTGTCCTGGCCAATATTTACCCCTCATTCAACTTCACTGGGAACAGATTATCCGGTCATTGTCACGTTGCTGTGAGTGGGATCTTGCTCTGTAAAATTGGTTAACACATTTTCTAACCAAAATACTTCAATGGCTGTAGAGCAACTTGAGGTGTCCGGTGATCATGAGAAAGTGTGAAATAAATATGTCTTTATTCTTTTGTTAAATAGTTTAAGTCGAGGGTGAGGGGAGCCATTATTTTCGATCTATTTGGTGTTTGAGGAAGTTTGCAGTGGAGACAGATCAGTCTATTCTGATTATCCCGGGAGTAAAGACACAGCCTGTGCTCGCACTGACTCCTGCAGACCAGCAGGTTTGTGGCTGGCTTGGTGGGCCGGTCCCAGCATGGGTGGCTGCAGGGCCTCTTTGACACCGCAGGGTTCCTGACGCACCAGGATTGGCTGCGATTCCAGTCACATTTCATCCCTGGTCACAAATAGACTCATAGAGCAATACAGCTCGGAAACAGGCCCTTCGGCCCAACTGGTCCATGCTAATCCCAATTACTCACGTTTGGCCCATACCCCTCCAATCCTTTCCTATCCAGGTACTTATCCAAATGCTTTTTAAATGTTGCTATTGTACCTGTCTCAACCACTTTCTCTGGCAGCTCATCCCATGCACGCCCCACCCTGTGTGTGAAGAAGTTGTCCCTCAGGTCCCTTTGAAATCTTTCCCCTCTCACCTTAAACCTGTGCCCGCTAGTTTTTAATTCCCCTTCCCTGGGAAAAAGACTGTGTGCCTATCGATGCCCCTCATGATTTTATTCACCTCAATAAGGTCACCCCTCATTCCCCTACATTCCAGGGAATAATGTCCTAGCCTGGAAACCTCTCCCTATAACTCAGGACTACTAATCCTGGAAACATCCTCGTAAACCTTCTCTGCACTCTTTCCAGTTTATCAATGTCTTTCCTATAATAGGGTGACCAAAACTGTACACAATAGTCCAAGTGTGGCCTCACCAACGACATATACAACTGTAACATAATCTCAACTCCTGTACTCAACGCCCTGACTGGTGAAGGGCACTGTGCTAAATGCCTTCTTCACCCTGTCTACCTCTGACGCCACTTTCAACAAATACAGAGAGAAAGTGGGGAGAGGAATACACCGAGGGAGAGAGAGAGATAGAGAAGGTGGAGAGAGAGGAAGTGAGGAAGAGAGGGAAGGAGAGAAAGAGAGAGAGAGAGAGAGTTGATAAATAATTCTCTCCAGTCCGAACACTTTCGTGTTACTGAAATACCCGTTCGGGGTCTGAAGATTCACTGAAAACCCACTTCAGGAAGGAGATCTGAATGGCGTACACAGCTGAACCAATCACACAGGGTGGCTTATGTTTAAATTATGTATCGTGGTTCCTCTCTCAGACCTGTAACCTTGGAGACAACTGATCAAAGGCACACAACCTTGGTATGGATGTAGACTGGGACACGGAAATCACCGGCTGTCACCTTTTAGCACTTTCTCCATTGTGTAAGGGAACAGTCAGAAGGCAAACACTTTGTTTTTGTCACAAGCGGGTTTCACTGTTAATAATGCAGTGGGATTGACGGAAGTGGTGCTACGTTCAGAGAGACCATTGACCCCCCCCCCTTGTGCAAAGCACACTGTGCGGAGCTCTGAAGGACTATGATCAGTGAACACTTGGCCTGTCCTCAGCTGCGGTGTAATTGTGACCTTGATTACATAATCATAGTGCAGATAAATCATTCACACTGAGCTGCGGCAGTCTGGCATTTCCATCTGCCGGGCACTGAAGGGGATATCCCCGGCTCGCTCCTCTATTACAACAGCAGCAAACCTCAACACAAACACACATCACTGACCCCAAGATCTTTGGGACAACTTCATATTGAGAAAAGGTGCTAGACAAATGCAACTCATTGGATCTTCTGTGGAACCTGGTACTGTACACACACACACACACTCACACTCACACACATACACACTATTCTCACACACACAGACACACACACTCACACACATACACACTATTCTCACACACACAGACACACACACACACTCACATACACTCACACTCACACATATACACATACACACACAGACATTCACACATACACATACAGACACAGACATACACAAACACACAAACACATACACACAAACCACACACACACACACACGCACCAGACACAAACACACTCACGCACATACATTCACACACACAAACACACACTTTCTACACATACAGACACTCACTCACACAAACGCACACACACACAAACACACAAACACATACACACACACTCTCACATACTCACACAGACACGCACACAGACACATACACATGCACACACACTCACACGCATTCTGCTGTCGGAGTAGAAACAACAGGATACATAGGATGAATATGTGGCTGAAAAGATGGTGTGAGGGGGAGGGTTTCAGATTCCTGGGGCATTGGGACCGGTCCTGGGGGAGGTGGGACCTGTACAAACTGGACGGGTGACAGCTGGGCAGGATCGGGTCTGATGACCTTGGGGGGTGCTTGCTAGAATGGTTGGGAGGGTTTAAACTAATATGGACAGGGGGATGGGAACATTTGCAAGGAGTCAGAGCAGGGGGATTAAGAACAAGAGGAAAGAGAGTAAGGAGAATAAGGAAAGTGAAAGGCAGAGAAAATCAAGGGCCAGAATCAGATAAGGATCGAGTAAAAAATAGTAGGGAAGGGAAAAGAAATGTTAAAAGTGCCCATCTTAAGGTTTGTACCTGAATGTTTGGAACATTCGAAACAAAATGGATGGATTAGTTGCACAGATAGATGTAAATGGGTATGATATAGTTGGCATTATGGAGATGTGGCTCCAAGGTGATCAAGGATGAGAACTAAACGTTGAGGGCTATTCAGTGTTTAGGAAGGACAGACAGAAAGGAAAAGATGGTGGAGTTACATTATTGATTAAAGATGATATTGATACGATATTGAGGAAAGATATTAGCATCGATGATGTGGAATCTGTACGGGTCGAGTTAAGAAACAACAAGGGACAAAAAACATTGGTGGGGGTGGTTTACAGTCCCCAAACTGCAGTTGGTAATGTTGGGAAAAGCATTAGACAGGAAATCAGAGATGAAAGTTGTAAAGTAACATCTGTGATTATGGGTGGCTTTAATCTGTATACAGATTGGGAGAGTCAAATTAGTCACAGTACAATAGAGGAGGAATTTCTGGAGTGTATATGGGATGGTTTTCTGGAGCAATACATTGAGGAACCAACAAGTAAACAGGCCATCTTGGACTGGGTGTTGTGCAATGAGAAAGGATTAGTTGGCAATCTAGTTATGAGAGAACCCTTGAGGATGAGGGACCATAATATGGTAGAATTCTTTGTCAAGGTGGATAGTGATGTAGTTGATTCTGAGACCAGGGTCCTGAATCTCAATAAAGGTAACTATGATGGCATGAGGCATGAATTGGCCATGATGGATTGGGAAACATTATTGAAAGGAAAGACAGCGGACAGCCAATGGCAGGCATTTAAAGAACAAATAGGTGAATTCCAGAAGTTGCTTATTCCTGTTTGGTGCAAGAGTGGTAAGAGAATTGTGGCCAAACCATGGCTTACATGGAAATTAGAGATAGCATCAGATTCAAGAAAGAAGCATACAAATTGGCAAGAAAAAGCAATAGGCCTGAGGATTGGGAGCAGTTTAAAATTCAGCAAAGGAGGACCAAGGGATTGATTAAGAAGGGAAAAATAGAGTATGAAAGCAAGTTAGCGGGGACATAAAAACTGACTGTAAAAGTTTCTATAGGTATGTAAAGAGAAGACGATTGACAAAAACGAGTTTTAGTCAGAAACTGGAAAATTCATAGCAGGAGAATGAAGAAATGGCCGAGGAATTAAATTTGTACTTTGCTTCAGTCTTCACAAAGGAAGACATGAATAATGTACCAGAAGTGCTGAGAGAAACAGGTTTTAATGAAGAGCCGAAGGAAATCAGCATTAGTAGATAAATGGTTTTGGGGAAATTGATGGAAATGAAGGTGGATAAATCTCCAGGTCCTGATAATCTTCACCCCAGGAAGTGGCTCTGGAAATAGTATCATAGAAATCATAGAAACCCTACAGTGCAGAAGGAGGCCATTCGGCCCATCGAGTCTGCACCGACCACAATCCCACCCAGGCCCTACCCCCACATATTTACCCGCTAATCCCTCTAACTATGCATCTCAGGGACAATTTGTAACCTGGCCAATCAACCTAACCCGCATATCTTTGGACTGTGGGAGGAAACCGGAGCACCCGGAGGAAACCCACGCAGACACGAGGAGAATGTGCAAACTCCACACAGACAGTAGATCCATTGGTGATTATTTTCCAAAATTCTTTGGACTCTGGAATAGTTCCTACAGATTGGAGGGTAGCTAATGTAAGCCTGCTATTCAAAAGGGAGGTAGAGAGAAAACAGGGAACTAAAGACCAGTGAACCTAACATCAGTACTGGGGAAGTTGCTAGAGTCTATTATCAAGGATTTCATAACTCAGCATTTGGAAGGCAGTGGTATAATCAGACAAAGTCAGCATGGATTTACAAAAGGGAAATCATGCTTGGCGAAACTATTGGAATTTTTTGAGGATGTAACAAGTAGAGTTGACCGAGGAGAACCAGTGGATGTGGTTTATTTAGACTTTCAGAAGGCTTTTGACAAGGTCCCACATAACATGTAAAGTTAAAGCACACGGGATTGCAGGTAATGTCTTGAGATGGATAGAAAGCTGGTTAGCAGATAAGAAGCAAAGAGTTGGCATAAATGGGTCTTTTCCTGATTGGCAGTCAGTGACTAGTGGGGTTCCACAGGGATCTGTGCTAGGACCCCAACTGTTCACATTATATATTAATGAATTGGAAACGGGAACTGAATGTATTATCTCCAAATTGACAGATGATAAAAAGTTGGGTGGGAGGGTGAGCTGTGAGGAGGATGCAGAGATGCTTCAGCGTGATTTGGACAGGCTGAGTGTGTGGGCATCTGCATGGTAGATGCAGTATAATGTGGATAAATGTGAGGTTATCCACTTTGGAGTAATAATAGGAAGACAGATGATTACTTGAATGGGTGTAAATTGAGAGAGTTGGATACTCAATGAGACCTTGGAGTCCTCATACATCAGTTGCTGAAAGTAAGCGCGCAGGTACAGCAGGCAGTAAAGAAGGCAAATGGTATGTTGGCCTTCATCGCGAGAGGATTTGAGTATAGGGATAGGGATGTTTTGCTGCAATTGTATAGGGCGTTAGTGAGGCCACACCTGGAGCATTGTGTGCAGTTTTGGTGTCCTTATCTGAGGAAGGATGTCCTTGCTATAGAGGGAGTACAGTGAAGGTTTACCAGGCTGATTCCTGGGATGGCAGGTTTGTCATATGAGGAGGGACTAAGTCAGTTAGGATTATATTCACTGGAGTTTAAAAGAGTGAGAGGGGATCTTATAGAAGCTTATAAAATTCTAACAGGGTTAGACAGGGTAGATTCAGAAAGAATGTTCCCAATGGTAGGGGAGTCCAGAACTAGGGGGGGTCATAGTTTGATGATAAGGGGTAAACCTTTTCAGACTGAGGTGAGGTGAAATTTCTTCACCCAGAGTTGTGAATGTGTGGAATTCACTACCACAGAAAGTAGTTGAGGCCAAAACGTTGTGTGATTTCAAGAAGAAATTAGAAATAGCTCTTGGGGCTAAAGGGATCAAGGGATATGGAAGGAAGGTTGGATCAAAATATTGAGTTCAATGGTCAGCCATGATCAAGGTGAATGGTGGAACAGGTTCGAAGGGCCAAATGGCCACTCCCTGCTTCTAGTTTCTATAATTGGGGAAATAGGAAAAAGGGAGAGGGTTCAGGCACAAGTACAACAAAATGCAGGCTTGGGTTTATCATGTGTTCAGAGTCCGGATTCAGAAGTCTAATGAAAGGTTTCTTCCAGGGAAAGTTGACTGGTTGTAGAGTGATCCGTCTTTCTAGAGTGAGATTCCCATGATGGGAGAAGGCACATGGAGAGAGTTAGACTGGAGGCATGGGTTCCAGCAGTTTGATGAGGGCCAGAGTTCTTTCTGCTGCCGCTGGTTTGATGGCAGACAGCACAGGCCATTCTCTAGAGTCCTGTTCACATTGAAGATTAAACAGTAAGTGTCTTTGTTCAGTTCCACAGGACAATATTACAGTGCAGCTTGGGGAAGGTCATGCCACATTCCTCCCACCACTCTTCCTCGATGTTGGACAAAAGATGGTTGGAATCATGAGAGGTTTAATTGGAACCAGGATTCCTTTTGTTCTTGGAGACACTGGGTGAAGAATTATCCATGTTTAAAAGCATTAAGAAATGACTTTATAAAGTAGTCCAGCTGACCAATATACATATATTTCTTTATCCCACGACTGTGACAACACCCACCCCCACACACCCACACCCACCCACACTCACATCCACACACACACACCCACACACACCCACACACACACCCACACACACCCACACTCACATCCACACACACACACCAACACCCACCCACACTCACATCCACACACACACACCCACACACACCCACACTCACATCCACACACACACACCCACACCCACATACACACTGGAAGTTTTGTGCTGTGGGAATTGACACTGGAAAGGTAGCTTTCATCCCAGTTGCTTGGTCTCAGGTGCAGGTTAGAGTTGAAAGGTCATAATGAACCTTCTGTGCAAATCATTCTCATCAAACAAACTTGTTTTTCATTGGTTAACCCTGGTGACCCCTCCAATGGGGCACATGGCGGGGGGGGGGGGGGGGGGGGTGCGGTCTGGTGTTAGTTTCCTTTTGTCGAATCCTTCCTTCGTGTGTCCATTTGGGACAAATTCTGTGCATGTCTCTAACGGGAGCAGTGTTACTGATATATCTCCAAAGATGCCTCCTTTGTGGCCCTGATTGCTATCCATAGTGTTTGCTTCTTGTAGCAGTCTGTCACTGAGATCTATCTGTGCTCTCCTAACATGTCTGAGACGCAGGGGGTACTGAGGGGGTGCTGCACTGCCAGATATGCTGCCTTTTGGGATGGGATGTTAAATTGAGGTCCTGTCTGCTCCTTGGGTTGAAGCAGGAGGTCTTCTGGCCAATATTTATCCTTCAATCAACATCACTAAAAAACAGACAATCTGCTCATTGTCACATTACCAATTTTGGGTAAATTAGTTCCCGTGCTTCCTGCGTTACCACGGTGACTACACGTCAATAATGTGCTTCCTGAGCAGTGAAGCTCTTTGTGGGGGTGAAAGGTCCAGAAACATGAGTCCCTTTCTTCCCCTATAATAATCCACGCCATGTTTTCCATCCCTCCCCTCCGGCTATTCGGACCCTCCTCATTGAGCAGTTTTGGAGCAGCGTGTGTGAGTGAGTCAGTGTGAATCTCGCTGAGTCATTATGAATCTCGGTGACATGTGAATCACAACAACTCAGCCCTGGATTCAACGCAGGAAATCCTGCAGCAACTCCCAGGGCATCATTGCCACTATATTTGGCTGTTCTGCTGCAGCTGCAGTCCTGTTAGATGAACGATAGATAACCTTGACAGGCAAAAAAAAATCCTTGCTGTCCTGTCATGTGTGAAAAGACATGGCAATGCCCTTTCTCTGCAATCCAGTGTTGGGAATTGGAAACTTTCCAGTTCAAGCTCGAGTCTCCCCCTCTTTCCCTGGCAGAGAGAGACTTTAATTCCAGTTCCCCCTCAATCCTCCTGGATTTGTCGAGAATCTGCCACAACCTCAGGATGTCTCAAGAAATTCTCTCAGAAATCGGCAAAGCCTGATTCCGGGCCGGGGAAGCACCGTTAGACTCGCCAATGGCAATGGTGGCTTTATTCGCCACATTGTTTGGACACTTGCTGAAAAATATTTGCCGGTATGGGTGCTGGTGGGTGGCCTCTAGGTCAGCTGTCCCACAGTTACCCCAGCACTTCACTGATCTGGGTGCCATAAAGAACAAAGAAAATTACAGCACAGGAACAGGCCCTTCGGCCCTCCAAGCCTGCACCGACCATGCTGCCCGACTGAACTAAAACCCCCTACCCTTCCGGGGACCATATCCCTCTATTCCCATTCTATTCATGTATTTGTCCAGACGCCCCTTCAAACTCACTATCGTATCTGCTTCCACTACCTCCCCCGGCAACGAGTTCCAGGCACCCAGCACCCTCTGTGTAAAAAACTTGCCTCGTACATCTATTTAAAGGCCGTCCATCACACACATCAGGGTTCACTGGGACTCCATGGCTGCCAGGCCTCAGAACCAAGTTTACCAACAGGTAACATGATTTGATTTGATTTATTACTGTCACACGTATTAATATACAGTGAAAGGTATTGTTTCTTGCGCGCTACACAGACAAAGCATACCGTTCATAGAGAAGGAGAGGAGAGAGTGCAGAATGTAGTGTTACAGTCATAACTAGGGTGTAGAGAAAGATCAACTAAATATAAGGTAGGTAAGAGATTGAATTGAAGCATTGTTACAGATTTTATAAGAGTTAGAGTAGAGTTTTAGAAGCACAGAACGAGAGTAAAAGAGAGAATTAGAGGGTCTGCAGGGGACAGCGCGTAAGAAGTCACCTCGCCCCGGTGCTAGTCTTGATTTACCTTGAGTGCCCGCTGGGTGCAGTGGAGTCCGCCATGATGTACTCTACCCACTGGTGAAGACCTGCCAGCAAGGTCACCAACCCAGCAGGGGAGGCAGTGCCAGCGGTGTCAATGCCAACGCCCTGCGGAAGAGGACAGCTGTCCAGTGCCGCAAGAGGGTGAATGATCTCCATCATCCTGTCAGGTTAAGTCACTCACTCATCACTAACTGCTCTCCCACTCACACACCCATCACACATCCAAAGGGAGCTGACTCAGTGCCAGCTCAGGGGACACCACCGCTCGCTCTCTCACACGCACACCTTCGTCTCCCCTGTGGGTCACCTCACTACTCCCACTCACCACCCTTGCATGCCAGACATCCTTACCATCTGCCCTGGCACACATCCGGCTTACACTCTCACTCTCTCCATCTGTCTTCATGCTGGACAAGTTGGCACACGAGAGGGTGCGATCCCAAATGGGCAGAGGGATGCCAGAACGCAGGATTCTCGTGGGGTTTGAAGGACAGCCATGCAGCTGGCCGGGGAGGACAGCGATCGTTCCTGTGCCGATGGTGAGGTCGATAAACCAAGTGAGGACCCAGCACTGCCTGATCCATCAGATACCCAATGCTGGGAGCCATGCCCCCTGTTTCTCAAGCCCTGCCATCTCTCCTTTCTTCCGCAGCCACATCCGGGAAGCGGCCCAGGGTGTCCACCAGCCAGGTCCTGCCCTCCAGCCACAGCGGCAGCACAGAGGAGGCATCCACAGACTCCAAAATGAAAGAGCTATCAGCCATACCCTCCGGCAGAGCACTGGCGTCCCTGCTTCCCTCTCTCCAGCCTGGATTACGTGCCCAGCTTTCTGGAGTGGGATTTGAGTCCATGACTTTCTGACTCAGAGGTGTGAGTGTTCCCGACTGCCTCAGTGTCTGCTGCTGCCTCTGTGTGTGTGGTTTTGAGAGGAAACTGAGTCGGTGCTTGTGAAAAATAAACTTACAAGGCCTGTGAGAATAAAGTTGTTTAATGGGATTGACTTCTTGCTCTGCATGGAATCAGTGACCAACTGGACTCCGTCTGCACCCTAATAATTCTATGGTTATAACTGCGTGATGACACACTTTCACCTGATTGGGCCTTTGCTTAGGCATTGCACTACAGAATCACAGAATCCAGAATTGTTATGGGGCAGAAAGAGGCCATTTGGCCCATCATGCCCATACCAGCTCTCCAAATAAGCGGAATGATTTTGTGTAATTCCCCTGCCATTTCCCTGTGCCCCTGCACATTTTTTCTGTTCAAATGACCATCTAATGCTTCGACTGAACGTGCCTGCACCGCACTTCCAGACATCACATTCCAGAGCTGAACCACTCGCTGGGTGAAAAAGTCACATTTGCTTCTTTGGCAAACCACTTTAAATCTGTGTCCTCTCGTTCCTGATCCTTTTACGAGCAGGAATAGTTTCTCCCTGTCTACTCTGTCCAGCTCCCTCGTGATTTTGAACCTCTATCAAAGCTCCTCTCAGCCTTCTTCTCCCCAAGGACTGTCCCAACCTCTCCAATCTATCCTCATCACTGAAGTTTCTCATCTCTGGAGCCATTCTTGTAAACCTCTTCTGCACTCTCTCCAGCTCATTCACATCCTCCCTATGGTGTGGCGCCCAGAACTGTGCACAATATTCTAGTTGAGGTCTAAATAGCATCTTTTACAAATTCTTGCTTTTGTACTCTATGCCCTGGTTAAGGAAGCCCAGAATAATAAAATGGTCGAATATTAGAAAGTAGGCAGTCAGTGTACAATACCCCTGTCGACTTTCTGAAGGAGCTATCCATTAACTTACATATTCTGCACACGCGATAGACTGTCTAAAAGAGCGCAAACACATGGGAGCTACGCATTTTAAAATAAATTACTCGTTAAAATGCAGCTGGAAATAGTGAGTGGGATTTTCCTCTTCCCATGCTTCACAATGGTGGAGGTGGCCTACCATTGGCTGGCGGGAGGATCTTCTGTTCACATCCTCTGTCACCGGGGAACCCGTGGCGGGGTCGCTGTCGGCGGGACTGGAAAATCCCACCAGCGAGAAGGCCCAGAAAATCCAGCCCAGTGTGTCCAATTCTGGGCCCCACGGGAAGGATGTTAATGCCTCGCAGAGGGTGCGGGGGAGATTTACTAGTTAGTTCGTTAGTCACAAGTAAGGCTTACATTAACACTGCAGTGGAGTTACTGTGAAATTCCCCGAGTCGCCACACTCCGGCGAGTTGGATCTGTTCGGCCTGTCCGGATCAATTCATCTAACCAGCACGTCTTTCAGAATGTGGGAGGAAACCTGAGCACCCGGAGAAAACCCACGCAGACACGGGGAGAACGTGCAGACTCCACACAGACAGTGACCCAAGCCGGGAATCGAACCCGGGTTCCTGGCGCTGTGAGGCAGCAGCGCTAACCACTGTGCCACTGTGCCGCCCCTAGAATGGGACCAGGGATGAGGGATGAGAGTCTGGGAGATCGGAGATGGGATTGTTCTCCTTACAGCAGGTAACCTTAGAGATTTATTACAGGTGTTCAAAACCATGAAGGATTTGATAGAATAGAGAGAGAGAGACGGTTTTCACCCCAGGTGACACAGATCTAAAATAATTGTCGAAAATCCAGGTTGGAGGTGAGGAGAAATATTTTTTTGGATACGTCTATTTAATCTCCTCTTAACCTTCTGTGCTCTAAGGAGAATAGTCCCAGCTTCTCCAGCCTCTTTATGAGTTCATAAGTTATAGGAGCAGAATTAGGCCATTCGGCCCATCGAGTTCATTCCGCCATTCGATCATGGCTGATATGCTCCTCATCCCCATTCTCCTGCCTTCTCCCCATAACCCTTCAACCCCATTACCAATTAAAAATCTGTCTAACTCCTCCTTAAATTTACTCACTGTCCCAGCATCCATCGCACTTTGGGGTAGCGAATTCCACAGATTCACAACCCTTTGGGGGAAGTAGTTTCTACCCAACTCTGTTTTAAATTTGCTGCCCCTTATCCTAAGACTGTGACCTCTCGTCCTTGAATGCCCCACAAGAGGAATCATCCGCTCCACGTCTACTTTATCCATATCTTTTATCATCTTGTATACCTCAATTTGATCTCCCCTCATTCCCCTACATCAACTGAAGTCCCTCATGGATGGCACAGTGGCACAGTGGTTAGCACTGCTGCCTCACAGCGCCAGGGACCTGGGATCAATTCCGGCCTCGGGTCACTGTCTGTGCGGAGTTCACACGTTCTCCCCGTGTCTGCGTGGGTTTCCTCCAGATGCTCCGGTTTCCGCCCATAAGATGTGTGGGTTAGGTTGACTGGCCATGCTAAATTGCCCCTTAGTGTCCCAAGATGTGTTGCTTTGGGGGATTAGTGGAGTAAATGTGTGGGGTTGCGGGGATAGGGGGCAGGTAGGCATGGATATGATGCTCTGTCGGCGAGTCAGTATAGACGCGATGGGCTGAATGGCCTCCTTCTGCACTGCAGGGATTCTAACTATGATCCATTTGGACAGAGCAGAATTGGTTGGGTTAAAATTGGACTCTGACTTGGAGCTCCATGCCTTGGTGTGACCATTCCCTCTGCCCTCTAACCCACTTCACCTGAAGTCTATCCTCTCTGCATGCATCATCCAAGGTGACTGACTGATCCAGAAAATGGATTTTCACGTGAAACTCTGCCTTCTGGAAGAAGCCACATTTGTCAGATAGATTGCCTATAATTCAATCCAAATTAGTATCAAATTATATTAACTCCATTAAAAACCCACAAGAAGGTAAGACTTTGAACAGGAGCCATCTGTCAGTTGCCAGTTTGAGCCTCTCATCTTTCATCCCGTTTATATTGGCCGATAATTAAATCTATTTTCTCGCAAAGTGGTTTCTTGGATGAGGACAGAGTAACAAAGGGATCAGAGGTCAACCCATCTAAAAGCAAATATTAACCCAATAACATTCCCCCTGAACCAGCCAATCTTCATTTATTCCTTTTTATTCCTTTCAATTTAACCAGGTTCAGCGGGAAGCATTCCCTGTTACCACGGAGCCAGAACATTGCAGCTTTGTGATCCCAGAGATTTGATCTGAAAAATTAGGTGTACATTCCTAGACCAGTACCGAGGGAGTGTTGCACTGTCAGAGGGTCAGTACTGAGGGAGTGTTGCACTGTCAGAGGGTCAGTGCTGAGGGAGTGCCGCACTGTCAGAGTGTCAGTACTGAGGGAGGGCCGCACTGTCAGAGGGTCAGTACTGAGGGAGTGCCGCACTGTCAGAGGGTCAGTACTGAGGGAGTGTTGCACTGTCAGAGGGTCAGTACTGAGGGAGTGCCGCACTGTCAGAGGGTCAGTACTGAGGGAGTGCCGCACTGTCAGAGGGTCAGTGCTGAGGGAGTGCCACACTGTCAGAGGGTCAGTACTGAGGGAGTGCCACACTGTCAGAGGGTCAGTACTGAGGGAGTGCCGCACTGTCAGAGGGTCAGTACTGAGGGAGTGCCACACTGTCAGAGGGTCAGTACTGAGGGAGTGCCGCACTGTCAGAGGGTCAGTACTGAGGGAGTGTTGCACTGTCAGAGGGTCAGTACTGAGGGAGTGCCGCACTGTCAGAGGGTCAGTGCTGAGGGAGTGCCGCACTGTCAGAGGGTCAGTGCTGAGGGAGTGCCGCACTGTCAGAGGGTCAGTACTGAGGGAGTGCCGCACTGTCAGAGGGTCAGTACTGAGGGAGTGCCGCACTGTCAGAGGGTCAGTGCTGAGGGAGTGCCGCACTGTCAGAGGGTCAGTGCTGAGGGAGTGCCGCACTGTCAGAGGGTCAGTACTGAGGGAGTGCCGCACTGTCAGAGATGCTATATTTTGCTGTATTAATCTGAGGCCACATTAACCAGTTTAAATGGTTTTGCATGAAGTAAAGGATCAGATTGCTGTATTTGAGGAAGTGCGGGTGGATAGAGGGTAGCTAAGGTTCGGAGGCTGCTGTGCGAAGGTGGATCGCCGGGGATGGGAGAGACAGTCATTTCGAGCTAGGCCGATTAAGAAAAGGACTGACATGTCGGACCTAAACAAGAACAACTTGCATTTATATAATGCCTTCGATGTATGAAATAATCTAAGGTCTTCACAGGAGGGTAATCAGACAGTAACCCACACAGGGAGAGATTAGGAAAGGTAACCACAAGCTTTGTCGATGAGGTAGGTTTTCTTTATATTCAGTCAGGGAACGTTGGCAAGGCCAGAATTTATATCTCATTCCTAATGGAATGTCTTAAATGAGGGGAGAGAGGTGGCAAGGTTTCAGGAGGGAGTTCCAGAGCAGAAACTGATAGCCAAGTTCTGCACACATGAGGACGGCCTAAACCGGGATGTTGGGTTTATGTCACATTATCAGTAACCCCCACAGCTTGCCTCCTGGACTTGCAGAATCTCACTGGCTGTCCTGTCTGGAGACAATACACATCTCTTTAACCTGTGCTTAATGCTCCCTCCACTCACATTGTCTGTATCTTTAAGACCTGGTTGGCTGTCGAGACTCACATTCTAATCAGTATTCTGTAACTTGATTTTGTGTCTCTGTATGCCCTGTTTGAGAGCAGATATCCACTCCATCTGACGAAGGGGCAGCGCTCCGAAAGCTAATGGTATTTGCTACCAAATAAACCTGTTGGACTTTAACCTGGTGTTGTTAAAACTCTTATTGGTAAATAGCCACAGTAGTTATAACAGTTACTGTTAACCCGCTAAAGATGAAGGAGAATTAATCGATCCTATCGAGAAGTAACCAACACCCCACACATGGTGGCAGCTGACAGAATAAACCCGAAACTCACAGAAATACAAAGCCAAATGCTGGACGGCTGAGAAAAATTCAAAAAAGCATTCAGAGCCAAAAAGCATCTCAAGAAACAGAGGGGCAGAGGAAAACTCACCAAGAGAAACTCCAAAGAAAGGCTTGGAAGCTGGAGGCAAAAGTTTAAAATTCCTTCCTGCGGCTGAAGAATTATTTGAATCTGCTTCGTCAGGCCAGCTTTGAATCCCAGAGTGCAGAGTCAGCAGGGTGAGCTAAAGCCTTTTAAAATTATAATGCAACCACTGAACGGACCAATACTGCCGCTCCCAGCCAGCACGCCTCGTCTAAATGCCACGTCTATGGAGCCGCTGGAATCAGACAGCAACGGTCCACTCTGTCGACAGCGAGGTGCAGAGGCGCACGCATCACTGAACCTCATTCTTATCATGGGAACGCTCTTCGTCTGCCATCGAGGACATCATGACAACCCACACAATGACGGAAGAAGCGAAAGAACCGGCCAGGGGACAAACACAATGTTTGTCCTCTGGGTAGGAAATGAGTTAGGGCAGCATCCCACTCACCTGTGCAACAGCCAGACCCACCAAGTGTGGTTCAACATGAAGGAATAGAAGAAAAGGATGTTGAGGTTTTCAGATGGTCAGCATGGTGGCACAGTGGTTATGGACAGCACGGTGGCACAGTGGTTATGGGCGGCATGGTGGCATAGTGGTTAGCACTGCTGCCTCACAGCTCCAGGGACCCGGGTTCGATTCCTGGCTTGGGTCATTGTCTGTGTGGAGTTTGCACGTTCTCCCCGTGTCTGCATGGGTTTCCTCCGGGTGCTCCGGTTTCCTCCCACAGTCCAAAGTTATGTGGGTTAGGTTGATTGGCCAGGCTAAATCGACCCTGGCGTTCGAGGATGGGAAGGGTGAGTGTGTGGGGTTATGGGAATGGGGCCTGGTTGGGATTGTGGTCGGTGCAGGCACGATGGGTCGAATGGCCTTCTTCTGCACTGTAGGGATTCTATAATTAGATTGCAGGACATCCTCCAACAGAGAGAAGCAGCAGCAACAGAGCCTCCCACTCCTCTGACTGCAGTGCGCATGAGATAGGGAAGGATTGAAGACCACCTGAAGCTTTGAATTCAAAGACTTGAAGGGCCGGGGGGAGATGGGGTCATGAAAATAAAGCAATACTGATTATGTCATAATAACAATGTAAGGCATGAAGTAAAATGGTGTGACGCTAAACATGTTGCATAATGACATGGGAATTTCATTTCATAGAATCCCCACAGTACAAATTGAGGCCATTCGGCCCATCTACTCAACACCGACTCTCCAATAGAGCATCATACTGTTGGGTCCATTCATTTCTTTGAACAGACAGGGGGACATCACTGGTACGGGATTTTAAAATGAATTTCCTTTATTGAACAGAACTTAAAGAAAATTAAATTGTGACAGAAGCAAAAGGTAAAAGCAACGCGAACTTGGAGGCTGGCTTCTACTGCCAGCCCCTGTACTGAGCACAATGCAACCGAGCTGGAACAGGATCTGGAAAACAAACTGCACAAACGTACAATATATCTCAACCCTTATCTTGTTATTGGAAATGTCCTTCACATGCTGTCTTATTCGCCTGCTGTGTCCCCTTCAGGAATGCAGTCAATTTCTAGCTAACCTTCAGTCTTCTGAGTTTTAAAATGTAGTCAAGTTAGCAGTCAATTTTTTAAGTTCAGCAGAGTTAGTTACATAGGCAGAAATATCTTAAAATGAAGTCTTTGCATAGACTGCAAGCAAACAGGCTAAACATACAAAGGATCTCTCAATACCCAGGCCCTAGCCCCGTAACCCCACATATTTACCCCGCTAATCCTCCTAACCTACACATCCTGGGACGCTAAGGGGCAATTTAGCATGGCCAATCCACCTAACCTGCACATCTTTGCACTGTGGAGGAAACTGGAGCACCCGGAGGAAACCCATGCAGACACGGGGAGAAGGTGCAAACTCCGCACAGTCACCCAAGCTGGGAATTGAACCCGGGTCCCTGGAGCTGTGAGGCAGCAGTGTTAACCACTGTGCCACCGTGCCATCCCAGTTGTACATAAGGATCTGGTAGAAACAGGGTTGATGTGGGAGTGAGTACAATGGCGCTCACACCGTGATGTAAGAGAACCCTAGCCCACAGTGAAGGGGTAGTGTAGTGTTGGACAGAGCCGTGTGCGCATGTAGCCATGGAGACAGCAGTCCACTTACAATCTTTACAGTACATTTGTAAATAGTTCTACTCGTTAAAAAAGACTTAAGTTAACCTGCTGACGACTACCTTGACTTCACCAAACCTACCGGGACCCCGGAACAAAAACAAGGGTGAGAATCATAAAGTTGATTTATCTTTGATTGCTCCTGGTTTCTCGGAACGCTGATCACTGAGGATTTTGTCCAGGTCATGAGTTCATAAGATATAGGAGCAGAATTAGGCCATTCAGCCCATCGGGTCCACTCCACCATTCGATCATGGCTGATATGCTCCTCATCCCCTGACTTCTCCCCATAACCCTTCACCCCATTACCAATTAAAAATCTGTCTAACTCCTCCTTAAATTTACTCACTGTCCCAGCATCCACCGCACTTTGGGGCAGCGAATTCCGCAGATTCACAACCCTTTGGGAGAAGTAGTTTCTCCTCAACTCTGTTTTAAATTTATCCTAATCCTAAGTCTTATCCTAAAACTGTGACCTTTCGTCCTAGAATGCCCCACAAGAGGAAGCACCCGCTCCACGTCTACTTTATCCACACCTTTTATCATCCTGTAAACCTCAATTTTATCTCCCCTCATTCTTCTCAATTCCAGAGAGTTTATGTCGAGGTGTCTGTGACCTCAAAATGTTCAATTGCTTCTGATTATTTTTGCAGTTTTTTTTAACCAGGGCCAGGATTTTGCAGTCCCACTGCGCTGTGTCTCAGGGGTGGGGGGAATGGGGGTGAGGGGGTGGCAGGGGGGAGGGGCTATTTTAATACCTGTTTTCTTTGGCAGGATGGGAATATTCCACTGGGTGAGAGGGGCGGTGAGATCCTGGCCCCGTGCTCTCTCTCGAGCACTCATTTAATCTTGGATTTTCTGAAAGAGATTTAAAAGCTGCGTCCCATTCCTTCGTGAGGAATCCAGGCCAGTGTTTAGTCCTCCACCAACTCCCCTCATCAGAGGTAAATAAATAATTGAAATAGATTTATTTCCATTTTCCCGCTGTCGCTGCACAATTTCCTCTGGGTGTCATTGTGAGGAATGATGAGAGTGTTAAAAAAAGATTCGCTTCAAAGAGCCGTTAATAAAAAGAAACCACATGTCCGACTGTTCCCATCTCCAGGGAGAGGCAACAGTTTAAAAAGGAATGTTACCCCAGTGTACTCCTCCCCTCTCCTGTCCCACCCCAAACTACCAGCCCCATTGCTACACACCTCCCCGCCCCCCCCCAATCGCCCTGTTCTCAATGAGTGAAATGCCAGTTGAGGGAGATCAGCTGGAGGGTAAAGTTAAAATTTAAAGTTTATTTATTAGTCACAAATAAGGCTTACATTAACACTGTGTGGTGAACCATCGTTGGTTCCCACTGGATAGTGCTGAGCCAGGGGCTGGCCAGTACTACAAGGATGTACATATGTTACTGTTGGGTTGTGCTATTGTTGCTGTTGGGTTAGGGTGGGTTTGTTACACCTGTGTTTGTTACTGTTGTGGTACATCCCAGTCGGGCTCCGCCTCCTGGGAGAGGTATAAGAGTCCCTGCTCTGGCCGGGACCCCTTCAGTCTGGGATAGTGTACATAAGTTCTGATAGCTTCATTAATAGTAAATAAAAGCCTTCATTTACTGAAGCCTCGAGCCTCGTGTCTAAATTGGTGTGCATCACACTGCAATGAAGTTACTATGAAATTCCCCGAGGGTAGAATTATCAGCTGACACCAATCCAGAATGGCATGGGGCAAAAATATGGGCAGGACATTGGGGCAAATGTGGTATGACTGGGAAATAGGAACAGGAGACCAGTCAACCTCTTGTGCCTGTTCCACCACCATTCATAGAATCATAGAATCCCCACAGTGCAGAAGGAGGCCATTCAGCCCATCTAGTCTGCACAATCCCAGCCAGGCTCTATCACTATAACGCCACCTACTTACCCCGCTAATCCCCCTGACCCTAAGGGGCAATTCAGCATGGCCAATCCACCTAACTCACACATCTTTGGATCATAATTTCATCAACTGCCTTGATGTTGTCATCCTTAATAATCGTCCCCAACAGAAACCGACCACTCTCAGTTTTGGAATTTCCATTTGGTCTCCAGCTTCAGCTGCTTTGTGGGAGAGTTCCCTTGATGTGAGGATGTGCTT
This sequence comes from Mustelus asterias, assembly GCF_964213995.1. Classification (NCBI taxonomy): domain Eukaryota; kingdom Metazoa; phylum Chordata; class Chondrichthyes; order Carcharhiniformes; family Triakidae; genus Mustelus; species Mustelus asterias. Next base: position 40,872,330 of record NC_135826.1, read on the forward strand.
CCTGACATCACTTCTGATTCATTTGGCTCGAATATTAAGATTAGACCTTCTCGCTCTCCCTGCAACACCCACTCCCCCATCCCATCACACCCCCTCCAACACCCCACAACACATCCATCCACTACCCCCTCCCACTCTGACCACTCCTAGAGGAAATAGTTTCTCTCCATCTACCTCATTCAATCCTTTAGCAATCTTAAACGCCTCACCTACGCCCATACTAATCTGAAAACGCCCGATCTAGTCTGATCTTGGAAGCCAAGCAGACTCAGGTTTGGTTAGTACTTTGATGGGAGACAGGGCGGCACGGTGACACAGTGGTTAGCACTGCTGCTTCACACCGCCAGGGACCCAGGTTCGATTCCCGTCTTGGGCAACTGTGCAGTGTCTGCACGTTCTCCCTGTGTCTGTGTGGGTTTCCTCCGGGTGCTCCAGTTTCCTTCCACAGTCTGAAAGACGTGCTGGTTATGGTGCATTGTCCGTGCTAAATTCTCCCTCAGTGAACCCGAACAGGCGCCGGAGTGTGGCGACTAGGGGATTTTCACAGTAACTTCATTGCAGTGTTAATGTAAGCCTACTTGTGACACTATTTAAAATAAAACATGAAATTAATTAGATCACCCATGAATCTTCTGTAATTGAAGGGATATAAGCAAGATAACTGTATGGTTAGACACTGAGCAATCCTGGACTGGGTAAGATATGGATGAGAATGGGAATGGATATATAAGATGACTAATGGGAGGAAGGGAGCAGGAAACTGATTGGACAGCAGACACGGTTAAAGCACTACTGGCAAGAAGGACGTGGGCAACGCAGAGTTTGTATACGGACAGGACTGGGTGGGATCGAGGTCATAGTTCTGAACTCTACTACTGCCAATAGCTCATTGACAGCCTGAATCACTGAGACTGACACATTGGGAGGCACAGGGAATGATTAAAAACACACAGAATGGGGATGTCCAGTTTGCAGATTGGACTCCAATCAAAAGGCTGAATAGGTGACAACTTTCAGCCAGGAGATTGGGCAGATTGGAGGTTGCAACCAAACACGTGATTGGGAGTTAAGAACTGGGCTGATATTTGGGTGGGATCATCCAAATTGTACCTTGGTTTGGATTGAGTTGGCACAGTCCAGATCGTCCTGGTTTGGATTGAGTTAGCACAGTGCAGATGAGATTGTCCTGGTTTGGACTAAGATGAGAAAACAACCAGTTTTTTAAATCCAATCCAAAACCTTCCCACCAATTCAGTAGGACTCAATTTGCATGACAGCTCTCTGTGTGGTACCTTGTCAAAGGTCGTGAATGTAATATAGGAAATGGGACAGCGAATTGGCACACAGCAAGCCCCCACAAACATTCTTTTGTTTTATTTGTTCATGGGATGTGAAAGTCATTGGAAGCACAGCAGTTATTGTCCTTGAGAAGGAGGTGCTGAGTCACTTTATAAAACCACTGCAGTCCCTGTGGTACACCCACAGTTAGGGAGTTCCAGGATTTTGACCCAACAATAGTAAAGGAATTGTTAACAGATCCAAGTCAGGATGGCAGGTGACTTGGAGGGGAACTTGCAAGGGGTATTGTTCCCATGTGTCTGCTGCCCTTGACCTTCTAGGTGGTAGAGGTCGTGGGTTTGGAAGATGCTGCCTAAGGAGCAGCAGTGTGTCTTTAGATGGTATACAAGCTGCACTGGTAGCAAAGGGAGTGACTATTTAAGGTGGTGATTTGGGGTGTCGATTAAATGGACTGTTTTGCTCTGGACAGACATGTACAGACTTGGAAAGGCACACAAACTGATGGAAAAACATCCACAGAGACAGACATACAACGACATGCATAAACAGGGGAAAACACACAGAGACATGGAAAGGCACGGATACAAGTTATTCCACATGCAGGGGAAATAATGGATCCGCTCCAGAACAGTGCAAACCAGCTGTGGTGCTTCAGATTGGGATTAAATGGGCAAATGTGATAGTCAAAGTCAGGCTCCAGACCTCAGGAGATGAATAATCAGCCTCTAACTGAAGGAGACACCTCACTAAGCGAGGGACTGATATCTAAACACAAACCCCCCTCACCCTCCCAACCCCCATCAACCGCCCAGCCCAGACTAAACACAGCGTGGATTGGAAACAGCGAGGATATGTGGACTCAGAGGATGAGTATTTGGAATGGTTAATGCTGCGTATTTTCCCCAACGTCTCTCTGTTATCTGAGTCACCTTGCAAGGTTTGTGACGAGATCAGGGAGTCAGTCACAGATTCAACAACCTGTCCCCCATTCTGGCACCAGGAAAGACAACCAATCTGTTATAAAAAATTGACCGAATGCACGTCCCCTACCTTGCGACCTCTCTGCAGGTTGTCCTCCTGTCCGCACCATCCACCCGGGCAAGCGTCACTTCTGAAACAAATTCAATCAATGGGGAGAGATGCCAATCTCTGATTGCCAATCCAGAGCTGGAGAGAAACAAGGCGCTGTGTCAAGGAGCAGGCAGAATCTGTCTCCGGATTAACTTTGTTCCCCTCACTCGCTGTTCCATCCACTGCAGTTTAATTCCCCTTCAGTTAACAGGAGAAAGAACTCTCCGGAACAGTCCTCCACTTTAGTCGGGGTAATTAAGATGCTTCAATTAATCCACAGGGAATATTGAGCAAGGGGAGAAGATTGAAATAATACCGACTCTCTCTCTCATTAGATATGTGGAGTGGGAGTAAAATTCAGGAGTGCTTCAACAAGTGGACACAATGTGAGCAGGACTGAAATTTCCCTTTTAACAAAGTGAAGCATATTCTGTCTGCAATGACCTGCAAACCCCGACATCAAAGCCACAGATTCTTACAATTCTGTCTTCCAGAATGAGATTTTAAACCAAAACATCAGCCAGGGCCGCCCCCTCCTGCCACCCCTCACACACCCCCACCTCACCCCCCCCACCCCGCCACTCCCCCCCCCGCCACTCCCCGCCCCCCACACCCCCCGCCTCCCCCCCCGCCACTCCCCGCCCCCGACACACCCCGCCTCCCCCCCCCCCCCACCGCCTCTCCCACCACTCTCCCCCCCCACTCCCCCGCCTCCTCCCAGCACAGTGAGCTCTCTGCTAGAATACTCAGCCCATCATTGGCCACTTGGTGCATCTTCCATTCCTGCTGAGGTCTGCAGCATTTAGTACGGCTCACCCTCCCCACCGCCAGGGACCCGCCAAAGGGGGGAGGGGGGGGGCTCTCCTTCAGAAAGGCCAGAAAGTCCCCACCCACCGTCCGCTCTCTCAGGTGGATATAAAAGATCCCACAGTCACTGTTCTGTAGAAGAGAGGGGGTGGGGGAGGAGGGGGGGGGGGGGGATTGGGGGGGGGGGGGGGGGGCGGTGGGGGGTGCGGTTTCCAGGTTCAGTATTGATCCTTCAACCAGCACCAAGTCTCATGGTGCTGGCTTACATTTACCCGTGAGACAGGGCCTTCCTTGATTTAACGTCTCACCCAAAAGATGGCGCCTCTGACAGCGTGGCACTCCCTCAGTACTGACCCTCTGACAGTGCAGCACTCCCTCAGTACTGACCCTCTGACAGTGCGGCACTCCCTCAGTACTGACCCTCTGACAGTGTGGCACTCCCTCAGTACTGTCCCTGACAGTGCAGCACTCCCTCAGTACTGACCCTCTGACAGTGCGGCACTCCCTCAGTACTGACCCTCTGACAGTGCAGCACTCCCTCAGGACTGACCCTCTGACAGTGTGGCACTCCCTCAGTACTGACCCTCTGACAGTGCAACACTCCCTCAGCACTGACCCTCTCACAGTGCAGCATTCCCTCAGTACTGATCCTCTGACAGTGCGGCACTCTCTCAGTACTGACCCTCTGACAATGCAGCACTCCGTTAGCACTGACCCTCTGACAGTGTGGCATTCTCTCTGTACTGACCCCCTGACAGTGCGGCACTCCCTCAGTACTGACCCTCTGACAGTGCAACACTCCCTCAGTACTGACCCCTTGACAGTGCGGCACTCCCTCAGTACTGACCCTCTGACAGTGCAGCACTCCCTCAGTACTGACCCCCTGACCGTGCAGCACTCCCTCAGTACTGACCCTCTGACAGTGTGGCACTCTCTCAGTACTGATAAAGTCTCAGTACAGATAAAGCTCGGCACAACATCGTGGGCCGAAGGGCCTGTTCTGTGCTGTACTGTTCTATGTTCTATGGTCTATGTTCTATGACCCTTTCACAGTGCAGCACTCCCTCAGTACTGACCCTCTCACAATGCGGCACTCTCTCAGCGCTGACCCTTTGATAGTGCAGCACTCCCTCAGTACAGCACTGGGTGTGTGAACAGGCATTCTGGGTTCAACTCCTGGAACATGAGTAAGCCATTCAGTACCTCGAGGCTATTCTGTCATTCAATTAGATCATGGCTGGAATACAAAGGAGAAGAAATAGGGGTGATGTTGATAAAGTTAGAGGAGGAGGAATGGGAGGTTGCTCAAGTGTAACACGAAGGGGTTTCTGAGTTGGAACTATCTCTACCTGTTTCTCAGTTGGTTTTCTCCCCTCAGTAATATCGACCCATACATAGCACCAGATTCCACATGGACGCTGATGGAAAACTCTGCCTCGCCACCATCTCTCTTGACCCCTCCTCTGTCTCTGAATTGCCAGATTTCTTACCCAAGTATTGGGAAGACCACAACAAGCTCCGTTTCCTGGCTGTCAACTCCAACTCTCTCTCTCTCTCTCTCTGTGGCAACTGTTTGAGGCTTAATCACACTATTCACAACTTTGGTGTCAGTTTGACTCCAAGATGAACTTCTAACCACATACCGATTTCATCACTTATTTCCACACATACCCCTGACTCTGCGTCGACACAGCTCCCATGCTGCTGAAGCCTTCATCCATGATTTGGTTTCATCCTGACTTGACTAGTCAGAAAGGTCAGTTTGAAGGAGCTTCTTAAAGGAAGTGGGAGGTGGAAATGTTTAGGGAGTGAATCTCAGCGCGTAGGGTCTACGTAATCGAAGATATCACTGCAAATGGTGGACAAATGAAAACTGAGGTTGCTCAAGACACCAGAATTAGAGGAGTACAGCGTTCTCGGAGGGTTTGTGTGCCTGGAGGAGGTTACAGAGATCAGGAGGGATGAGGGCAGGGGAGGATTTGAAAATAAGGATGAGAATTTTGATTTGATTCATCCATTTGTGGGACATGGGCATCGCTGGCTGGGCCAGCATTTATTGCCCATCCCTAGTTGCCCTTGAGAAGGTGGTGGTGAGCTGCCGTCTTGAATCGCTGCAGTCCATGTGCTGTGGGTTGATCCACAATGCCGTGAGGGAGGGAATTCCAGGATTTTGACCCAGCGACTGCGAAGAACAGCGATATATTTCCAAATCAGGATGGTGAGTGGCTTGGAGGGGAACTTGCAGGTGATGGTGTTCCCCATGTATCTGCTGCCCTTGTCCTTCTAGATGGAAGTGGTCATGAATTTGGAAGGTGCTGTCTAAGGATCTTTGGTGAATTGCTGCAGTGCATCTTGTAGATAGTACACACTGCTGCTACTGAGCGTCGGTGGTGGAGGGATTGAAAGTTTGTAGATGTGGTGCCAATCAAACGGGCTGCTTTGTCCTGGATGGTGTTGAGCTTCTTGAGTGCTGTTGGAGCTGCACCCATCCAGGCAAGTGGGGAATATTCCATCAAACATTTGACTTGTGCCTTGTAGATGGTGGACTGGCTTTGGGGAGTCAGGAGGTGAGTTACTCACCGCAGTATTCCTAGCCTCTGACCTGCTCTTGTAGCCACTGTGTTTATGTGGTGAGTCCAGTTGAGTTTCTGGTCAACGGTAACCCCAAGGATATTGTCACATGTATTAACATACAGTGAAAAATATTTTTCTTGCACGCTATACAAACAAAGCATATCATTCATAGAGAAGGGAAGCAGAGAGTGCAGAATGTAGCGTTACAGTCATAGCTAGGGTGTAGAGAAAGATCAATTTAATGTGAGGTCGGTCCATTCAAACGTTTGAAGGCAGCAGGGAAGAAGCTGTTCTTGAGTCGGTTGACCTCAGACTTTTGTATCTTTTTCCCGATGGAAGAAGGTGGAAGAGAGAATGTCCGGGGTGCGTGGGGTCCTTGATTATGCTGGCTGCTTTTCCGAGGCGGCGGGAAGTGTAGACAGACTGGGAGCCTGTGTGATGGCGGCGAACAAGACTTGGTTCAAGAGTAGAAGGGCAGGTTAAACAATCTGATTTGTCAGCCTGCCTCACCTAGTTATGATGCATGAAATCCCATGAACAATCACACTGCATCCCACCAATGTAGTCTCCTGAAGATTAAAAAATTCTAATCTACGAGACTGCGTTGGCTGCATTTATACTGACTGGTATTTCCGGGAGCTTCTATTGGGTGTGCTCCCACCTCAGAAAGCATCCAGCGTTATCTTTCAGAGGCAGAGAGACTCAGCTAGTCTATGCACAAACCAACAACTAGTTCCAGACATCAGCTACCCTCCAGAAAGGAGGGACTGTCAAACGTGGTGAATAAGGCATATGGCACGCTTGCCTTTATAGGACGGGGCATAGAGTATAAAAGTTGGGGTCTGATGTTGCAGTTGTATAGAACGTTGGTTCGGCCACATTTGGAATACTGCGTCCAGTTCTGGTCGCCACACTACCAGAAGGACGTGGAGGCTTTGGAGAGAGTGCAGAGGAGGTTTACCAGGATGTTGCCTGGTATGGAGGGGTTTAGTTATGAGGAGAGATTGGGTAAACTGGGGTTGTTCTCCCTAATAAGACGGAGGATGAGGGGAGACTTAATAGAGGTGTATAAAATTATGAAAGGCATAGATAGGGTGAACGGTGGGAAGCTTTTCCCCAGGTCGGTGGTGACGTTCACGAGGGGGCATAGGTTCAAGGTGAAGGGGGGGAGGTTTAACACAGATATCAGAAGGACATATTTTACACAGAGGGTGGTGGGGGCCTGGAATGCGCTGCCAGGCAAGGTGGTGGAGGCGGACACACTGGGAACGTTTAAGATTTATCTAGATAGCCATATGAACGGAGTGGGAATGGAGGGATACAAAAGAATGGTCTAGTTTGGACCAGGGAGCGGCACGGGCTTGGAGGGCCGAAGGGCCTGTTCCTGTGCTATATTGTTCTTTGTTATCTAACCCCATCCTAACCTTGTGTCATTTCTAAGCATGATCCCTCCCCCCCACTCTGCTCCCCACCCCGTGTGCTCTCCTTACTTCCCCATCCCTCCCCCCCTCAACTCCCCCACTCCCCCCAAACCCATTCCCAGTCTTCACCAATGGATCAAATTGAAAGCATCAACTCATCAATGCCTTGGCGTACTTGTGAGGTCTTCACTGGAGATGAGGGGAAGGAGGTGAAGGGGGGAGTGAAGGGAGGTGAACGGAGGTGAAGGGGGGAAAGGCGGGAAAGACAAAGAAGTGAAACTTTCGAGAAAAAATGATCTTTCTCTCCAGTGAGGAAATCCAAATTCTTCCTTGCTCCGAAGATTTCTTCTTTCAATGAGCGAGAAACATTAAACCAAACGCATCTTCAAAATTAATCCAAACCTCTTCCCACTTTGCTTTTCTTATGTAACCATCTTTACATAAAAAAGCTATTTTTTCTCTCTCTATTCTGCCGGTACAGGTGGCTTTGAAATGCTGAGCAGTAGATAATGATCATTCAGCAATGAGCAGAAACCATTTACCTGGTAATCAGACTGTCCTGTAACAAAAGCGCCCGCCTTTTGAAATGGAGATACCAGATCGCATTTACTAGAAAAGCCTCAGTCAAAGAAGCAACATCGACAGGAAGCAGGGCAGACTTCAGACACACTCCATTATTTATCATTTTGTGAAGGAAACTGACATCCGTTCAAGTGCCAAGACAGGGCGGCATTGCATTTTGCCACTGGATCTAATCCCAGACCAAATACTCCATCTGGTATTTGATTTGATTTGATTTATTATTGTTACACGTATTAGTATACAGTGAAAAGTATTGTTTCTTGCGCACTATACAGGCAAAGGTATTGTCCTACACCGAGAGGTCAACAGTTCTTCCTGATGGAAACAATGCACCACAACTGATGCTGGACTTGCAAAACTGCACAATCCCTCCCCACAACAACAACAACTTATGCTTATATAGCACCTTTAATATAAACAAGACATTCCAACAGGAACGCTACAAAAATGAAGCATGACGCTGATGTTTGGTTAGATGACCCCAAAGCCTGGACAGAAAGGTAGGTTTGAAGGAGTGTTCTGAGGGAAGAAAGCAAGCTGGAGAGGCAGAGAGGGTTCGGGAAGGAATTCCAGAGCTCGGGGCCCAGACACCTGAAGGCATGGCCGCCAATACTGGAGAATTGCCAAGAGGCCAGGATTAGAGGGGCACAGATATCTCGGAGCGTTGTCGGGCTGGAGGAGATGACAGAGATGGGGAAGGATTCGAAAACAATGATGGGAATTTTAAGATGACATTGTACACTAGATGTGGAGATGCCGGCGTTGGACCGGGGTGGGGCACGGTAAGAAGTCTCACAACACCAGGTTAAAGTCCAACAGGTTTATTTGGAATCACGAGCTTTCGGAGCGCTGCTCCTTCCTCAGGTGAGTGCCTGAGTACATTGTACACTGGGGCATTAGACAAACAGGTGCAGAATCTTAAGTGACTTCGCACAGCCCAAATGGGGCCTTCCACCAACAACAGCAAGGCCGTGCATTTATATAGCACCTTTAATATCGTTAACTATTCCGAAAGGGTAGGAGAGAGGCTGAGATAACTCAGGATGTAGTGCTGGGTATTCCCCGAAGATGGTAAGGAGAAGGGAAGAGGAGAAGGCTGCTGGATATCTGGGAAAGAAAGAGCTGGAATAGGAGATGAACTCTTGTCACTTGCTCCCTGACTGACCCAAATTATATCAACAACAGCTACTTACATTAAGACAATAAAGTTTCCAAGGAAGTTTCACAGCAAAATAATCAGACAGAGAGGACAGGTATGCAATAGCCTGGTCAATGAGGTAGTTTCTATCAAGTATCTCAAAGATAGAGACAGAGAGGTTTACGGAGGGAATTCCAGAGCTCTGGGCTCAGGCAGCTGAAGGCACATAGAAACGTAGAAACAAGAAGCAGGAGGAGGCCATTCGGCCCTTCGAGCCTGCTCTGCCATTCAATATGATCATGGCTAATCAACGAATTCAATATCCTGATCCCCCTTCCCCACCATATCCCTTTATACCCAAAAGCTTTATCGAATTCTTCTTGAAATCAGACAATGTTTTGGCCTCAACTACTTTCTGTGGTAGTGAATTCCACACATTCACCACCCTCTGGGTGAAGAAATTTCTCCTCACCTCAGTTCTAAAAGGTTTACCCCTTATCCTCAAACTATGACCCCTAGTTCTGGACACCCCCACCATTGGGAACATTCTTTCTGAATCTACCCTGTCTAACCCTGTTAGAATTTTATAAGTTTCTATGAGATCCCCTCTCACTCTTCTAAATTCCAATGAATACAATCCTAACTGACTTAGTCGCTCCTCATATGACAGACCTGCCATCCCGGGAATCAGCCTGGTAAACCTACGCTGTACTCCCTCTGTTGCAAGGACATCCTTCCTCAGATAAGGACACCAAAACTGCAGGTGTGGCCTCACCAACGCCCTATACAAATGCAGCAAAACATCCCTATCCCTATACTCAAATTCTCTCGCTATGAAGGCCAACATACCATTTGCCTTCTTTACTGCCTGCTGTACCTGCGCGCTTACTTTCAGCGACTGATGCACAAGGACTCCAAGGTCTCACTGAGTATCCACCTCTCTCAATTTACACCCATTCAAGTAATAATCTGTCTTCCTGTTATTGCTACCAAAGTGGATAACCTCATACTTATCCATATTGTACTGCGTCTGCCATGCAGATGCCCACACACTCAGCCTGTCCAAACCACACTGAAGCATCTCTGCATCCTCCTCACAGCTCACCCTCCCACCCAACTTTGTATCATCTGCAAATTTGGAGATAATACATTCAGTTCCCTCTTCCAAATCATTAATATATAATGTGAACAGTTGGGGTCCCAGCACAGATCCCTGTGGAACCCCACTAGTCACTGCCTGCCAATCAGAAAAGACCCATTTATGCCAACTCTTTGCTTCCTATCTGCTAACCAGCTTTCTATCCATTTCAAGACATTACCTGAAGTCCCACGTGCTTTAACTTTACATAGTAGTCTGTTAGGTGAGAACTTGTTGAAAGCCTTCTGAAAGTCTAAATAAACCACATCCACTGGTCCTCCTCGGTCAACTCTACAAGTTACATCCTCAAAAAGTCTCAGTAGATTCATCAAGCATGATTTCCCTTTTGTAAATCCATGCTGACTCTGTCTGATTATACCACTGCATTCCAAATGCCGAGTTATGAAATCCTTGATAATGGATTCTGGCAACTTCCCCAGTACCGTTAGGCTCACTGGTCTATAGTTCCCTGTTTTCTCTCAACCTCCCTTTTTGAATAGTAGGCTTACGTTAGCTACTCTCCAATCTGTAGGAACTATTCCAGAGTCCAAAGAATTTTGGAAAATAACCACCAACGGATCTACTATTTCCAGGGTCACTTCTTAAATACTCTGGGATGAAGATTATCAGGACCTGGAGATTTATCCACCTTCAATCCCATCAATTTCCCCAAAACCATTTCTCTACTAATGCTGGTTTCCTTCAGCTCCTCACTAAAACATGTTTCCATCAGAACCTCTGGCACATAATTCATGTATTTATTGGCACGACAGCCAATGGTGGAGAATTTAAAATTGAGGAGGCTGAAGAGGCCAGGATTGGAGGAGTACAGGGGTATGGGAGGGTTGTAGGACTGGAGGTGATTACAGAGATAGGGAGGAGCGAGGTTGCGCAGGGATTTGAAAATAAAGATGAGAATTTTTAAATCGAGGCATTTCTTGAGTGGGCAACACGGTAGGTCAGTGAGCAGATGGGATACAGAGTGAATGTGATTTGGTCTGAGATAGGATAAGGGCAGCAAAGTTTGAATTGAGTTGAATCTTTTGCAGGGTGCAAGGTCGGAGCTCAGAGAGCTTGAGAAAAATAATGTCCAGAGGTAACAAAGGCACGGATAGGTGAGGGTTTCAGCAACTGATGACCTGAGGCAGGTGCTGAGGTAGGCAATGTTATGGAATGATGGAGAGAGAGGACACAGCGTTGGAGGATCATCTCACATCCCTAAGTTGTGAAGTGTCAGCTTTGGCACAAGACAGTGGCCCTGGAGGGGAATCACACAGTCAGTGGTTAGGGAACAGCAACTTTAATATGACCTGGCAGGACGTGATTGTAGAATGTCAAAGCATTCCAGTATTAACCGAGCAAGAAAGAGATTGTGACCAGCTGAGCTGCCTTTGAAAACCGCTTCACACATTCCTCTGTATCTCCGGGCACCTCCTGCTCAGTGTCTAAACCCAACCATCAACCGGCTGTCAAACAGTTCCAATCAACCCTCACCCAACAGGCTTCCCTCGGGCTGTGTGCATGATCCGACCACTGTTCATACTGCCTCTTAATAAGTCACCATGGGGGACTCTCAGACAGATTCCATTGTCACAGCAGGTGTAAATATTGCCCTCTTTCAGATTAACATCAAACAAAGGCTCCGTCTGCCCTCTGAGATGGGCACAAGAGATTTGAGGAGCAGGGAGTTTTCCCCAGTGTCCTTAACCAATATTTATCCATCAAACGACATTGCTAAAAGACAGATGATGTGGTCAGTGTCACATTGCTGTCTGGAGGAGGTTGCTGTGTGTGGATTGTAATGCGAAGGATTCCATGGCAACTTGCTGTTCATGATGTGGAGATGCCGGCGTTGGACTGGGGTAAACACAGTAAGAAGTTTAACAACACCAGGTTAAAGTCCAACAGGTTTATTTGGTAGCAAAAGCCACACAAGCTTTCGGAGCTGCAAGCCCCTTCTTCAGGTGAGTGGGAATTCTGTTCACAAACAGGGCATATAAAGACACAAACTCAATTTACATGAATAATGGTTGGAATGCGAATACTTACAACTAATCAAGTCTTTAAGAAACAAAACAACATGAGTGGAGAGAGCATCAAGACAGGCTAAAAAGATGTGTATCTTTTTAGAGACAATACACATCTTTTTAGCCTGTCTTGATGCTCTCTCCACTCATGTTGTTTTGTTTCTTAAAGACTTGATTAGTTGTAAGTATTCGCATTCCAACCATTATTCATGTAAATTGAGTTTGTGTCTTTATATGTTCTGTTTGTGAACAGAATTCCCACTCACCTGAAGAAGGGGCTTGGAGCTCCGAAAGCTTGTGTGGCTTTTGCTACCAAATATACCTGTTGGACATTAACCTGGTGTTGTTAAACTTCTTACTGAACTTGCTGTTGCCCTACTGTGACATGTATCGGGACCAAACGCTCCACCCTTCAGTCTTAGGGAGTCAGAGTCATTGAGGTTTACAGCATGGAAACAGGCCCTTTGGCCCAACTTGTCCATGCTGCCCTTTTTTTAAACCCTTAAGCTAGTCCCAATAGTTTGGCCCATATCCCTCTATACCCATCTTACCCATGTAACTGTCTAAATGCTTTTTAAAAGACAAAATTGTACCCGCCTCTGCTACTGCTTCTGGCAGCTTGTTCCAGACACTCATCACCCTCTGTGTGAAACAATTGCCTCTCTGGACCCTTTTGTATCTCTCCCCTCTCACCTTAAACCTATGCCCTCTAGTTTTAGACTCCCCTACCTTTGGGAAAAGATATTGATTATCTAGCTGATCGATGCCCCTCATTATCTTATAGACCTCTATAAGATCACCCCAAAGCCTCTTATGCTCCAGAGAAACCAGAGAGTGGACCCAGCACCGATCCCTGAGGCACACCGCTGGTCACAGGCCTCTAGTTTGAAAAACAACCCTCTACAACCACCCTCTGTCTTCTGTCATCAAGCCAATTTTGTATCCATTTAGATACTTCACCCTGGATCCCGTGATATGTAACCTTATCCAGCATCCCCTTATAACTCAAACCATCAAGTCCCAGTAGCATCCTAGTAAATCTTTTCTGCACTCTTTCTAGTTTAATAATATCCTTTCTATAATAGGGTGACCAGAACTGTACACAGTATTCCAAGTGTGGCCTTACCAATGTCTTGTACAACTTCAACAAGATGTCCCAACTCCTGTATTCAATGTTCTGACCAATGAAACCAAGCATGCCGAATGCCTTCTTCACCACCCTGTTTATCTGTGACTCCACTTTCAAGGAGCTATGAACCTGTACCCTTAGATCTCTTTGTTCTATGACTCACCCCAACGCCCTACCATTAACTGAGTAAGTCCTGCCCTGGTTCGATCTACCAAAATGCGTCACTTCGCATTTATCTAAATTAAACTCCATCTGCCATTCATCAGCCCACTGGCCCAATTGATCAAGATCATGTTGCAATCCGAGATAACCTTCTTCACTGTCTACTATGCCACCAATCTTGGTGTCATTTGCAAACTCACTAACCATGCCTCCTATATTCTCACCCAAATCATTAATATAAATCACAAATAACAGTGGACCCAGCACTGATCCCTGAGGCTCACCGCTGGTCACAGGCCTCCAGTTTGAAAAACAACCCTCTACAACCACCCTCTGTCTTCTGTCATCAAGCCAATTTTGAATCCATTTAGATACCTCACCCTGTCAGGCATAAGGTTAAATATCACGGGATCCTTATGCCTTGTCGGGCAATACAGCAAGATATAGATAGGCAGGAAAATTGGGCGGAGAGGTGGCAGATGGAATTTAATCCAGATAAATGCGAAGTGATGCATTTTGGAAGAAATAATGTAGGGAGGAGTTATACAATAAATGGCAGAGCCATCAAGAGTATAGAAACACAGAGGGACTTAAGTGTGCAAGTCCACAAATCCTTGAAGGTGGCAACACAGGTGGAGAAGGTGGTGAAGAAGGCATATGGTATTCTTGCCTTTATAGGACGGGGTATAGAGTATAAAAGCTGGAGT